>NC_042625.1:50233766-50554390 GCF_901001135.1 Rhinatrema bivittatum
CTCTTCCAAATGAGTAATGTCTTCTATCCCCTGGTCAGATCACTATCTGATCTTTGCTTCCAGCACAATTAACTTTCACACTCTTCCTCCCAAATCATCTTCCATCAAGGTCCTGAAAAGGAAACACACCGAGCCTGAGGCATTTAAAGAAAACTTCCTTCCCTTACTATCGGCCCTTCCTGACACCAACATCAGTCATGCAGTATGTTACTGGATCTCTGCCCTTACCAAAACAATAGACAAAACGGGCACCTCTGAAACTCACACCCTCACTGTACATAAACAAAAACTACACCAACTAGAGTACAAATGAAAAAACACAGAGGTGCAAATGCCCTTGCTCAATTCAATGCTGAACTTGCCACTTTCAGAGCCACTGTTAACTCAGAAAAAAAGAAATTGAATTCTAAACATAGACTGCCAACAACCCTAAACTACTATCTAATACCGTTAAATCTTACGTGCCCCCCCCCCCCTTCCCTGCTTTCTGAGTCTTCCGAAGGCTCATGTGCATCAACTGAACGAGGGCCCTGAACCTTGGTCGACCCCCCCCCCCCCCCCCCCCAACCCGTGTCGTCCTGGACCTCTTAATAGGGCATGGATCCTGAGAACCCTCGGGCCTTGAAGGCAGGCATCCTGCAGCCTTCCTGGCAAGATACGCCTTGTGTAAAAGCAGCACAAAATCCAGGGAAAATTCAGCCGGTTTGTCTGAATCCTTACCCTGGAGGTCTTCATCCTCCTCAGACAGAGGTTCGCGGGACACCTGGGCCTCTGCAGGCCTCCTGTCAGTCGAGATAGCGGTGGGGGAAGGGCTCCTTCCTTTCCCACCTTTTCAGCTGAAGCAGCAAAAGAAGATAAAATGGCTGCTGTTGCTGCTGAAACTGGGAAGGGGTCCTCAGCTGCATCAGCACGTCCTGCGGACTCCGCAGACATCCAATGCCCGCCTGACACTTTCTCCGGCTTCCCCGAGCTACTCTCTCCCACATAGAGACATCAGGAACAAGTTCCATTGTGAGAGACATGAACACCTCTCCTCAAGCTGCGGCATGGCCGCTATTGGGCTGCATGCGCAGCAATGACCACCAGTACAAGAAGGATTAGGAACGGCGAACAGATCCCTGCCGTGCCGCACCGACAATCGCCGCTCAACACCGGCACACAGAAAAGACGGAAAACAAAAAGCAACCTCCTCCTTTTTTTTTTTTTTTTTTTTTTTTTTTTAAATTATTATAAACTTTAAAAAGAAGAAAAAGCTAAGAAATCACTTCCCTGAAGTAAGCTGTCGACTCCAATCATCGTCCTGGAAGGGGGGAAGAGGGAATTGGCACCACCAATTATCTTCTCCCTTGGCGGTGAGAAGGACTGAGGCCAAAAAGGGTTTCTAACCCCCCTCTCATCCACTCTTCTTTATATTCTCTGTAATATAAATCTTCTTTTATTTTTATTTTTTTTAACTAATCCTCAGACTGCAGGTTTTTCACCCCCCCCCCCCCCATCTGCTGGAGACAGAAATCCTGGCGGACTGCAGGTGGCACACCAGGGTTATATGCCAGCTACAGCAAAACTTTCTCTGTCTCCATCTGCTGGAAGGGAAGCAAACCCCAGCAGTCTCGGCTGATCTGGGTACATACAGGGAATGCTTTTCAGCTATAGTCAGCGGCTTGTAGGCAGCTTAGGGTACAGGAAGTGATATCATCATCATTCCAGTCTCTCAGGTTCATGTATTGAAGACCTTGCAATTCACAAGGGCAGAAGATGCACGAAGAGGATTTAAGGATGAGGTTTTCCATCATATGATTCAGAGAGGAAGTGCAGAGCGCGTTGTAAAGTCTGTAGGAATCATATGATTTTAAAGGTGGGCAAAAGTATTTAATCCTCACTGTGACCCATTTCTTGCAGGAGATGCAGAGAGCGAGGAGACTACACAGTCCCTCCCGGGCCTGGACAGCTTCTTAGCCAGACACACCAGTGAGGACAACGCCTCGTTTGAACAGATCATGGAAGTGGCCAAAGAGAAAGAGAAGAGCAGGCACTCATGGCTGTACGAAGCCGAGGAAGAGTTCGCACAGGTCAGTGGACAGCTGTCACTCACCAGGAGGAGCTTCTCCTGCTCCTGCCAGATTATTTTCTGTTCCAGTCTGCAGGCACTTAACGACACTCGTATGTCTGATCACCCAGTGTGGAACTGCACAGTTTTAGCACACTGTATTGCTGAGTTAAGTTTGGGCAATTAATGTATGTTGGGACATCTCCAAAAATTAGCAGAATATGGTAGACACACCTCATTCCTTCTTCCATGCCTGGAATGTGTGGCAGTGCTATGGAGAGAGACCTGGGTTTAATTTCCAGGTCAGAGTGCCTGGGACTGCTGGGAAGGTAGCATTCATGCTTCCTGGGGGTGGGGGGATCCCCGTCATCATGCAGGAGCAGGCCCATGAGGACAGCCAATGACTTGGCTGAATGAATTGGGAGAGGGGGGAGAAGAAATCATCAGATGGATGTGAATGAAAGCTTATGGTGCTGGATCCCAGGCTGACTGAACTGGAGGCTCCTCCCAAGCAAAGAAAAAAATAATTTGAGTCCGATCTAGGAGACTGAGCAGCCAGCATCCGTATATCCCGTGTTTGATGCCTGAGGCAGTATGACTTTGAATCACAAGGCATCGCCTGTCATTTCCAACCATTTCAACTCTGCACACATTTCACTTTTCTGTCACCCATTTACTCCAAGAACAGAAGTAGTAGTGAGTGAAGAGATGCTGAACCGAGTTTGTTTTTGTGAATGACAGCGACATCAGCAGAATCTGGCACTGCCATCCGCAGAGCAGCAGGCGATTGAAAGTGGGAAGGCTGGAGTAGAGACCTGGGAGTACAAGGCAAAGAATTCCCTGATGTATTACCCTGCAGGTGAGTCTGCCTGCAGGCACTGAATTATGGACTTATTAGCAGAAGGTACAGCACAGTGCAAGCACACACAGCCACCCCCCTCCCCTCACAGGACAGGAGTCGTACAGGCAGTGCAACTCCCCCCTCCCTCCAACTGGGCAGCAGTACCAGTTTTTTGTTCAGGTGCTGGAATGTGGATTCTTTTTCCCCCACTCCAGAAACCTGAAGCTTATGTCCATAGACTGATGAACGAGACCAGTGCACATCTTGGCAGTGATCATCACTATTTCTTAAGCAGGAGACACTTTGGATCCCATAGGGTTGAGAAGAGTCTGTTCCCCCCCCCCCCCCCACCTTCCAGTACACAGCTAGCCAAGTCCCCCTTAGAATAACATGGCTCCCTTCTCTATCCTCTGTCAAGATAACCCCCCCCCCCCCCGGTGCTCTCTTCCCTGAG
Source organism: Rhinatrema bivittatum (assembly GCF_901001135.1). NCBI lineage: Eukaryota > Metazoa > Chordata > Amphibia > Gymnophiona > Rhinatrematidae > Rhinatrema > Rhinatrema bivittatum. Next base: position 50,237,109 of record NC_042625.1, read on the forward strand.
CAGTAGCCCCTACTTCTCCCCAGCATTGGCAATGTTTCTTCCCCACATAAACCCAATCACACTCTCACACACACTCTCACACACACACACTCTCACACACACCCCCCATGGAGAGAAAGCGAGTCGTGCTGTCCTCAGGACTGTAGAAGCTGCCCTAGAGGAGAGTTGGGTTTTTTTTTCCCTTTCTCTGTTGCAATCCCAAGTAGCTTTTAGGGCCCAAGGCAGGATTGGACCCTACCGAGTAGCAGCGCTAGATATTCCCTTCAGCTCCCACCACTGTCTTGTAAGATGGTGGGAGGGTTGTTGAATGGCTTCTGCTGCTGCTGTGCTGGGAAAGCCCTGGGAGGATGTAGCAGCAGCAAGGTCAGTGGATGCTGCAAACCCAGAGGTGAAGGCCATAGTGCTGCTAAGGCCACCGCCTCGGGCAGAGAGAGAGGCTGCAAGCTCCAGTCTGTTTTACAATTCTGAAAACTTTGCTGCAGCCTTTAAAAAGAAAAAACATGATGCCAAGAAGAAGTGCACAAAGTCCATGGCAGGATTTATTACTTGTTGGCCTGTCATGGTACTCTGAGTGTGATATTAGTCTATGGACACATGATGAGTTGAGTTCTGTAGTTTCTGTTGTGACTGATTGGGAAGATTTGAAATTAGGTTCCATGAGCAGGTGTTTTGCCAGTTCGCTTTTGACTTGTGGCTTGGCTTTTGAGAGACGGCGCTTGAGAGAAAAAGGATACCCGAATGATGTCATTTGATGCAGGCTAGGAAGACTTCCACTTCTTTATCTTATGTCAGAGTCTGGAAGGCTTTTGAATCTTGGTGCAATGGCCAAGGAGTTGTTTCCACTCAAGCCTCGTTCCCTGTATATACCCGGATCAGTCCAGACACCTGGGTTGTGACTCCGCACCAGCAGATGGAGACAGAGCAAAACTTGTCGGGCTTCCCTACATATAGTAAGGTGCCACCCACAGCCCCTCAGTCTTACTCTGTCTCCAGCAGATGGGGCAGGGTCACCCACAGCCTCTGGGATCCCTGGGTGGCGTTGTTAGTTAGTCAGGGATTTTGTTTGATTGGGACAAGTTTTAAAAATAAATAAATAAAAACAAGAAGAAGTTAGGAGAAGGAAGATACAGCAGCAGTCTCCCTCGTCCTGGAAGCCTCCCAGGGGGGTTGGAAGGTTCTGAGGGGACCATCCCCCCCTTGTTGAGGCCGCTGCTGAGGGTCGAGGACCCGGCCTTCCGCAGGTAGCAGCGTCAGGGGTGACACCGGGGAGCCCGGTTCACTCACCCCCGCTGGAGCAGGAGCTCAGGACCAGGGACAGCGCAAGTATAGAAAAAAAAAAACAGACTGTTTTATTTCTTCTGACCTCGCCGGCTCTCCGTTCTTCGGCGTCTGCATCGCGGGTCGAGCCGTTTAATTAATTTTTAATTACTTTTAATTTTCTTCAGTTTTGGCGCGTTGGCAGGGCGGCGGATGCCGAGGGGATCTTCTTGCCGCGCTTGCGGCTCTGCGCGCGCACTTGTCGCGCGATGGGGTTTGCTCATCCTGCATTTGGGCGGCGAGGGGCTGTCCGAGGTTGGTCGGGGGGGGGGGCCGATCTCGGCCGGTGCGATCGCCGCCGCGAGCGAGTCAGCGAGGGGAAGGCAGTTCTGATCCGTTCCCGCTTAGCGCGGGAATGGCGGCCATTTTGGGGGCAGTGCAGGAGGCCACGCGGAAGGCTGCCGGTAATGGCGGCATGCCTCTCGCGCTTTCCCCGCAGCAGTGGCCCCCTGGGGGGGGCGGCATCCCTGGTGGAGGATAGTGCAGAAGAGGTATCCTCGAGGTCGGAGGCTTCTTTTTCGGCTGATTTTGCGCTTCTCCTGCGCAAAGTGTTAAAATATAAAGGTTCCAGGAGAAAGGCGGGTAAGGCGTCGGGGGGGCTCGGACGGCCAGCCGGGCTCCCGGAAGAGGAAAGCTAGAGATAGGCCCAGGAGGACCTCGGACCCACCTAGGGGGAAGCGTCCTTTGCGGGATATCCCTCAGGACACTGACAGCGAATCTACGTCTTCTGCGGAAGCAGATCCGCCTGTAGAGCCCCTGGGGGGGGGGGCAGACGGGCAGGATGCAGAGGGACCAGGACAGCCCGGTACCGGCAAGGGAACGCTGGCAGTGGATGGAGATGATCCAAAGGTGGTCCGGTTGTTCCGGAAAGAGGAACTAGCACCGCTTATTCCGGCCATTCTCCAGGAGCTGGGTGTGGAGGCTCCGCTGGTGGAGACCCGACCGGGGGCCAAAATGGACCCGGTGCTGTTGGGCCTCACGGGTCCGGCAGTGGCCTTCCCATTCCACTTTTCGGTGTCTGACATCCTATTCAGGGAATGGGATACCCCGGAGTTGGGCCTGAAAGTGAGCAAAGCTATGGATAAGCTGTATCCGCTGCCAGAGGACGCGCTGGAGCTCCTCCGCCTTCCTAGAGTGGACGCAGCGGTATCGGCGGTGATGAAGAGGTCAACGATTCCTGTCACAGAGGCCACAGCACTCAAGGATATCCAGGATAGAAAGCTGGAACTGCAGCTTAAAAAGGTCTTTGAGGTTTCGGCCCTGGGGGTCCGCGCGGCTATTTGTAGTAATTTTGCCCTGCGTGCGGGACTGCGCTGGGCCCAGGTCCTCCAGGCCAATGCAGGTCTCTCGGAAGAGGAATCTGCGCAGGCGGATCATCTGGAGGCGGTGATCGCGTACAGTGCCGATGCTCTGTATGACCTACTGCGCATGTCGGCCAGGGCCATGGTCTCGGCGGTTTCTGCACGCCGGCTCTTTTGGCTTCGCAATTGGGCGGCGGATGGCTCTTCCAAAGCTCACCTAGGTGCGCTGCCGTTTAAAGGAAAGTTATTGTTTGGTAAACAGTTGGATGACCTGATGCAGTCGCTCGGAGAAAACAAGGCTTTTAGGCTGCCGGAGGACAGGCCCAGGTCTCGCACTTCTTTCTCCAATAGGCCCCGGTTTCGGGGGAGTAGAAGGTCGCGGCAGCAGAGATCGTCAGGTTCTTCCTACAGGTCCGTCTCCTCCAGGTCGTCGTCGTGGCCTCAGTCCTTTCGGGGGAAAAGGTTTGGGAGGCAAGGTGGACCCTCGGCGGGAACGGGGTCCAAAGCCCCCCAATGAAACGCGGGCGGTCCATTCCTCGGGGCAGATTCAGTTGGTCGTGCCAAACGTAGGAGCCAGGTTGGCATTTTTTTCCGAGGAATGGACCAAAATAACCGGACCAGTGGGTCCTCAGCGTGATAAGTCAAGGTTACGCTTTAGATTTTGCACGAGTTCCCGCAGACAAGTTTCTCGTGTCCCCTTGCAAAGGCCAAGTCAAGCGCGTAGCGGTGCGGGAAACTCTTCGGCGGCTGGAGGCCCTGGGCGCAATAACCCCCGTGCCTCCAGGGCTACAACGAAAGGGCCGGTACTCCATTTACTTCATCGTACCAAAGAAAGAGGGCACGTTCAGACCATACCAAAGAAAGAGGGCACATTCAGACCAATTTTAGATTTGAAAGGGGTGAACAGGTGTCTTCGCATTCCACGTTTCAAAATGGAGACAATCCGGTCGGTGGTAGCCTCGGTGCGACCAGGCGAATTCCTGGCTTCGTTGGACCTCCCGGAAGCGTACCTTCATATAGGCATTCAGCCGTCCTATCAGAGGTTCCTCAGGTTTAGCGTGCTGGGCAGTTTTGGCCATTCCTCGAAGAAGAGCGATAGTCTGGCTCCCACATTTGGTACCTGATGGGAGACTGGGAGTGAGGAATGGACCGGCCGCCTCTCATTGTGAGGTCTTAGCCGCCGCCGCCGACTGCGGGTTACCTAGTCTGCCGAACCATCTTCCTCGAAAGGGCTGAGACCACAACTGTTGTCTTTTTGACCCTGGGCGAAAGGATGACCTAGAAGACCACACTGGCCGAGGTCTCCTACCAGCACGGAATCGAGACCGAGCTGCAAACGCACCTCTTGACCTGGGCCTGTCCTCCGGCAGTTTATGAACCTTGTTCTCCCCCAGAGATTGGATCATGTTCTCCAATTCCTTGCCGAACAACAACTTTCCTTTAAAGGGGAGAGATCCGAGGTGGGCCTTGGACGAAACATCCGCAGTCCAATTCCGGAGCCAGAGAAGCCTGCACGCAGAAACCGCGGACACCATGGATCTGGCCAACGAGCGTAACAGGTCGTCAAGAGCATCTGCGCTGTACGCAATGACCGCCTCCAGCCGGTTTGCTTGGGCAGCCTCCCCCTCAGAGAGGTCAGCATTGGCTTGGAGTTGCTGGGCCCAGTGAAGACCTGCACACAGTGCAAAATTACTGCACATCACTGCCCGGACCCCCAGGGCTGACACCTCAAACACCTTCTTGAGCTGTAGCTCCAACTTCCTGTCCTGCAAGTCTTTGAGGGCCGTCGCTCCCGTAACTGGGATAGTGGACTTTTTTGTAACAGCCGACACCGCTGCATCTACCTTAGGGAATCTGAGCAGCTCCAAAGCGTCCTACGGAAGGGGATATAACTTGTCCATAGCCTTAGTCACCTTCAGTCCCAAATCCGGGGAGTCCCATTCCCGGAACAGGAGATCCGTCGCCGAGAAATGGAAAGGGAAGGAAACCGTAGGATCCCTGAGGCCCGGCAAGACAGGATCCATAGCTCCCAGCCGGGACTCCACCGGTGGAGTTTCCAATCCTAGCTGGCTGGCATTAGCGGAGATAGCTCCTCCTTTTTAAATAGACGAACCACCTTTGGATCGTCTTCTTCCATTAACTGAGATCCTCTGACTGAATCTTGCTGGGGATCTGCATCGCCTTTTTCCCTTAAGCGGGTCAGATCCCCCCCTGGACCTATCCCTCTTCCGTGGCCTCTGGGCGGGCAGCAGCTGCAAAGGCTTCTCAGCCGCCTGCTTTTTTCTTTCCTTTTTTGCTTTAAAAGCTTTCTGCATAAGTAGCACAATTTCAGAGGAAAAAGAAGATTCTGATGAGGAACTATAGCCCCCTCAGGGCTATCCTCGCATATAGGAGAGCCTGCACCCGCAGGAGCGCCCCCCCTCCCCCCCGCAGGAATTTGTTGCAGGGAAAGCGAGGTGGGTAAAATCCCCTCCCCCATCGCTGCCCCCGTGGCCACTCGAAATTTGCCCAAAATGGCTTCCGTTCCCACGCTGAGCGGGAACGGGTCCTCTGACACCACACAACTCCTCTCTGCCCGTGCCGCCGAACACAGAGCCCGACTGCAGCCCCCCCCCCCCCCGAAGTGAAACAGAAGGTCCCTCGCCCCCCCTGCATACACTCCGAACAGAGGCCTTCTCGCAAAAGCTGCGAGCGTGAGGGGCCGCATGCACAGCATGAAGAGCCCCGAGGCATCGCAGGCCCACCTTCAATCTAAAGGGAAAACGGCGAAGTAAAAATTAAGAAGTCGGCCGCGCAGACACAACCCCCCCCCCCCCCCCCCCCCCCCCAAAGTAGCCTAGCCAAGTCACGGAGAGCTGGTACGCAGAAAACATACTTCTTTTTTTTTTAATGCACTGAAAACTTGCTGTTCGCTATCCCAGGTTCTGGAAGACAGGTCCTGCTTCTGTGGGGGGTGAGTGAGCCGGGCTCCCCGGTATCACCCCAGCGCTGCTTGAATCTGCAAAGGCAGGGACCTCAACCCTTGGCAGCGGCCTCGACCAGGGGGCATGATCCCTGTAGGACCTAGCAACCCCCTGGGAGGCTCACAGAACCGCCGACGGTAATGGGACTTACTTTCAGTTATTCTGGTTTTTTTTTAACTTAAAGATACAGCACCTAATTGTAGAACTAAGCCATGACTACACTCCTGCTCTATCAACTAGCAGTAATCAGAGAATCAGAGACAGTGGGTTTTGCACCTCCGCCATCTGCTGGAGACAAAGTAAGACTGAGGGACTGTGGGTGGCACCTTAGTATATATGGCAGGGTTGTTTGAAAAAACCTCTCTGTCTCCATCTGCTGGAGGGGAGGCAAAACCCAGGTGTCTGGACTGATCCGGGTAAGTACAGGGATTCAGGGTTTATTTTCATTGTATTCCTCCTCGATGTTTCTTGACAAAAGGAGGAAAGTCAAACATTAAGAAATTGGCTGTTTTTAGGTGTCCCGGATAATGAGGACTTGTTCAAGAAGCCGCGAGAAGTCATCCATAGAAACACACATTTCCAGAAGGATCCATTCAGCCAAGCATTGAGTAAATCCCAGCTTCAGCAGGCAGCCGCCCTCAACGCCCAGGTGAGAGAGCGCATTTGAGCGCCGCACCAGCCTCTTGTTGTGGTTTTTATTATTTAATTTATTTTATGCCTCTGTTTGTTTTGTACAATGCCTGGAACCGTGGAAAGACAACAGAAATAAATAAAATAAGCAGGGGCATGGGAAACGTTTAGAGGCTGAGAAAGCAAAGGAGTTTCCCCATAGACACAGAGTGGGAGAAAGGTCTTTAGTGCAGGTTTCCTGTAGTGCTGAATAACTTGTAAGCTGCTCCCTTCATTGCTGCTCGTGTTGGCTTTTGTATCTTTCAGTACAAACAGGGGAAGGTTGGGCCAGACGGGAAAGAACTGATCCCCCAGGAGTCTCCAAAGGTCAATGGCTATGGGTTTGTGGCCACCCCGTCACCTGCTCCAGGTAAGCTAAACTCCAGAAGGGCTCTCGGGCTGTTGGAAAGGTTTGTGCAGACATTGAGGTCAGTAAAGGTTCACCGCCCCTCTGCCGTGATGGATCATGGATACCGCGATGAGCAAAGAATCTCTCGGTGTATGGCTAAAGATTGAGCTCTGCTCAGAGAGAGTAATTTTTCTTGGATAATGAGCAACACAAAAAGTCGTTCTCGGTGTGCTTTCCTTGATCCCAAGCCCTTTGTAAGCCGTGGTGCTTCTTGGCAGGTGTGACAGACTCTCCGTTGATGACATGGGGTGAAATTGAGAGCACACCTTTCCGCCTGGATGGGTCAGAAACTCCCTACGTAGACAAGACCCCAGGACCTGCATTCAAGGTGCAGTATTCCGACTTTGCATAGTCATTGCCTTTCACTTCCCTCTCCAAGCTCATGATTCTACTTTTCTTCAGCCAGTGGCGGGATGGTTACAGTCAGAGCCCAAGGAAGTGCTGAAGTGGCTCTTCTGCCAGTTCTCCTTATCATAGTGTCGCTGGTTCCCTGTGGGATGAGGCTGTATGATATTCCTGCCAATAATTTCTGATCTTGCACCATTTCAGCTGCCTGGAACTGACTAATTTGTTTTATTTATTACAGATTTTAGAGCCTGGACGCAGGGAACGATTAGGCCTAAAAATGGCCAATGAAGCAGCTGCCAAAAACCGAGCTAAAAAGCAGGAAGCCTTACGGAGAGTGACTGAGAACTTGGCCAGGTAAGAGAGTCCCACAACAGCTGATGGATCAAATAAATATAGTGCTGTTAATATCTAGAATGTATTTATTTCATGTTTATAATGTTATGATTGATGTCCCGTAAATCACCTTGCGTTTTTGAAAAGGTGATCTGTAAATCAAATGAAATCCATTCTATGGTTGGAGACTTATGACTCCTGACTTGCTGCTGTTTCACACAGGATCCAAGAAATTTACTTGGGATTTTTCTCTGTTTTGCTGCAGAGGTGGGCTCTAGCTTTCTTCTGTGTAATCCACACTGAACAATAGCTGGTGCTTCTGAGGAGGGAGATGGAAAACATTATATAAACAAACATCTAAAAATTTAACATTCCAGTTGTGTGTTATTTGTCTGTTTTTTTTTCTCTTTCCAGCCTCACTCCCAAAGGGTTAAGTCCAGCTTTGTCCCCTGCACTGCAGCGTTTGGTCAATAGAACAGCCAGTAAATACACAGACAAAGCGCTAAGAGCCAGTTATACTCCGTCTCCAGTGCACACTGCCACCCCTGCCAGCGGGTCACGGACACCCACTGGCACCCCAGCACCAAGGACTGTGTCTCAGACTCCAGTGACCCAAGACCCTACTTCTCTTACAGATAACCTGCTGCAGCTTCCAAAGAGGAGGAAAGCATCTGATTTTTTCTGAAGAGGGAGCAACCAGGTCAGGTGCACTCTGCCATGCTGGTAGGGCCTGCCTTTCCCGTGTACCACAACAAGGATCCTCTGAAACTGCTAGTACAGGCAGAGGTGGTAGGGGTAGAAGGGACCATTCTGTGCATTTCCCTGCCTGGCACACACACTGCTTTCTAGGGGGAGGCATGAACATTATGTGCAGGCTTTGTCCTCTGCAGTGGATGGCAGGAGGAGTGCGTGCACAGTTGTGTGGTACACCTGAAACCAAAACAATGCCCAAAAATAAGACACACAAAGAGAAACTTTTCAAAGTTAGTCTTTATAAAAAAAAGTCTGCTTACCTTTGTATATAATAGTTTAATTCCATTGGGCAATTGAACAGGTAACTCATAAAATCAATCTACCAAGAAAGACTGACAAAAGGGATTTTACAAGAGGATGGTGTGCAGACAGTATTCCAGATGGAACCCCCAAAGATGATTCAAGGTCATTCTAATATAGTCTGGTCCATGATAATATACTGTTGTATTAAAATGAAATGGGTTATCAAGAATATACTGCCTGTTTGTGTGCGCCTTTGCATACCCACAGAGACACTGACCAGTGGGAAATCTGCTTTTGTAATGCCAGATGATAGTGCTTGATTAGACGCAAGTTAAAGAGCCAACAGTAACTGAAGGAGTCAATGAGAGGGTGGAAGCACTTCAGACAACAGCTACCAAAATAATGCAGGGCCTGCAACCCAAGCCTTACACAGAGAAGAGGGGCTTAAGCCACTCAAATAGGGCTCTCTGGAGGGAAAAAAAAAAACCAGAGGAATATGATTGCAACATTCAGATAGTGAGCACAGACTTTCATAAGCTAGAAGGAGGTGGCATTTTCCATACAAGAAAAAGCTTAAGGACATGGGATCATGTTGAAGTTGGAAATAAGGGGAAATCCTTCTTTCCCTATACATACCCAGATCAGTCCAGACAGTGGGTTGAGCCTCCTGTCCAGCAGATGGAGACAGAAAAAAAACTAAAGAGTATCCTATCTCAGGACAGTGCACCCCCCCCCCCACCCCCCGCATCCCTCCAGTATTTCTCTGTCTCCAGCAGAGGCACTGGGAAATGTAGAGGGAGGTGACTGGTGGTGATTCAGCAGGTAGAGGCAGCTAGGCAGAAGGTTCTTATCTGATGAGATCTACTGTATGGCTGTGTTAGGAGTTCCTGATAATGGAAACATTTACTAATGTGATGCTATGTCCAGAAGGGATTAGTGATGAGCTAGGGTAATTTTGTTTGATGTTGGGGGTATATTCAAGTAGTGTTGAGAATGCAAAAGCCTCTACATCCTGAACACAGGACATTTCTTAGGGACTTGAGGTCCTGGGATCTAACCCAGTGATTCTCAAATGAAGGTGCATGAGATGAATTACAGGGCGTGTGAGACATTTTAATTTCAGTACATTTTACCATTCTTTGGAGGGGAGGGAGCTCAAAATATTACAGAAGAGGGAACGTGTCTGACACTGTAACCAATCAGCAGGCTTCTAAAGGACACCACCCCAGACGCTTCTTAGAAATGAAAACATGGGTTGTGTAATCACAAAACTAGAATTAACAATCTCAGTATAAAATGTATGGGACGAACAGTGCCTGCAAACAGAGGCCTTTATAGACATGGCTATTGGGTTTTCTTTAAAAAAAAAAAAATCTCAGGTACTATACAATGTGTTAAGCCCCCGTTTGTCATCATTTCATTAGAGCAATCATTCCAGCTACAATTCTGGAAAATGATGTAACTGTTTTCACATTAAAATATCATAAGGAAAACCATTCAGGTTGTAAAGATTACAAACCCACAACTTGGATTCTTCAGGTTGATTTCAACACTAGAACTGAGTAAGCTGCATTGGACTCAGCCCCATACTCTGTGCTGATCGGCTGTTTTGATTTTCTTTGAGCTTCTGCATCTCAGATAGGGGGACCAGCTGGCTGCAGAGCACAAGGAAGCTTTGCATTTAGAATGGATGAGCAGACTAGATAGGCCACATGGTCTTTTTCTGCCGTCGTGTTTCTATCTGCATCAATAGTGCAGACCAGGCTTTGCCTGTCCCTGATGAGATGAAGCCATGTGGCACCCCCTAGCTTAAGAGTCAGAATGGAACCACCTAGTCTATGTGCTGCCAGAAGAAAAATGTCAAGCTTTCTGCCCTTGCAGTAGCTCCTGCAGTATCAGTTTGACAGGTGTGGACATGATTGTTAAATTCTATAATGCCAGAGAACTGCAAGACCATCTTAGAGCAACACAAGACTTGTAACCTTGCAGCAATGCAAAACAGACCCATGGAAAAAAAAAATCCACATTCATGAAGCTAACTGTAAAATAATACAACTTACCCCCTTCCTCCTTTATACTAATAAAATTTATTCATTTTAGTGCCAGCCATCATAGAAAAAAACAATAGGAACTTAATTAAAACCACTGTCTGCTAATTGACTTTGCCCTTTACTCAATGCTTTAGTTCGTTTAATGGTTTGCATGATGGCAGATGTTAAGTGGTGTTCTCTCTGGTTTTGGGAGAGGCGGTTTTTACCCCTTTGATGCTGGTAGCAGAGTTCTGCCTATTTGATCTAGCTGACATATTTCTGACCTCTTGCTCATCTTCTGCATTATCATTATTTTGGGAATCCAGTTCATCTTCGCTTTCGTCTGACTTTGCCCCTGCCTTCTCTTGTAAATCAATAACTTCTTTGTAATGCGTGGAGGAAGAGGAGGTTGAGGTTGAGGAGGCTTTTTGCTTGTTACTCATCTGCATCCAGGTGTGGCCTAAAACTTCTTCAATGGTATAGCGGCGGTTCACATCTGGCTGCAGCATGCGGTAGATGAGCTCTTTGCACTCGACTGTTAATCTTTTGCTTTTGGGGAAGTCTATTCGATGTTCCTTCTGTATCCTCAGCATGCGCTTAATGTTTGAGTCATCGTATGGCATGGAACCACAGACCATGATGAAGAGAATCACCCCCAGGCTCCATACGTCATAAACCTTGGGCTGATAGGGAACACCCTGCAGCACCTCAGGGGCTGCATAGGCGGCAGATCCGCAGAAGGTTTTACTGAGCACAAGCTTCCCATTCTCATCACGGGAACAGCGTTTAGAAAATCCAAAATCAGACAGCTTGATGTTAAAATCCTTATCCAGGAGAAGGTTCTCACACTTGAGGTCTCTGTGGACAATGTCAAAGTCATGGCAGTATTTGATTGCCAGTGACAACTGCCGAAACATTTTGCGGGTAAGGTCTTCAGGCAGGGCTCCCCGGCACTTAATGAACTCCAGCAAATCTCCTTGCACGCCAAGCTCCATGATTATATACACTTTCCCCTCTGATGTCTCAAAAATTTCATAAGTCTTTATGATGTAGCGATGGTTCATGGCAGCCAGAATGTCCATTTCCCGGGGTAGAAATTTTTCCAAGAAATCAGTGGGAGCCTTTTTTCTGTCAATAATTTTTACAGCCACATTGATCTTTAGTCGTTCAGAGTATGCAGATTTGACTTTAGCATAAGATCCTTCTCCCAGATTGATCCCCAGAGTGTAGCCTTTTTTCTTGAGAATGGTGGCGTCATCCATGCTGTTGGAAGTTTTCCTCTTGGGCCAGCAGAAATCACATCTCCTCTGCACATGGGGTTCAATATATGTGGCCTCCTTAATGCTAGTTCTCTGCCATTTACGAGTTCTCTGTCGCTTGAATATGATGATGAAATGTATTCGGCATTGTTCTAGTATGATGTCGGTGAAAGATGTCATAAAGCTCAGATTTCAGCAGGTACTGATTTAGTGGACAGATGCAATGTGGCCAGGTGCTTTGAAATCTTGCTGACCAAGTACAATGACGTTACTGTGGCAATAAGATAAACTGAAGGAAATCATCTGTAAGTTAATGTGTTTTTCTAAAATACGTCCTAGTTTGAGAGAAATTCTTTTGTGTTGACTGGACTTAAGTGTATATAACCGACCAAATTATTCAATGACACACAGTGAGACATTTGGAATATATATTTCCTCCTCTTAATGTATTTTTAATAATGGAACTAAATTAAATCCTTGCTTTACTTTGGAAGAATGGTAGTAAAATCTATTATCTATGACATTTTGTGTGTGCTTGAGAGACTTTGGCAGAAACGTAAGGTACTCCTTAATCAAGGAAGTCCAGCTATGGAATTGGTTAATGGGATGTCTGTAATTTTAGAATCCTAAGAATACTTTCTCAATCATCTGCTGGCATCAGGTTCGTAGAGTAGCAAGAAAGGCTCAATCAAAATCCCAGATTTTTCAAGCTTTGTTCCCTTTTTAAAGTCAAGAAGCAGTCCCATGCCTTTAGAATGTTTCCGTGCATGTCATAGAAAATACAGTTCAAGTTAGTAGAAGGATCTGGTTAAGAGCAACAGATGCTTTAGTGGGCCAAAAGACAAGGGCACTGATTTCTATCAACCTTTTTTTAATGTAATACTTTGAAAAGTGTTAACACCTGTGAGTTCCTGTTCATACCCCAGATCAGTCCAGACAAGAGGGTTTTGCATCCCTACCAGCAGCTGGAGGCAGAGAATAGAAACTTTTCAGGTGCCACCTGCAGATCCTCAGCATTTCTCTGTCTCCAGCAGATAGTAAAGGTGCAATCCTGCAGCCGGGAGATTATTGGGTGGGAAAAGAAAAAAAATGTAAGAGCGAGCAGTTAGTGAAGACTGTTCTCCAAGGTATTAGGTTCCTTAATGGGCCATATCTCGGGTTGAGCAGGGGGGTTGGTAATCCCTGTTCTGCCTTGGCCCTTGACTTCCAGACAAATGGAAAGCCAGGGGTCCTGGTTCCCTCACTCCATCTGAGGCCTTCTCAGCTTTCATAGACAGCCAAGAGCAGCCAGAAGCAGGAAAGTATATCTTTATTTCCTCAGGGCTACTTGGTCGCTGTTGCTTTAAAAAAAAAAAAAAAAAAAAAAAAAAGCTTGGTTGAGGGCAGGGCTGTGTCTCAGCGTTAAGGCTGTTGCAGAGGGTGAGAGGGGACGCGCACGACTCGCCTGCAGTACCAGGGGTCTGGGACAGCGCCAGCAGCAGCAATCACAGCACACGGGAGGTTATTTTTTGCTGCGGGCTGCAGCAAAAGCATGGCATCTCTTGCAGAGCAAGGGAACCTGTGGGGTGAAGAAATTGCGCCTCAATGGATCCTTTTTGTGCGCCATCTGTGCCTCCAAAAGGGAAGGGACCTCTCAGGAAGTGGTCGCTGTACTTTTTTTTCAGGCCCCATTCAGGAGACCCCCCGGGGAGGTTGGAGGAGACAGTAGTGTCTCACGAAAGTATGCAATGACTTCCAAGTCGCCACTCTACAAATTTCTTGCGGCGACACCTGCGAAGACTCGGCCCACGAGGCGGCATGGGAGCGCGTCGAGTGAGCCCGAAGGCCCACAGGAACAGACTTCCCTTTCAGTATGTACGCGGAAGCAATGGCCTCCTTGAGCCAGCGCGCAATCGTGGTCCGGGAAGCTGCCCCCCCACGTTTTGGGCCTGACCACAAAACAAAAAGGTGGTCCGAGACCCGAAAAGGGTTCGTTACTTCCAGGTAACGGAGCAGGACTCTGCGGACATCAAGTTTCCTCAACACCTTCGTTTCAGGATCAGAACGCTCCCCCTCCGGAAAAGCGGGCAGCTCAACCGTCTGGTTCAAATGAAAAGCTGACACCACCTTCGGGAGGAAGGAGGGAACCGTCCTTAGGGAAATCCCCGAATCCGAGAATCGCAAGAATGGCTCCCTACAAGATAACGCCTGCAATTCTGAGACTCGTCTCGCCGACGCAATTGCCACGAGAAACACCGCCTTAAGAGTAAGGTCTTTTAGCGTTGCCCGCTTGATGGGCTCAAAAGGCAACGTGCACAGAGCCGAGAGTACCCAATTGAGATTCCAAGACGGACAAGGATGAAGTAACGGGGAACGCAAATGCTTAGCCCCCCGAAGAAAACGCGCCACATCCGGATGATGTGCTAGAGACATACCTTGCACCTTCCCTCTGAGGCAACCAAGCGCCCTACCTGAACCCTAAGAGTACTACAAGATAGACCTCTTGCAAGTCCTGTCTGAAGAAAAGCGAGGACATCAGGCATGGATGGCAACATAGGATTCACCTCACAAGTTCTACACCAATCCTCAAAACACCGCCCAAACCCGAACGTAGGCGAAGGACGTAGAACGCTTTCTAGAACTGAGCAAAGTGGCCACCACCGCATCCGAATACCCCTTATTCTTCAAACGTTTCCTCTCAAAAGCCAGGCTGCGAGACAGAAGTGATCCGCGTCCTCCAAACAGACGGGTCCTTGACGGAGGAGTGCTGCCACCCCTCGGAATCTGAGAGGGGGCTCCCTTGCCAACTGCAGGAAGTCCGCGAACCAAGGGGTCCTTGGCCACTCCGGCGCCACCATGATCACCTCCGTCGGATGCATCTCTATTCGACGAAGGACCTTGCCTATCAGTGGCCAAGGAGGGAACACATATAGGAGAACGTCTATGGGCCAGGGGAGTACCAGAGTATCTACCCCTTCGGCCCCTCGTTCTCTCCTTCGGCTGAAGAACCTTGGGGCCCTGGCGTTCTGAGCGGTGGCCATCAGGTCCATGCGTGGCGTTCCCCACCGTTTGCATATGAGGTGGTAAGCAACCTCCTGCAGCTCCCACTCCCCTGGGTCCAGTCTGTCGACTGAGGAAATCCGCTTGGACATTGTCCACTCCGGCGATATGGGACGCCGCTAAGTTGCTTAGATTTCTTTCCGCCCAGAGCATTAGCTGCTGCGTCTGCTCTGCGACAGCCCGGCTCCTTGTTCCGCCTTGACGATTGATGTACGCCACTGTGGTCGCATTGTCCGACAACACTCTGACCGCTTTCTCTCGAATCAGAGGGAGGAATGAGTGCAGTGCCAACGTGACCGCTCTGGTCTCCAAGCAATTGATGGACCACTGTGACTGAACTTTGGACCACTGTCCTTGTACCGAGCGGCCCTTGCAAACCGCCCCCCAGCCGGATAAGCTGGCATCCGTAGTGACTACCGTCCAGGTGGGCATGAGCAGGGACACTCCGCGTGTCAGATTGTCGGAGCTGAGCCACCACTGTAGACTGGACCTCGCCTGATCCGTGAGTGGGAGTGGAAGATGAAACTCCTCCGACACCGGACGCCACCGGGAGAGCAATGCGGATTGCAATGGCCGTAGATGAGCGAACGCCCAGGGAACCAACGCAAGCGTCGACGCCATCGACCCCCCAACACCATCAGATAATCGCAAACCTGAGGGCACTGTAGGGACAACAATCGGCGCACTTGATCCTGAAGCTTGCACATCCGCTCCCTGGACAGAAACACTCTGCCTCGCTTCGTGTCGAACAGCGCTCCCAGGTAATGCAGGGTCTGGGTGGGAACTAGCTGACTCTTGGAGAGATTGACCACCCATCCGAGTGAGCGCAAGAGCTGCAGGACCCTGTTGACAGCCTGTCGGCATTGGCTTTCGGATTTGGCTCGGATTAGCCAATCGTCCAAGTAGGGATGTACCAGGAACCCCTCCCTCCGAAGCTCGGCTGCCACCACCACCATTACTTTCGTAAACGTCCGCGGAGCAGTGGCGAGGCCGAAGGGGAGAGCCTTGAACTGATAATGTCTGCCCAGGATACAGAAGTGCAGGAACCGCTGATGACCCGGCTGAATGCCGATGTGAAGGTAAGCCTCCGTGAGGTCCAAAGACGCCAGGAATTCGCCCGGTCGCACCGCGGCTATTACCGACCGAATCATCTCCATTTTGAAGCGTGGAACTCGAAGACATCTGTTGACCCCTTTCAGGTCTAGGATGGGTCTGAAAGTACCCTCCTTCTTTGGCATGATGAAGTAAATGGAGTACCGGCCCCGACTGTGTTGCCCTGGAGGCACGGGCACTATCGCGCCCAGGTCTTCTAGCCACCGCAGCGTATCCTGGACTGCCACTCGCTTGCTGTGGCCCTTGCAAGGGGAGATCAAAAATTTGTCCGCCGGAATTCGTGCAAAATCTAAAGCATAACCTTGTCTTATCACGCTGAGGACCCACTGATCCGTCGTTATTCTGGTCCATTCCCCGTAAAAACGCCCCAACCTGGCTCCTACCATTGGCACGGCCGACGGAACCGGCTGCGGGGAATGGACCCTCTGCATTTCATTGCGAGGCCTTTGGGCCCGGCCCCGACAAGGGACCGTCCTGCCGTCCAAACTTTCTCCCGCGAAAGGACTGAGACCACGACGGCGACCTCGAGGAGCCAGACCGGTAGGAGGGCCCTGATGATCTCTGAGGCCGCGCCTTCCTGGGCCCGCGAAAACGTGCCCTAGTGGAGAACGATGTCCTGGTTCTGTGCCTGTCCTCCGGCAGCTTGAAAGCCCTGTTCTCTCCGAGCGACTGCATCAACTCGTCCAGCTGCTTACCGAACAACAACTTCCCCTTAAACGGAAGCGAGCCAAGATGAGCCTTCGAGGACCCATCCGCCGCCCAATTCCTGAGCCAGAGGAGCCGGCGTACCGAAACTGCCGAGAGCATGGCCCTAGCCGACGTCCGCAGGAGGTCATGCATGGCATCTGCGCTATAAGCGATCACCGCCTCCAGGTGATCCGCCTGCGCCGACTCTTCTCCCGAGAGACCAGCATTAGCCTGAAGCACCTGAGCCCAGCGCAACCCTGCCCGCAATGCAAAGTTACTGTATATAGCCGCGCGGACCCCCAGGGCCGAAGCCTCGAACACCTTCTTAAGCTGTACCTCCAGCTTCCGATCTTGGATATCTCTAAGAGCCGTGGCACCTGTGACCGGAATCGTGGACCGTTTCGTTACTGCTGACACCGCTGCATCCACCCTGGGAAACCGAAGAAGTTCCAGCGCGTCATCTGGCAAGGGGTACAGCTTGTCCATAGCTTTACTCACCTTCAGGCCCAATTCCGGAGTATCCCATTCCCGGAACAGGATATCGGTCACCGAGAAGTGGAACGGGAAGGCCACCGCCGGCCCCGTAAGGCCCAGCAGCACCGGATCCATCTTGGCATCTGTTCGAGACCCTACCGGGGGGGCATCCACTCCTACTTCCCGAAGGATGGCCGGGATCAGCGGTGCCAGCTCCTCCTTCCGAAACAAGCGCACGACTTTGGAGTCGTCACCTTCCACCGCTGGCGCTCCTTTGGGGGACCCGGGATGCCCCACGTCTTCCTCGGCGGGAGTTCCGGAGCCCCCCGGGGCCCCCACGTCCGGATCCTCTTCCGCCGGTGAGGCCGAATCGGATTCAGTGTCCTGGGGAACTCCCCATATGGGCCGGTGCTCTCTGGGCGGGTCCGCGGGTCTCCGAGGACCCTCCCCCGCTCTCTTCTTCCGGGGCTCCGACCGCTTGTCCGAACCCCCTCTATCCGGCCGCCTTCTTTTTCTTTTGGACTTTTTATATTTTAAAAGTTTGTGCAGTAAACCTGCAAAATCTGAGGACAAGGAGGCCTCCGAATCCGAGGAGGCCTCCTCCAGAATCTGAATTGCCGGCGAATCAGACCCCCCCGGGGGCTCGCTGCTGTGGGGAAAGCGCGGGAGGCAAAATGGCCTCTCCCGCAGCTTTCCTCGTGGTTTCTCGCACCGTTGCCAAAATGGCCGCCGTTCCCGCGCTCAGCGGGAACGGGTCAGCACTGCCTCCTGCATCCGGTCCTTCGCGCGGCGGCAATCGCGCCGGCCGGGGTCGGACCCCCCGACTGACCTCAGACGGCCCCTCGCCACCCGAAATACAATTGGCACACATTCCTGCCCTAGACACCCCCGAGCGCGCAGAGCGGCATGCGCCGCCCTACTTCAGCCCGCGGCCGGGAAGGGAATAAAAAACTTAAATTAAACGATCGCGGCCCAGAGCTTTTTTTTTTTTTTTTTCACTTGCCGCTGGCCCTGGTCCTGATCCTTCTTCTCCAGCGGGGGTGAGTGAACCGGGCTCCCCGGTGTCACCCCCGACGCTGCTGCCAGAATAGGCCGGGTCCTCAACCCCCAGCAGCGGCCTCAACCAGGGGGGGATGGTCCCCTCAGAACCTTGCAACCCCCCTGGGAGGCTTCCAGGACTCTGGCTTCTGACTTGCTGAAAATTTCCCTTTTGGGGTTTTTTTTTGTTGGTTTTTTTTTTACAGAATTCCCTGACTAGCTAACCACTAACCAGGATCACCAGAGACTGTGGGTGGACCTGCCCCATCTGCTGGAGACAGAGAAAGACTGAGGAGCTGTGGGTGGCGCCTTACTATATGTAGGGGAGCTCGACAAGTTTTGCTCTGTCTCCATCTGCTGGTGCGGAGTCACAACCCAGGTGTCTGGACTGATCCTGGTACGTACAGGGAAATTATAATTTAGCTTGCTCATGGCTTTCTGAGGACCAAGCCCACACCCAACATGCATTACAATAGTCCTAATACCATATGTGGTCCAGGATTTTCTGGTTGACACCACAGCAGTGGATGTAAATATAAGAACATAAGAAAATGCCATACTGGGTCAGACCAAGGGTCCATCAAGCCCAGCATCCTGTTTCCAACAGTGGCCAATCCAGGCCATAAGAACCTGGCAAGTACCCAAAAACTAAGTCTATTCCATGTAACCATTGCTAATGGCAGTGGCTATTCTCTAAGTGAACTTAATAGCAGGTAATGGACTTCTCCTCCAAGAACTTATCCAATCCTTTTTTAAACACAGCTATACTAACTGCACGAACCACATTCTCTGGCAACAAATTCCAGAGTTTAATTGTGCGTTGAGTAAAAAAGAACTTTCTCCGATTAGTTTTAAATGTGCCCCATGCTAACTTCATGGAGTGTCCCCTAGTCCTTCTACTATCCAAAAGAGTAAATAACCGATTCACATCTACCCGTTCTAGACCTCTCATGATTTTAAACACCTCTATCATATCCCCTCTCAGTCGTCTCTTCTCCAAGCTGAAAAGTCCTAACCTCTTTAGTCTTTCCTCATAGGGGAGTTGTTCCATTCCCCTTATCATTTTGGTAGCCCTTCTCTGTACCTTCTCCATCGCAATTATATCTTTTTTGAGATGCGGCGACCAGAATTGTACACAGTATTCAAGGTGCGGTCTCACCATGGAGCGATACAGAGGCATTATGACATTTTCCGTTTTATTCATCATTCCTTTTCTAATAATTCCCAACATTCTGTTTGCTTTTTTGACTGCCGCAGCACACTGAACCGACGATTTCAATGTGTTATCCACTATGACACCTAGATCTCTTTCTTGGGTTGTAGCACCTAATATGGAACCCAACATCGTGTAATTATAGCATGGGTTATTTTTCCCTATATGCATCACCTTGCACTTATCCACATTAAATTTCATCTGCCATTTGGATGCCCAATTTTCCAGTCTCACAAGGTCTTCCTGCAATTTATCACAATCTGCTTGTGATTTAACTACTCTGCACAATTTTGTGTCATCTGCAAATTTGATTATCTCACTCGTCGTATTTCTTTCCAGATCATTTATAAATATATTGAACAGTAAGGGTCCCAACACAGAACCCTGAGGTACTCCACTGTCCACTCCCTTCCACTGAGAAAATTGCCCATTTAATCCTACTCTCTGTTTCCTGTCTTTTAGCCAGTTTGCAATCCACGAAAGGACATCGCCACCTATCCCATGACTTTTTACTTTTCCTAGAAGCCTCTCATGAGGAACTTTGTCAAACGCCTTCTGAAAATCCAAGTAAACTATATCTACCGGTTCACCTTTATCCACATGTTTATTAACTCCTTCAAAAAAGTGAAGCAGATTTGTGAGGCAAGACTTGCCCTGGGTAAAGCCATGCTGACTTTGTTCCATTAAACCATGTCTTTCTATATGTTCTGTGATTTTGATGTTTATAACACTTTCCACTATTTTTCCTGGCACTGAAGTCAGGCTAACCGGTCTGTAGTTTCCCGGATCGCCCCTGGAGCTCTTTTTAAATATTGGGGTTACATTTGCTATCCTCCAGTCTTCAGGTACAATGGATGATTTTAATGATAAGTTACAAATTTTTACTAATAGGTCTGAAATTTCATTTTTTAGTTCCTTCAGAACTCTGGGGTGTATACCATCCGGTCCAGGTGATTTACTACTCTTCAGTTTGTCAATCTGCTGTTGTGATATTTTTATTTCAAAAGACTGTACTTTGAGTGACCTTTTTTATGTAAACTTTTATTCTAAATACATAATTTGAAATTGTGTGTGTGTGTAGAGGGCCATGGTGGGGGGAAGGCTGGGCCTAAAACTGTAAGGTTCGCTTAGCATGCCTAATACCTTGCACTGAACCTGATTTAGAAAACAAATACAAATAAAATGTAAAAAAAAGGGGGGTTGAATACTTATGCAAGCAGCATTTTTCAGTTCTTAATTTTATTTTACAAAAAATGCAGAGAAATAATGAGTTGGGACTTTGAAAATTTACTTTAAAAGCATACGAGTTTGCAACAAATCTGACTTTTTAGGGGGTCAAACACTTTTGCAAACCTTTATATCAGAAAGTAAACACTAAATTTGTTGGTAGTCTGGTTTTGTTGAGAACTGCTGTGTGTTTGATCCCCTTTTTGTTGGAGTTCTTGATTAGCTCTTTCTCCTTACTATAGGTTAAGTATTGGTTTATTAACTGACAGGCCGATACAGTAAGGACGCGTTAGTGCGGTAGGGCCGGGCGCACCCGCATTTGCTGCACGCACAGTCCGCTACCGCTCGATACTGTATTAAAATGGCATGCAAATGCAAGCTGCGTCCGTGAAGCGTTAGGCCCGCGCAATCCATTTTACTGTATAGAGCACTGTACAGTGCCTATACAGTATCCTGGGTGCGCTGGTACCTGTCATTGCAAATGACATTTGAAATGACAGATACCAGGAAGTGGATGGTTCTCCTACGCTCGGGCATCGGGGATTGCCAGTCCTCTCTCCCCCCCTCCCGAAGCAAGGCACAGGGCGAAAATTAAAACAAAAGTAAATAAAGTGTAATAAAAGTAAACTTACTGTATATGAATTTTCTTTGAACAGTCCTCTCTCCCCTCCTCCCGAGGCGCGCACCTCTGTTCCCTTTCCTCCCGGGGGCAGCTGGCGGCGAAAGCGGCTTCCAGCAGCCGGCGCGCACTGTCACTCCCTCCACTGCAGTTCCAGCAGCCGGCGCGCGGTTCCCCCACTCCCTCCACTGTCACACAATCCCCACCTACTGAAATAATGTTCCCTCTGATCCCTCCACTGTCGCACACACGTAGTCCCCCCCACCACACCATATGCTGTAATAATCGTCTATGCGCATCCACTATCACACACTGTACCCTCAGATGGTGTAATACCTGTCAGTACACTCCCTCCACTGTCACACACAGACCCCCACCATCTGCTGTAATAAATGTCAGTACACCCCCTCCACTGTATGCACAGGCGTGCATTCATTCACCTTCGCCGGCGGGGGCTACTGGAAGCTGCTTTCGCCGCTGGGGAGCCGGTGGCGAAAGCGGCTTCCAGCAGCCCCCGCCGGCGAAGGTGAATGAATGCACGCCTGTGTATGCTTGTGCGTGCAATTTGGGTGCTCAAGGCGTGACGTCACGGCGTGTGATGTCGGCATTTGCTAATGCACTGCCTTGAGCGCCCAAATTGCACGCACAGGCGTGCATTCGCTCACCTTCGCCGGCGGGCGTCCATTCATCCACCTTCGCCAGTGGGGGCTGCTGGAAGCCGCTTTTGCCGCCGGCTGCCCCCCAGGAGGCAGGGGAGCCGCGGTGCGCGCCTTGGGAGGAGGGGAAAGAGGACTGTTCAAAGAAAATTCACATGCAGTAAGTTTACTTTTATTACACTTTATTCACTTTTGTTTTAATGACATGTCGAGCCGATTTTCGCCTTGCTTCGGGAGGGGAGGGATTTTGCCCGGAGCCTGCTATTGCGGTCACACCACACTAACGCCAGGCTAAGGATCCCGGGGGGGGTGAGGGGGTCGTTTGCCCGTGAAATTTCATCTCTCTGACCTGACCCTCCACACTAACGCAGGGGTAAGGGTAGGCGGTAAGTTAACAGGTTAAACACACGGCAAAACTGCAGGTTAAAAAGGCGATAGTCGGGGTGCCCATTACTGTATGGGAGGGAATAGCTAATCCGATCGTTTACATCTCATATACATGCCGCGGGCGGAAAGGGTTACCCGTTGATTTAAAGAAGCGTTAACGATGGGTTAAAAGGGATAGTGAATCGCGGGTTGGACTTACGCGGCCAAATTGTGAGTTAGAAGCGGGTTAGAAGCAGGGTAACCATGGCCGCGCTTTACTGTATCGGCCTGCGAGGAAGTTATCGCGTGAGGCTCATGGCAATTGGCTTTTGTGCAAGGCCCGTAGGTAATGGTATGCTAAGTGAAGTCCTATTCTAATGCTGATGTGTCAGAGCAGGCTCACCCTACCAAGCTCCAAAAGCTTGCCTTTAGACTTTATTGGAATATCAGATACCCATTAACTGCTCAAAGCAGCAGATAACAATGTTTTCCATTGGCAGTGCATTCCTAACAACACAGTCGCAGAGGAGCACCACAAAAGAGACAATTCTTGGACAAACGTATTCCATAACATAGGCCCATTGATTGAAACTGAACACCTCAATATTCCTTAGTGAGGGCACTTTAAGGTAGTGACCCCCCCCCCCCCTCCAGTAGACCTTCCAAGGATATAGGCCTTAAAAAGTTTGGAATAAAAGTGGAGTTTGGGAGGAACCGAAGAGCTCCTAATCTCACAGTAGGGACACCCATATACAGTGAATTACCTTCTTCCAAAGAGCTGTGGTACAGGCTTAGGCTGAATAGGCAGGCTAAAAGGATTAATGCATGAGGCATTTTGTTACGGGCTTGATGTTCAAAGTTCTATGCATGTAAGCTGTGGTTTGAGAAGGAGTTGGGTGGTGACGCGATTTATATGCAGAGGCATTCTGGGGAGGGTGTGGATTTGCAATAGCAGCGTGACTTACGTGCAGAGGTTCAGATTTTTAAAAGTCCGCAAATTTTTCTCATGTACAAGTTTTTCCTGGCTTGGAACAGATGTAACTTTGTGCAAGAGAGAGCTAGAGAGAATATATATTTTGTGGCGATGATGGTGCCCCTAGTGGCAGGTCCTCTGCGGTGACTTTGGGCTTGGAGGCTAATTATCAAGGACTGCTTCCACAAAGTCCTTTATAGCAGATCCATCCCTGAAGTTGCTCCTGCGAGTAAGGCTGAGAGGATAACCATAAGGCAAGGAGGCTACAGGTCAACGCCACTTGTATGGGAAGGCCCTCCTAAAACTACACCCCTGAGACCGGACCTCCCTCATTCTCCCCTGAGGTAAGGGTCATGAGTTAAAATAACATGAGTACACTCAGGCAGTAGCTTCTCATAGTGTTCTGAAGTTTATTAAACCAAACTCCACAGAAAGGAAAAGTCACTCAACATAAAAAGTATTACCAGACCTGCATTGCCAAGCAGTCACTGGGAACTTGAGGTTTTGACTCCCTTTAAGCCCTGATTCACCAATCCAAAACACCAAGCTTCTCACTCTGAGTTTCTAGTATACTTTCTCCTGCACAACATGTGGGCAAAGTAGGTTTTTTCCCCCAGTACATTCTACTTCTCCCAAGTATAACATAGTGCTGAAACCTCCCCCACTGCAGGAACGTCTCCCTAGGCCCGCTGCCGGGTCCTAATTACCTCTTTTCCCCCAGCTGCCTTAATTTAGTAAAACAACTCTTTTCCCTGCTACAAGCTCCCCGTGCTGTGCAGTCCTAAAAACCATTTTCTGTTCTTCGTTTTAACTTATACTTTCCCAACCCCCACAATAAGTATTCCCCACATTTACATAAACCTTCCTACCTCAGCTTCTTCAATGCCACAGGAGCTAACACCTAATTAACCCTCAAGGCAGTGCTGAAGACACTTAGGCATTCCAACTGTTGCACAGACATTGAAAGTGAAAGAACCCTGTTAGAGCGGACTTAGCTTTTAGTGGAAAAGGTCTGCCTGGGCATCATCCCCCAGCCTCAGGCTTTGGAACTTGCTTGCCTTCCCTCCAGCTCTCCTCTCTATCCTCTCTTTGGAGGGCTACTCTCTTTCAGGCCGATACAGTAAGGAGCGGTAGGAAGAGCTGCGTTAGGGCCGGGCGCACCCGCGGTTGCCGCACGCACAGTCCAGCTCACCTACCGCTCGATACTGTATGTAAATAACTTGCAAATGCAAGCTGCGTCTAAGAAGCGTCCGTGAAGCGTTAGGCCCGCGCAACCCATTTTACAGGTAGTAAAATACTGCACGGAGCGGCAGTAGCCACAGAGGCATTCACGGAGCGGGATGCCAGTGGCCAGTGGTAGGTGTCCATATAAAGAGCAGGTAGTAAAATACTGCACAGAGCGGCAGTAGCCACAGAGGCATTCACGGAGCGGGATGCCAGTGGCCAGTGGTAGGTGTCCACCTTCACGGAGCGGAAGGATGGAGGGCTGTCATCTCCCAATTAAATAAATAATAAAAAAACCCAGGGATGGGATCCATCAGTTCTAGAGGACGCATATAAAGAGCAGGTAGTAAAACACTGCATGGAGCGGCAGTAGCCACAGAGGCATTAACGGAGCGGGATGCCAGTGGCCGGTGGTAGGTGTCCACCTTCACAGAGTAGAAGGATGAAGGGCATCCATCTCCCAATTAAAAAAAGAAAAGAAAAAAAGAAAAAAAACAGGGATGGGTTCATGGGCTTATAGGTATTACCAATTATTAGGCTTTTCAATATTTGATAGTTAATGTGACTTTCAAGGCATTCTTCACTTTCGGTGCATGTCCGGCATGACTCCTTGCTTCAATGACAGGGGAAAAGAAAAACTGATACTTCACACATTTCCAGCATTGCCCTCTGCTTCATGGCAGAGAGCTATGCTGCCGCTTACCCAACTAATCAAACTTAATATTTCACTTGGAAGCAGCTCCAGCACTGCTCTCTACATTAATGGTGGGGGTGAAAAGGGAATTAGAACATAAGGTTACTAAGAGCCAAGAGAAACAGTTAAGTATGAGAACAAATGTGTGAAGCTTGCTGGGCAGACTGGATGGACCGGTTGGTCTTCTTCTGCCGTCATTTCTATGTTTCTATGTTACTGTATAGAGCGCTATACAGTATCCTGGGTGCGCTGGCCTAACACTTCACGGACACGCTGGTATCTGTCATTTCAAATGACATTTGAAATGACAGGTACCAGGAAGTGGACGGTTCTCCAACGCTCGGGATTGCCAGCCCTCTCTCCCCTCTTCCCGAAGCAAGCAACAAAAGCGGAAAAAAGCGAAAAAAAAAAGTAGCAAGAGAGAGGGGAGAGAGGACGGGCAATCCTACGCTCGAGATTGCCAGTCCTCTCTCCCCTCCTCCCGAGGCAAGGCGCGAAAAGCAGCCTTGCTTCGGGAGGAGGGGAGAGAGGACTGGCAGTGTAAAGCAATGACTTACTTTTTTTGCAGCCCCCCTCAGGAGACGGACATCGGCGAAGACGACCGCGGCTCCCCTGCCTCCAGCTGCCCGCGAAGATGGACGCCTGCACGGGCGAAAGTGGCCCCTGTGCATCCTCTCTCCCCTCTCTCTTGCAACTTTCTTTTTTTTTTCGCTTTTTCTTTTTTTTTTCGCTTTTTCGATTTTTTTCTGCTTTTGTTGCTTCGGGAGGAGGGGAGAGGACTGGGGCTGCCCCGGAGACCAGCACCCATGGACGCGGCCAGGGCAGGTGAGCGGGGGCTGGGGGAAAGTTTGCTGCCTACCCTTACCCCTGCCTCTAACGCAGGGGTAAGGGTAGGCGGTAAGTTAGGTTAAACGCGTGGCAAAACGGCAGGGTAAAAAAGCGATAGTCGGGGCGCACGTTACTGTATGGGAGGGAATAGCTAATTCGATCGTTTACATGTAATATACATGCCGCGGGCAGAAGGGGTTACCCAGTGATTTAAGGACGCGGTAAGAGTAGGTTAAAGGGGATAGTGTATCGCGGGTTGGACTAACGCGGCCAAAAAGTGGGTAGAAAGCGGCTTATGAGCAGGGTAACTGCGGCCGCACTTTACTGTATTGACCTGTTTATGTCAGATAGAGTGCCCCTCCCTAGGAAGACACCGCCTCTGTGCTTCCCTGCCCCCAACCCTTCCTGGGGCTGACTACCAGGGCATCTGGGAAATGTAGTTTCCTTCCTGCAAGGTATTAAGGAAAACACCCAGAGTTTTACAGCACAGAGACTCCGCTCTGGCTCAACTCACCACAATATATATATACACACACTTAAACAGACACTTATGTGAGGATTGTCAAGGTACATTTAAATTGGTAAGTTTGCTTTGAAAATCTTGCATCCCTTGTCCTGCGGGTGCTCTGAAAATTAACCTCCTTGCGTCTTCCCGTGACGTCAAACGTAAGGCGCTCCGGAAAAGAGTAACATAGGGATGGAATATTGCTGATCCCCGTCGTCCCATGTCCCCAAATAATGCAACATACACAATAGTGGCATTTAAATTGGCCGCAGTTTAATACCACAACAACAACCCGAGCCCTTACAACTTACAACTATAAAACAACCCCTCCCAACACTTCCCCCCTCCCCCCCCCCCAATCCAATTTCCACCCTCCCCATCTTCACCACCTTGTCCCTAATGGTGAAGTGACTTTTTCCTCCCCTATCCCCGCCTACTCCGCCTCACACCCGCGAGAGTAGACTCGCACCGGGAACTTTGGCCCCCGTAGTTCGCCGGTGCACCCCGTGTAGCAGCCCCCCCAGCTCCACGAGGCTTTCCCCCCCTCCCCCCTCCTTACCAGCTATCGCTGCCCCATTACAGACCCCTTTTGGGCTCGGGTTTCCGCCACAACAAACGATAGAATATCGTTTGTCCCCCCACTGCGGCCATGCTACCACCTCCTGATCTCCCTCTCTATCCCTTCTTGCATGGTATGATTAAACAGATCCATACCAACGTCTGAGAGATGTATACCATCTCCACTAAATAAACCCAAGACCATTGGTGTTGCACCCAAAATCCCCCTTCCCACCCCATCCATTTACCCACTTGTCTGTTTAATTTTTTGACCCCAGAACGCCACAGTATCTCATCTTTATTACGCAGTCGCACAATAATGTCCGACCATCCTAATGAAATGCGTGTCCATCTGATCATGAGCTGGGAGAAATCTTTCTTCATGCAGGTGATTAATTCCCTGCATGACTTAGACCCAATGTCGTTCCCACCCAGGTGAACGATAATTAAGTTCGGCTCTCCCCACATTTGTATACGCTCAAACAAAAAGGGCAATAGATCGTCCCAGCCCATGCCCCTCTTGCTAAACCATGCCACACGCCATCCAACTCTTTCCAAGTCCAAATTTTCACCATAAGGCCGTTTCAGCGCTCTTCTCTGCGCCCGATGTATGTAGGAATGACCCACTATCCAGGCACTTCCTTCGAACCTCCTCCCCCCCACGCGCTCTGCAATACAAATACAAAATTAGTACACAGCCATTGCATCCCTCCCCCTCCCTGTTATCGACCCCCCCGCCGCTAGTGCCGTATGGCCCCATACCCTAACGAAAACTAGGCCTAATGTACGACCGAAATGCAGACGACTTCCAACGTCCTAAGCCCTTGATATCAACATCTGACAGCCCGGCTTCTGCTGCCAACGTGGCCGCCCCTATGCGAAACAAATGCGAACTATAACATCTCGCATCGCCGCCTGCTCTGCTGATCGCTAAACTTAACACCTTAGCGAACTGAAACTTCGTCAGAGGAGACGTATCCTCATGTATGAAGAACGGACCCTCCAGCTTCGGACGAATACGCATATAATTGTGAGCCATGCGAACCGGACAAACCGTCTCTTGGGCATACTGTACCAACGTGATTACGGATCCCTTACCCTCCTGGTCCGTCTTGGATCTAGGGATGAACAACCGAACCGTTGAATCACAAATCTGCACGTTTTCGATCAACATGCCAGTTTCCCCACTAGCCCGCCGTGATTTTGCCACCAATTCGCTAATCCTCATGGCTCCAAAGGCGGCCCAGGAAAACGCAGCTCTGAACAGGGTTACTTCAAAAGCCGACCAACAAACCTGTGGCAAAATCTCGCTTGAATGCCTAAGTCCCGATAACGAATTGGCCGCCTTTTGTCCTCCCTACCACCCTGACCCCGCTGCCAACCCCCCAGAACTTTCTTTACTCGGAAACTGTTCAACGGGTACGGGTGCCTGTTTAATTTTTGGAAAAAGGTGAAGCCTGCTAATTGGGAATGCACTGTGGCCAGCGAACATCCCGTCTGTTTTGCTTCCAATATGAATTGAGACATCTCCTGCTCGGTCACTTCCCTTCTCATGCACCCTATACTCCGTAAGAAACCCGACATTGCCGATAATCCTGTGGTGTATGCCTTCCATGTTGCCGGCGTGACAGAGTTGTGAATCATCTCCCGTTCTTCATCTTCCCAGGAATACCCGGCTCTCCCCGTATATCTCGCCTCAGACCACTTTGCCCGGCTGCACTCTGCTGGAACACCGTGAGAGCGAAACATGATATGAAAACCCTCCCCCCCTGCATCCCCCCCCTCCCCGCTTTTCCTTTTTTTTTTATATATATTTTTTTTGCTAGCGCTTCCCTGCCACTGCACCTTTTGCAGCTGCTACTTGCCCAGATTGTGGGCATCGGGACACAGGGTGGGCTCCGGTGCAGGTGGAACACGCATGTCTAAACTTACATTCAGGGAATAAACGCGTAGCCCTATTATATCTCCAGCAAACATCCGACCCACCCGATGAGACCTTGGCTTCGCTCCCTTTCGTGATAGTTCCTATACCCTGTGCCTCTCCATCCTTTCCTCTGCCTAACCCGCCCCCCACCCCGCTAACCAAACTGGTACCCCGCTCGAATATACCTGATCTTTTATTTGTCATCTGGGTTAGCCATAAGTTAATATCCTGCGTTCCCCAGGACATAAACCGGTTTCCCGCCATTTTTTCCCTAAAGCGCTCGTCATAGTTGAGCCACGCCCAACCCTCATAATCCTTATAAGCTCCCAATATGCTGTCCCCATATGCCAGCAGTGCCCCGAATTGATCCGGGTAATAATGGCATACTACACTTGCTAACCTCAGGAATCCTCTCATCCAATTAAGGATATTCTTAGAAACTTTGGGCTCCGAGTAGTCCACTCCTCTCTTCTTTTTTCCCTTTCTGCGTCTCTTGCTGTCCCCCCCCCCCGTCGTCCCTCTAAGAAGCGGAAGATGTTAACATATCTTCTCCGGCGTATTCTGCGACGAAGCCTTCTTGGAACCCCCTCCCATAATTCCGTCACTGACGCTAGCGCTGGGTGGCCCATGTCCTGGCATGGGCCTGCTCCTATAGCCCTCCGTCTCTTTCCCGAGGACCCGCTATCCGATGAAGTAGTATCGGAGGAGTCCGAACTCCCTGACGTATCGTCACTGAGCGCCCTCTTCTTCCTCCTTTTGATCGCAGTTACACTATCCTCCCCACTAAACTTTACCTGTCTTTCCAAGCAACCTGGCAAAGCTGTGTGCTCCTGCGTCCTGTTGTGGTCTCGTACCCTCCACCACTGCCGATCCGCTAGGGCTTTGATCCTGTCGAGACCGCCACCTATCTCTTGCAGATGTGCTTGGTCCTTCCTCGCCATCCTCACCTGAAAAAGCAGAGTACGCGCCACCAGTATCTCGTCCCTCACCGCTCCGCGCCCTGTATTGTGTGGGCTCGTCTGTGTAAAGGCCCTTATCTCCCCCCCCCCCGGGAGGCCCCTGGCCTATTTTGTGTGTCTCCTGAACCCCCTTCTCTACCTGCTCTTGCATAATCTCCTACTCCGGGACTACTGTCTATTCTGTGCTCCTCGCAACCCTCTGCCCCTCCCCACACACCTGGTGTTGCACTCCTACCAGACCCTATAGGGGTGAAACCAGCCGTATCCCTCTGTCTCACTACAGTGTCTTTCATAGAAGCATATACGTGACCACACTCACCACATGGCTGCAAATTCTGCCTGCTGCACCCTTCTCCAACTTTCTGTCCAAGCAGTTGTGTCCTCTGCAACCCTCCTCTGCTGCCTCTGAAGGTTTGCCTGCCACGACACACTGAAAGTGTGTCTGTCTGATCGGCACCTCTTCTCAAGCTGGCCGAGGTTCCTCTGCCAATGACACTCCCTTTCCTGTGTCCACGCAGCCTGTCTGCAACTGCTCTGGCAACTCTCTCTCCTCCCTTAGGCCTCGTTACGTGATCCTCCCGCCCCTCTCCCTCTGCAGCTAAGGAAGCGGCTCCCCTTGTGCCAGTCATCAGCAGCCGGGCATACGCTGGGGGATGGGCTGTAACTGAATTCCTGCAGCTCAGCGTCAATGAAACCAACTCCTGAGGGCGCACGCAGGGGGGGTTCCGAGGCCGGACCGGTTGGTCCCTGAGCCCTATCATTCGCTGCCGGGTTTAATCCTGCAGCCGGAGCCTCAGGGCCGCTTTCCCCGAACTGACGTCCACTCGGGGTGAGGGGCGCGGCTTTCCTGGGGTAGTCTCACAAACCCCGAGGGCTTGCTCGGGATAGCTGCATGTGCTCGCTCCCTTGCGGCCTTTTTTGGGCATGTTGCCAGCCGCCCTTATCCTCTCTGCGATAAGGAAACTCGCTGGCCTCACACACTGAGTAACAGGCTGGCTGCTAATCAGGTTAGTGCTGTTCTTATTATTAATTTCGTCACAGAACCTGCTCACCACGACGACCGGGAAAGCCCACTGCTCCTCGCTGCTGACCGGCAAAGTGGCGCGAAATGCCCTCTGCTGGCTAGCTCTGAATGCCGCCAGGTATCGTGTCCGACGCTCATTGGCTTTCTTCCCCCCCACTCTGTAACCAGCCCCCCTACCCCTACCCGCTATCTACGCTGGCCTCTCCAGCAGATTCCTTCCCTGATA
Organism: Rhinatrema bivittatum; assembly: GCF_901001135.1. Taxonomy (NCBI): domain Eukaryota; kingdom Metazoa; phylum Chordata; class Amphibia; order Gymnophiona; family Rhinatrematidae; genus Rhinatrema; species Rhinatrema bivittatum. Next base: position 50,268,081 of record NC_042625.1, read on the forward strand.
TAATTGCAGCACCAGAGCTGCTGGTGCTGCTGCTCGGTAGCGTCTCTCTGAACTCATCCCCCTCGCCCTCTTTTCTGCTCCCGGCATGCTCAGCTTCCTGAAAGAGGCCGGGGTATGCAGATGAGGCTGGTCCCGCCCCCGGGCTGCGCGCGGATTGGCGGACGCACTTGGGGGCCTTTGTTGTGAACGCCGCCATCTTATGTGGGGGTCGGGGTGGGCAGAGGGCCTCAGGTTTTGTTGGGAGTCGTGTCTGGATTGCTCTCCGATTTACGCTGCTCGGCGGGGAAGGATGAACGGAGGATAAATGTTGGCCAAACCCGAGAGCGGCACTTTCCTGTTCCTCTTCTTCCTCGTGTTGACCCTGACTGAGCCGCTGCGGCCAGGTAAGGCCCTGGGGTCGCCGTGCTACAGGAAAATTCGGGGATTGGGTCTAGGGCGCAGGCCCGCACGAGGTTCTGCCGGTGGTCAGAGTTTGTTCTGGGCGTGCTGAGGTTGCGCTGGAGCAGCGTAGGCTGGGCTGAATGAAGCGCAAGAGGTCGTCCGTTGCACGGTGCTTTTCACGCTTGGTAAAACCCTTGGCAGGTTTGTTCGTCACTGGGCTTTGAGGTCCCTGAGATCCAGTGGGAGCTCTCCTTCCCGGTGCAATTTGCATTCAGCGTCGGTGTTTGAAAGTGGGAGCGTTGGGGCAGGTCCAGAATCCCTTCGCTCCTGCCAATCCAGCTTTGCAGCATTAACCAGGGAAAGCTGGTCCGCTGTAGCAGCCCAGTGATGCTCGCAAAAAAGGACTTTTATGCTTTGCTTTTTTTTTTTTTAGCAGTCACAAAATGTGTTGGTTGCGAATGCATGAGACTTTGTAGCTTGAGTTTGCTGGGTCTGATGTGGGAGTGGGCAAAATAATGCAAAATGAGCCACCGACGTTGTCAGCCCTCCCACCCCACCCCCCTGTGACTAGTGTGACTTTATTAGATGATGTGGAAAACGTACTTTGTATTGTGACTTGAGCGAACATGACAATAAGTCATGGTGCAAACACTTTTATACATGGCTTCTTTCCCCTTGCCTGAGTAAATTATTTCTTTATTGCTATAATACGCCACATTGATAATTTTACAGTTTTATCTGTGGCAGGCACTTGAGAGCTATCTTCCTGATGTGATAGCCTGCTACAGTGACCTTGCTAGAAGTGTTTTGCATGGGGGAAAATACAAGAGAATGAATTAGCATAAATATGAAACTTGTATGGAGTGTTACCAGTCAAAGCTTCATTGTTGGCCGTTAATAAACTTTTCATAGATCTTCATATTTCCATTAAAATATGAGCAACGTGTAGATTAGTAATCCAGGTACACAGAAAAAAAGGACTGTTAAAGGGAAAACAAGTAATGCCATCTAGTTCTAAATATATTTGCTTTTAACTTCTAAACTTTCTTCTAGATAATTACCCGAGCTACTACTTTAATTTTGGTTTGTTAAATGTATGCATTCAGATATTCCATATTTTTTTCCATCTTGTATTTCTGGCTGAACATTTTCAATGACATTCTATTTATTTATTTTTAATAGTATTCATTGGGTTAATGTCTCCAAATGGGTTTGTGTGTTGTGCATATTTTGACAGGAACGTCCTCTTTCCTAAGCCAAGGTCTGTTGGGAACAATCGCAATCTCAGATTTATTGCTGGTACTCTTAATGCATGCATTGTGCCAAAGAGAGCCTCCTGGTGCTCATGAGATGTAATATGTACAGGCAGAATATCAAGGTGTGTTTGGTTATTTTTATTCAACCCTGTGACATCCAATATAATTGACACTATGGTATTTCTATATCTTTCTGCCACATCTTTTGGCCTCTCTCTCTAGGTATACCGGTATATTCCATAGTACAGTCACTCAGTATTGACATTTCTCTGAGCAGTGTTGCCTTTGTTTTTGGGTTGGTTTTTTTTCCCTCCTTTACCATAACTTCAGATTTTCTAGCATCAAGCTTTTTATCATTTGGATTGGGAATGGCTCACATCACGACTTCATTTTCTATAGTTCTGTCAGGGTTGTGATCCCAGTGTTTTTCTGGTACAGCAATGTTAGTGTTCACAGTTTCCAATAGATAAGCTGTGCCACCTTATTGTGTCTTTCCGTATACAGATCTGACAACATGTTGCACCCGGTGATGAGATGTGTAACTCTTTTCGGTTCTGTTGTACTGTCTCTGTAGTTGTGTTTATTGTAAACTAGCCGTTAAGCCCGTAAGAACGGGCTACATTAACATTTTTTTTTCGGTTCATTTCCATCCCCCTCATTCTCCCTCCCACCTCCCCCCTCTAGTGTCCCTCCCCTCAGTCTCTCCTCCCTCTCTCCCCCTCCCTCCCCCCCTCAGTCACTCCTCTCTCCCCCTCCTCCCCTCAGTCACTCCTCTCCCCCCTTCCCTCAGTCACTCCCCATCCTCTCAGTCACTCCCCATCCTCTCAGTCACTCCCCTCCTCCTTCCCCTCAGTCACTCCTCCCTTCCCCCTCTCCTCAGTCACTCCTCCCTCCTCCTCTCCTCAGTCACTCCTCCCTCCTCCTCTCCTCAGTCACTCCCCATCCCCTCAGTCACTCCCCTCCTCCCTCCCCTCAGTCACTCCTCGTTTCCCCCTCCCCTCAATCACTCCTCGCTTCCCCCTCTCCTCAGTCACTCCTCCCTCCCCCCCACTCTCTTCCCCCCCCTCGGAAGATCTCCGGGGGGGTCCCTCCCTCGCACGCGCCGCCGCTCCTCCCAGTGCCATTTTTATTCTCGCGCCGCCGCTCCTGCTCCTCCAGCGCCATTTTTGTTCTCGCGCCGCCGCTCCTGCTCCTCCAGCGCCATTTTTAACAGGCATGCTCTGACCGACGTGCTCGTATGCGCGGTAGAGCTGCTCTCTACTGCGCATTTGCGGCACGTCGGTCAGGGCTCCCTTATATATTTGATTGTTCTTTTTCTCTATGCTGGCCATGAGCCATCATGTCCGTAGTTCACTATCTTGTGCTGCAGTATCAATCTTTAGGTTTACTTCTCTTTAGCCATTGCTGTGATCTGTATGAGTTTTCTGAAATAACTTTGTGCTTTTACCAATTCTTTGGCCTCATTTGCTGGTCTGATTCTTTTAAAGCTTCTCTTTTCTACAAATTCTGTTACTACTTTCCCCGCATGTGCTGGTGGATTCTCACTCATTCCTTCTGTTTGTTGCAATGCTTGTCCAAGTTTAAGAATGGAGACCGATTTATGGCTGTTCAGTTTTATGTTTAGCACTTTTTGCGTATGGGTCTTATGTTCAGTATACCTGGAGATCTCATCTTAGTTTGTAATAAACCAGACTCATGGAAAACATTTTGGAATCAAGTGCTATAGAAACGGAAGAGGCATTTACCCCATCACTCGTAGTGTTCTGTTACAAAATTCAAAAGTAAATGCTTTCCAAATCATGCCTACAGGCAAGTTCATTGTGTAACTCTGACACACAGCAGCATTGGACTACGCCTTAGAAAGGAAAGTCAGGCATAAGAAAATAAGACTTCATTTGTAAATGAATCTTGAGATACATCATTGAAGAAAATGATCAGTTTGACGAACAGTGGATTTTAATGATTCTCCATTTACGTCCACCCTAGAGGCAACCTCACATACAACTATGAGGCGTTTACTGTTAAACTCTGCCATACACAGAAAGCAGACATTGTGGCTATATTTCACACGTAGAGATTTCTAAACAATGTTACAGAATTATAATTGCCTGTCATTACATTGCTCTTGACATAATTCAAGCTTTTTATCTGTCAACATATGAGACATTTGAAAAAACATTGCTCTTAACCTGACTTCTGTAATTAATGTAAGAATTGAAACAAAAACTTGAAGTAATACAATCAGTTTGTGTAAATGCCTTCGGACTAGCAGCTGAATAATGCAAATCAGCAGCAGTGCATATCAAGGACACAATTAAGATGTCATATGTTCTACAAATTTAAATAGGAATTGATGTGATGTGATACAGAGTAGCATTGCTGCAGGTCCATGAGAAGAGCATAGCTTGACTGCACATGAAGATATGTACATATAAGGGTTTCAAGACAGGAGGTGTTTCTCTCTGTAGGGGCATGAGCTAGGAGTCGGGCATGGGTTCTAGTCCTGGCTTTCACACTAACATTCCATATACAGTGGACCCTTGACTTACAAACTCAGTTCGTTCCAGAGGACTGGTTGTAACTCAAGTTGGTTGTAAGTAGACTATTTTTTCCATAAGAAATAATGGAAATACCCATAATGCGTTTCGAACCTCTCAAAGCACCCTTTACCTAACATTTTCATAATAAAAAAGGGTTGTATAATGTGCGTAATTACCAGAAACACCTATCATTTTCCTAGTGTACTCACCAAAATGTTATAAAATGTGCCTAGCCTACCACAAACAACAATTTCATACTGTACTCACCATTCATGTTGACATCTTTGGCTTGCAGGAAGGGAGGAGGGGGAGGTTCCCCCTCCCCACCCCCTCAGAGCACATCTCTGGCCCCCAAACACTCATTTCCCCCTCCCAGCACCTTGCTGTAGCCAGCTGAGTGCTACAGTCCCTGTCTGCTGCTGCATAGAAGCCTCCTTGGTCACCAGTGATGCTGTTGCTTGCTGCAATGCCGTGCTGGGTCTGCCTATGTGCTCCTGTGAACACTTGCAGCTCTGGGTGCGCCTGAGATGGACAGGCCTCATCTGCAGCAGAGCAGACGTCCCACCCACCAAGCCCCGAAAAACGTGATTGACAGGGGAAAAACGCCCAATTAGAAGCAACCGCACACACGAGCAGATACACATGGCCTTGGCCGGCATTCAGGTTGTAACTCAAGACCTTGGTTGCAACTCAAAACTAAAATTTTGGTTGTAACCCAAGTTTGTTCATATGTCAAGCCGATTGTAACTCGAGGGTCCACTGTAGTTTTAGGTATAGAGATTAATTTGCTTGATCTTGTCTCTTCGATTATCCTGCTGTTGCAACACTTAGTTATTTTTCTTATTCCCTGCAAAAATTGAGGTGGCTTCATGTTTTGCGTTTTTTTTACATAACTTATTTGTATTTTATCTGATTGAGACTTATTTGTAGTCACATTTGCTTTTAGTGGACCGACAAGATGGGTGCATTACCACCTCTAACTTGGTTACTTTGGATAAATTAACTGGGAAAGTGCTTCTTGAGAGCTGTAAATTGGCACACCAGATGTGTGCAAGGAGCATATTTTTCCCTGCTAACCTGATACCAGTCTAGTGCTTGACCCTTGAGGTTAAAAGTTATCTGTGATGTTTTCCTATATAATCTTTTCCTGATATATGCTTAATTATCCTTACCCTTAATTTTGCTTATTTCTTATTTGTACCCTTTGATACCAGTTTCAATATCCCTTGTGCGATGTAATGCATTGTTTAATGCTGTTTCCCGTTTCGCTGTAAACCGATCTGATATGTTCTTTTGCGCATGAATGTCGGTACAGAAAAGTTTAAAATAAATAAATAAATATGGCTTTTTAAAAAAGCAGCAGTTTCTCTTCTGAATGCTGAATGCTGAATCTTATCCATTGATAAGGTAAAATATTAATGCAGATTTGGGAAGGTTTGTGCTTTGATGCCAGTGACGAGACTGCATAAATATTAAATATATATTGTTAATAGAGATTATTAGCATCATTGCAGACGTCACTCTGAATTTCCAAGCTATTACACCATTTGCTTCTTAACTGATCGAGTTGTAGCCCTCTTTTCAATGATTCTTGCAACAGCATTAACCTAGAGCAGTCCTGATTTTGGGTTAGGAGGTTATTACTTTAGCAGTTTATTTATCAAACACTTAACAGACTAGTACCAACTTCTCACTTATTGCAGGAATGTTTCCCTTCAATTTTGGTACTAAATACAATATGAGAGGACTTTAGAATGTTATCACGTTTGCATTTCTAAGATTTATATAATTTTACACAGGAATATTCCTGGAATGGCATTTTCTTTTCTTTAGTTGCCATTTGAAATTGGAAGGCTATTGTGAGTTTGTTTGGGTTTTTTTTTTGCCAAAGCACACTTGTACCTTGTGTGTGTTAAACTGCTTTGTCTAACTGCTCTTTGTGTACTTGTTAGTGATTTAGTGCTTCTGAAACTCTTGGTGAAAGTGAAATCTTCTATTTGTCTAAAGAACAGTTATGTTTTAACACAGACTAGTATCAAACATGTTCCCAGAATTTCTCGTCAACATCTGCCATCCTTACTCGTAAGAGACTACCTCTGGATGTAGGATCATTATTCAGATGTCTGCTGTACCTGCCATCTAATGCAGAGGTTTTCCACTCTAGTCAAGGGCTGCCAGAAAAGAGATTCCATCTGGCCTTTGCAGATTAGACCATATGAAAGCAAATATACCTGATAAACATTCATTGCGGATATCCTGAAAACTTGTGTGTGGTCCTCACTGAGAAACCCCTGATATATCGTGTAATTATAGTCTCCCTGTGAAAGACGGAGCGATACCTTACTGTAAAGTTCCCATTAGGGTTGTCAGCTGGCTTCAGATTGGCAGGATTGGTTTTATACCAGTGCGTGCATGGACTTGTAGTCTTGCTTTTCTTAGGGAATTCAGGAGGGAAATAAGAACTAGAAGTCCCTGCATGCCGAGGGGGAAAAAACCAGGACTGGCTTAACCTGTCCTGAAAATCTAGAGCCAGCTGGCAACTCTAGTTCCCTTACCTCTGCAGGGAGCCTCCATGTAGTGTCTGACTTGCAGTAGCAGCGCATGAGTGATATCAAAGAGCCTCTCTTTGACATCACAGAATGAATGCTCTCAGTCGTAGTGAGAATCCTTGTTCAAGGTAAGGCAGTTTACAATCTGTTTTAAGTTTTCTAACTGTGTTTATGTGGCATAGGGTAAAGACTAAAAAACAAGCATGGGGCTCCAATGTAATAAGGTGTGGGTTAAAACTGCGTTGGTTTAAAAAAGTTTAATTTCCTGTACAGTGAGTTGGTGATATGCTAATGCATCAGAACTTAGTGCGCTGATGGGGAAAATGTGCATTCAACACGTGCATTTTAACTTGGGGAGGGATATCACTCAAGTATGTCTTTGTTTGTTTATATTATTTTGTATACTAATATTCTGGTAACAATCAATGGTTCACAACATCAATATAAATAAAATCATATAAAAAACAAAATACTGTAATACAATTAAGATAAATCCTAAAATAAAATACAATTACAAATAATTTAATAAAACAAAATATACAATCAAAGTGAATAAAGAAAACAGCAGAAAAGCATCATCCTCTCAATCAAACACAGCCCTTCATTAAGTTATATCCTCTCCTAACGCTTATGTAAATAACCATGTCTTTAGATCTTTTTTGAATGTTTAATAATTAGACTGTAGTCTTAAAATCAATAGGAAAGGAATTCCATAACTTAGGCCCAGATAAGGATATCGCTCTTTCCCTGACTTTGCTCAAATGGGCAGACCTGACCGAAGGGATAGCTAAAAAAAAAACCAACAAAAAAACCCCCAAAAAACCTTTATTCACTGATTGTAGATTGCGTTGCGAAGTTTGAATCCACAAAGAAGCATTTAACCATTCTATTTTCTCAGTTTATTGATTTGTGTATTAAGCAAAAGAAAATTAGGTCTTACCTTAGTTAATTTTCGTTCCTGTAGTACCACGGATCAGTCCAGACTCCTGGGTTATGCCCCCCCTCTAGCAGATGGAGACAGAAGTTTACAAACAAAACTCCGCCTTATCTAGGCTGGTGCCACCTACAGTCTGGCAGTCTTACTTAATGTCAAAGCAGATGAAGCCCCAAAATTAACACAAATGAACTATATACAGTAATCAACCAACCAAAACTAGTGGCTCAACTATCCCCCAAGCGGGACCCGAACCAGAGAAAATTGAAGAAACCGATACAAAACGGAAAGATAGGAAACCCCACCGTCTCGCTATCAGACTCACCTTCATCACAGCAGACTCGACGGGTGGGACTCTGGACTGATCCGTGGTACTACAGGAACGAAAATTAACTAAGGTAAGACCTAATTTTCTTTTCCCTGTACGTACCCGGATCAGTCCAGACTCCTGGGATGTACCAGAGCTACTTTAAACAGGGTGGGAACCGGAGAGTCCCGCTCAAAGTACCCCGAAACTGCCGTTACCTGATGCATGAACATCCAGGCGATAATGACGAGCAAAGGTATGCAATGACTTCCAGGTCGCCGCTCTACAAATATCCTCTGCGGAAACCTGGCTGCACTCCGCCCAGGAGGCTGCTTGAGAACGCGTAGAATGAGCCTTCAGGCCCACTGGAACAGACTTGCCCTGGAGCAAATACGCGGAACCAATTGCCTCCTTCAACCAACGGGCAATTGTAGTCCTGGAAGCCGCTTGGCCGCGCCGTGGACCGCCCCACAGGACAAAAAAGGTGATCCATCCTACGAAAGGGGTTCGTTACCTCTAGGTAACGTAACAGGGCTCTTTTCACATCCAGCCTCCGCAAGTCTCTATAATTTGGAAGAGACGTATCAGCTTCCGACAACGAAGGCAGATCCACCGTCTGATATAGATGAAAAGCAGATACCACCTTAGGCAAGAAGGAAGGCACAGTACGAAGCGACACTCCCGAATCCGTAATTCTCCAAAAAGGGTTCCCGACCCGACAATGCTTGAAGCTCCGATACCCGTCTTGCGGACGCAACAGCCACTAGAAAGACCACCTTCAGCGTGAGATCCTTCACGGTAGCTCCGCGGGCAGGCTCGAAGGGCACGGAGCATAAAGCCTTGAGAACCAGATTCAAACTCCGGGATGGACACGAAAAACGGAACGGAGGACGCAATTGCTTAGCCCCTCGGAGGAAACGAATGACATCCGGGTGCGAAGACAAGGCCATTCCTTGGACCTGTCCTCGCAGCAAACCAAGGGCCGCCACCTGCACCCTAAGCGAACTGCAAGACAAGCCCTTAGCCAAACCATCTTGTAGAAAACACAACACCTCGGGCACCGAGGCCTGCGCTGGCCGAATATCCTGCGCCAGGCACCACGACTCAAAGATCGACCATACACGCACACCCACCAGAGACGTGGAAGGCTTGCGCGACAGCAACAGAGTCGTGACCACCGCATCCGAGTATCCCCGTTTCTTCAACCTACGCCTCTCAAAAGCCATGCCGCTAGACAAAAACATCCGACCTGGTCGAAACAAACGGGACCCTGATGCAGACGGTCCGGCACATATGGAAACCGAAGAGGAGCTTCCACCCTCAAGTTCTGAAGACCCGCGAACCACGGCCAACGCGGCCATTCGGGCGCGACTAGAATCACTAGCGACGGATGAAGCTCTATGCGCCTCAGCGTGCGTCCGATAAGGGGCCACGGAGGGAAGACATAAAGGAGTACCCCTGTCGGCCAAGGCAACGCGAGGGCGTCGACCCCTTCCGCCCCCGTTTCCCGGCGGCGGGCAAAGAATCGCGGGGCCTTGGCATTTTTCTTTTTTCTTTCTTTTTTTTTTTTTTTTTTTTTTTGAACGTCGCCATCAGATCTAGAACCGGTGTTCCCCACCTGGCACAGATGCTCTGAAACGCTACATCCGCGAGCTCCCACTCGCCGGGAACTAGCCGATTGTGACTCAGGAAATCCGCTTGAACATTTTCCACTCCCGCAATGTGAGATGCCGCTATGCACTGAAGATGCCGTTCGGCCCATGCCATCAGCTGTCGCGCCTCGACGGCCACCGGTAGACTTCTGGTGCCGCCTTGACGGTTGATGTAGGCCACCGCTGTGGCATTGTCCGACAGAATCCGAACTGCCCTGCCTCGTACTAATGATAATAACTCCCGCAGGGCTAACCGCACCGCCCTGGTCTTCAACCGAGTGATGGACCACGACGCCTCCTTCGGGGACCATGTGCCCTGTACCGACTTTCGGAGACACACCGCACCCCATCCGTACAGGCTGGCATCCGTGGTAACCACCGTCCATGAGGGCACTGCCAGCGAGATCCTCTTGGCTAGGTTGCTGGCACAAAGCCACCAGGCCATGCTGGAGCGGGCGGATTGCGGCAGAGGCAGTGGAAGCTGGAACTGTTCCGACACCGGGTTCCAACGGGAGAGTAACGCTAATTGTAAGGGCCGCATATGCTCGAACGCCCAGGGAACCAATTCTCGCGTAGAAGTCATAGACCCTACCAACTGTAGATAGTCCCAGAACCGGCATGGACTTGGCTAATAATCGTCGGGCTTGCCACTGTAATTTGTCTCTGCGCTCCTGCGTCAGATATACCATGCCCCGGCTTGTGTCGCACAGGGCTCCCAAAAACTCCAGGGATTGCGACGGTTCCAGCTGACTCTTGGCCCGATTGCTTACCCAACCAAGGCTCTGCAGCAACCCGACCACGCGGTGTACCGCCAACCGACAGAGACGCTCGGACTTCGCTCAAATCAACCAATCGTCCAGACACGGATGGACCAGACACCCCTCCTTGCGAAGGTGCGCAGCTACCACCACCATGATCTTTGTGAAAGTCAGCGGGGCTGTCGCCAAACCGAATGGTAAGGCTTGGAACTGGAAATGCTGCCCCAACACTGCGAACCGTAGGTAGCGTTGGTGATCCGTGCGAATTCCGATATGCAAATACGCCTCCGTGAGATCCAGGGACGCGAGAAACTCCCCTTGATGCACCGATGCAACGACCAACCGTAGCGTCTCCATGCGGAACCGTGGTACCCGCAAGCACTTGTTTACGCCTTTGAGATCGAGGATCGGACGAAAGGTGCCTTCTTTCTTTGGCACCAGGAAGTAAATTGAATACCGGCCGCCTCGCATCTCGTGGAACGGTACTGGAACGATCGCGCCTAACGTCAGTAGATGCCGAATTGTGCCCCTGAACACCCGACGTTTCTCGGAAAAACCGCAGGGCAACACCATGAAACAAGGCCGGGGCCGCTGTGCAAAATCTAACGCGTAGCCGTGATTTATCACGTCCAGCACCCACTGATCCGACGTGATCTTGGCCCACTCCCCGGCGAACTGCGCCAACCTGCCGCCTATCACCGGAACCGGGGAGTGGACCGGCAGCCCATCATTGGGAAGGCTTACTGCCCGGGGTTCCGGTCCCGGCCCCGGGTCTGCCAAACCTGCGCCCGCGAACGGACTGCGTGTACAATTGCTGCCGTGACGCATTATGGCGGAATGAGGAAACCGAACCCCGCACATTACGGGGTCTACGCCCACCACGGAACCTACCCCGCGCGGCCGGATTCCCCCTAGACCGCGGCCTGTCCTCCGGCAGCCGAAGGACCTTGTTCTCACCCAATGACTCAATCAAATCCTCCAGCTCCTTGCCAAAAAGCAGCTGACCCTTAAACGGCCGAGAGCCTAAGCGAGCCTTCGACGAGACATCCGCCGCCCAGTGCCGCAGCCATAACAACCACCTTGCAGCCACCGCAGAAACCATTGCCCGCGCTGAAGTACGGAGCAAATCATAAAAAGCATCCGCGCTATAGGCAATACCGCCTCCAAGCGAGCTGCCTGCAGCGCTTCCTCCTGCGAGAGCGCTTCGTTAGCCGATAGTTGCTGAGTCCATCTGAGCCCCGCGCGCAGGGAAAAATTACTACAGACAGACACCTCAAAGACCTTCTTAAGCTGCACCTCCAGCTTACGGTCCTGCAGATCCTTAAGAGCTGTTCCACCCGCTACCGGGATGGTGGTCCGCTTCGTCACCGCCGCCACCGCCGAGTCTAGCCTCGGGACTTTGAACAGCTCGAGCGCGTCTTCCGTCAGGGGATAGAGCTTGTCCATGGCCTTGGCCAACTTCAGCCCCAGATCAAGAGTGTCCCACTCCTTAAAGAGCAAATCCGAAGCTGAAAAAATGCAACGGAAAAGCCGTTGGCGGTCCCCGCAACCCCAAAACCACAGGGATAGCAGGAATCAACGGCGCCAACTCGTCGCGCCGAAACAGACGCACCACCTTGGGGTCATCCCCTACCGCCGTCTAGGGACCGCCCAAACCATCAGCTCCCTGCTCACCTTCCCCATCAACACCACGCAGCTGAGACGGCGGATCTGGCTCCTCCAGATCCTCGGAGTCGGACTCCGGGTCAAGCGCCCCCCCGCGGGACCCCCAACCGGAGCGGGCGGGTTCCCCCCGGGATCTCCGCTACCTGGCTAGGCCGGGCCCGCTTACTGGACACCTTACCCCGATCCAAACCATGTATGCCACGCTTTCTGGCCTGCCGCCGCGCCTCGAAAGCTTTGTGCATCACCCGCACAAACTCAGATGTGAAGGAGTCAGAGGAGCTGCGATCCGGATCCCCTTCCGGATCGCTATCAACCGGAGACTGGTCCCCCTCGGAGACCCTCCGTTGCGGGGACAGGGCCGGAGGCAAATCCTCCGGCTCACACGCCGCCGGAGCTGCCGCCGCCGGCAACAAAATGGCGGATCTTCCCGCCCCTGAGGCAAGCGCCTCCAAAATGGCGCCCGTTCCCGCGCTCCGCGGGAATGGACCTGCTGCCCCCGATTTCTGCCCCGGAGCCGCTGTATGCGTCTGCCGCATCGCCACAGGCCCTGCTGAGACGCCCTCACCTCCCGAAACGCAGCCAGAACAAAGGCTGTCCCGGGAGAGGCGACGGGCCGCCCCGCAGGCCCGACAGACGGATCGCCGCGGCATGCTGAGGAAAACAACCCCCGAAGCAGAAGAACAACAAACCGTGGCGCCTCTCGCGTTCCCCCCCCTTCGCAAACCAAGAAGCCCGGACAGGGAGAGAAGAGCAAGAAAAGCAACACAGGCAAGAAACAAAAAACAACTTTTTTTTTTTTTTTTCTTTACCGTTCGCCGCCGGCTCCGGGTCCACCTGGGGGGAGTGAACCGAGCTCCCCGGTATCACCCCCAGGCTAATGACCAACAACACCCCGCTGGCAAGGGCCCCGTAGCCCACCCTCAGCGCGCTCAACTCCCCGGGGGGATGGCCCCAGCGGGACCTCACCACTCACCGGGAGGAGACCAACCGGACCTGCAGGCAGACAACTGCGGTCCCGGCTTTCACCAAAAATCCAAGGAAACCCCTAGGAACCAAAATTAACTCACAATATCTATATTTTTTTTTTTTTTTTTTTTTTTTTTTACACTAGGCCTCAATCCAGACTGCAGGTTTTGCACCCTCTCCACCTGCTAGGAGACAGAAGAAGACTGCCAGACTGTAGGTGGCACCAGCCTAGATAAGGCGGAGTTTTGTTTGTAAACTTCTGTCTCCATCTGCTAGAGGGGGGGCATAACCCAGGAGTCTGGACTGATCCGGGTACGTACAGGGAAAGAACTTTATACTCTATTCTGTATTTTATCGGTAATCAGTGCAGATCTTTTAAGACAGGTGTAATATGATCATATTTTTTTTACACCAGTTAAGATTCAGCCGCATTCTGTAATAGCTGCAGAGGTCTCACGGTATTATTGGAAGACCAAAAAGGAGAGCATTACAATAATTAAGCTTAGAAAACATCAACACTTGTAATATGGTCCTAAAAGCCATTAAAATATAAAAATGGCTTAATCTTTTTTTAAATGTGTAGTTTATTAAAACCATCTTTAGTCATATTGCGTATAGATATCGTCATATTCAGTTCACTATCTAAAATCACCTCTAAATCCCGAGTGGAATTAAATAACTAACTTAAATTAGAATGACTGATTTTATAGGACTTTAGTATATTATGTTCTAGTCCAGTGATTCTCAACCTTTTTTTGGCCGGGACACACCTGACAGATGGTTCTCACATGCGTGACACACTGAACATGTGACCATCACGGGGCTAAATGTAAACATGCACTCTGCATCCACAGGAATCCCCTCAACCCCCAGCAATGAGTACAGAGCAGATGCTAGGGCATTACCCTGTACAACTCGCCATACAAAAAAGATATTCTGGTTCTGATGACATCACAGTAAAAGCAAAACAAACTCCCTTTACTACCAGGCACAATAGCCTCCCTTATGAAAAGACAGTAATTTACCACTAATGCATATCCTATTGAGAAAACACAACAAATAAGATTGATACAAATGCCTACATGCTAGTAAAATACCTCACCTCGGTCACACACCCAAAACTGACCTTCATCAAGTACAGAAAAAACACAAATTATAAATATGGAGACAGAAACTGGAATGGAAAACCAAAAAAGCCACTCTGCATGCAGTGTGAACCTGGAGAAATGGAAATAGAAATATAGCACCAACAGACTCTCAGGATAGTGCACACAAACTAACCTGCACAAAGTTACACCTGTATTATGGAACACACTCAAACAGTAACAACCCTATCTAAGAAATACAACTATTAAACCAGGCCCTAAACACGAATACATTTCCTATTGGGAAAACAGAATAAGCCAAGCTGCTTTAGAGCCCCACACAGAAATAATTGTAAAGCTATACTAAAAATGTTATAAAACAGCTGCTGAACAGAATAATATCCAACAATTAAAAACTCATAAAAATTATTAAAACATGTCCAAATCAATAAAATATTTCAAAACAGCAGACATCGCATAATACCCAATAATTAAAATGGCAGTCAATCAAGAAAAATAAATTTAAAAAGCCACCTTTACTTACCCTCTCCAGCAACTCTCCTACTCCTTTCCCTTCCAGGCCAATAGCACTCACCAGAAGCAGCAAGGGCTGCTGAAGCTCTGTCCTCAGTTTTCTTCCTTAGTGCCCACAACCACTCAATCACTCACACACACACTCACCCGCCCCCCCCCACCCAGTTAGACCCCACGACCAGTCTCGGTCTCTTTCATACCAGTCATCTTCCTGACCAGTCTCTCTCTCTCTCTGTCACACTCATGCTCTCTTATATACAAGCTCTCAATCACACACAAATACTCTCGTACCCATTCAGACCAGCTGTCTCCCAGGCTTCCATTCACACCCACACACAAGCTCTCACCCATGTACCCATTCAGACCCTCATACAAACTCTCACCAAAAACAACTTCTTCCTTCACTGCAGGGATGGGCTCCAGTTCCGCTGCGGCTTTACTCCGGCGGACCTTCTTTTTTCGGTGCCACAGGGATTGGCTCCCGTGGCGGTCGGGGTCAGGTTTTCCTCTTCGCTGCTATGGGGATGGGCTCCCGTAGCGGCCATACTGGATCAGACCAAGGGTCCATCAAGCCCAGCATCCTGTTTCCAACAGTGGCCAATCCAGGCCATAAGAACCTGGCAAGTACCCAAAAACTAAGTCTATTCCACGTTACCGTTGCTAGTAATAGCAGTGGCTATTTTCTAAGTCAACTTAATTAAAAGCAGGTAATGGACTTCTCCTCCAAGAACTTATCCAATCCTTTTTTTAAACACAGCTATACTAACTGCACTAACCACATCCTCTGGCAACAAATTCCAGAGTTTAATTGTGCGTTGAGTAAAAAAGAACTTTCTCCGATTAGTTTTAAATATGCCACATGCTAACTTCATGGAGTGCCCCCTAGTCTTTCTATTATCCGAGAGAGTAAATAACAGATTCACATCTACCCATTTTAAACTTCTCATGATTTTAAACACCTCTATCATATCCCCCCTCAGCCATCTCTTCTCCAAGCTGAAAAGTCCTAACCTCTTTAGTCTTTCATCATAGGGGAGCTGTTCCATTCTCCTTATCATTTTGGTAGCCCTTCTCTGTACCTTCTCCATCGCAATTATATGTTTTTTGAGATGCGGCGACCAGAATTGTACACAGTATTCAAGGTGCAGTCTCACTATGGAGTGATACAGAGGCATTATGACATTTTCCGTTTTATTCACCATTCCCTTTCTAATAATTCCCAACATTCTGTTTGCTTTTTTGACTGCTGCAGCACACTGAACAGACGATTTCAATGAGTTATCCACTATGACGCCTAGATCTTTCTTGGGTTGTAGCACCTAATATGGAACCTAACATTGTGTAACTATAGCATGGGTTATTTTTCCCTATATGCATCACCTTGCACTTATCCACATTAAATTTCATCTGCCATTTTGATGCCCAATTTTCCAGACTCACAAGTTCTTCCTGCAATTTTTCACAATCTGCTTGTGATTTAACTACTCTGAACAATTTTGTATCATCTGCAAATTTGATTATCTCACTCGTCGTATTTCTTTCCAGATCATTTATAAATATATTGAAAAGTAAGGGTCCCAATACAGAGCCCTGAGGCACTCCACTGCCCACTCCCTTCCACTGAGAAAATTGTCCATTTAATCCTACTCTCTGTTTCCTGTCTTTTAGCCAGTTTGCAACCCACGAAAGGACATCGCCACCTATCCCATGACTTTTTACTTTTCCTAGAAGCCTCTCATGAGGAACTTTGTCAAACGCCTTCTGAAAATTTATTTATTTATTTATTTAAAGAATTTATATACCGGGGTTCCTGTATAGTATACATATCACCCCGGTTTACAAGGAACCAAAACTATCGCTAAAGAACCGTAACTATCGCTTCATTTAGCGGTTTACATTGAACATTTAGCGGTTTACATTGAACATAGTTAATTTGAGAAAACATAAATAAACATAAATAAACATAAAATAGTTAATTTGAGAAAAGGTATATAATATAAGCTGGGGAAGATACGGAGGATATGAAATGCCTTTTTCTTGCTCATTAGTTCTATGGGAAAGCTTGTTCAAACAACCAAGTCTTAAGTTTCTTTTTAAATGTAGCGTGGCACGGTTCAAGGCGAAGGTCCGGAGGGAGCGAGTATACTAAGTATACTCGCTCCCTCCGGAGTATACTCCCTCCCTCCCAAGTATACTACATCTACCGGTTCACCTTTATCCACGTGTTTATTAACTCCTTCAAAAAAGGAAGCAGATTTGTGAGGCAAGACTTGCCCTGGGTAAAGCCATGCTGACTTTGTTCCATTAAACCATGTCTTTCTATATGTTTAATGTTTAGAACACTTTCCACTATTTTTCCTGGCACTGAAGTCAGGCTAACCGGTCTGTAGTTTCCCAGATCAGGGTCGGGTTTTCCTCTTCACTGCTATGGGGATGGGCTCCCGTAGCGGCCTTGCTTCATTGGGGTCAGGTTTTCCTCTTCGCCGCTACGGGGATGGGCTCCCGTAGCGGCCTTGCTTGATCAGGGTCGGGTTTTCCTCTTCGCCGCTACGGGGATGGGCTCCCGTAGCGGCCTTGCTTGATCAGGGTCGGGTTTTCCTCTTCGGTGCTACTGGGATGGGCTCCCGTAGCGGCCTTGCTTCGTCGGGGTTCGACACTGCCATTCCTCCCACACCTTCCCCGGGCTATGCGATGCCTGCCTCACCGGCCAATCAAAGGCTTCCTCCCTTCTTCCTACTCCCACTGTCAGGTAGAAGGCTTCTGGTTGGCCTGCGTGGGGGCAGGCAGAATGAAGGAGGCTTCCCATTGGGCAGTGGGGGTTGGAAGAAAGGAGGCTTCCAATTGGCCCGCAGGGCCTGGAAAAAGGGAAAAGGAAAGTACAACGGGGCAGTGGGACACCGGGAGATGCGACACACCGGTTGAGAAGCGCTATTCTAGTCTATTGCTTAAGAACACTATTTCTAACAATTTCAAAGGATCCTCAATGGATCCATTAACGGGTAAAAGCATCTGTACATCATTGGTGTATGTGTGATATGTTATCCCTAAACCAGATAACAATTTGCAGAGTAATACAAATTAAATACAGATTAAACAAAGTTGCTGCTAATGATAAACCTTGGGGCATTCCTGAATCAAGAGGAACTTTATCGGCTTTTGAAATTCCAATCTTCACCGTATGAGTGGTCATGCAGAAAAGATACTATAGTTGACAGTATCAAACGCTGCAGAAATATCCAACATAACCAATAGGTAGGATTGGCCGGAATCCATACCTTTTGAGGATTATCTGTTAATGCTAAAAACATTGTTATCTTCAAGATAATCGGCTGATTGCTTTCACACTACCTTTTTCTATACATTTAGATAAAAATGGGAGGTTTGACACTGGTCTAAAATTATTCCATATTGTCTCATCAGAATTCCTATTTTTTAAGATTGGTTTTATGACAGCAGCTTTTAGACTGGGAGTTTCCCTTCTTCCAGTGATAGATTAACGATATCCACAATCGGTTTAGCAATAATATTTGACACAGTTTTTGGTTGCCTTATCAGTATTACATCTAGTGGGTGATTAGCTTGAGTTCATCTTTTTGATTATATTCTTAATTTCAGTAGAAGAGACTAGTTCGAAAACAGACCAGACTCGATCAGGTGCTACCTGCAGGGTGATCTTTTGGTTTGAAACTTGGGGGATGTGATGTTTGCACATAAAATGACTGCACGGAAATGCTTTCAGTGCAGAAACTATTTTTTTGTGTGCATAAATGATATTTATGTACAGGTAATGTTTTTCTGTATGTAAAGCATGTCTTCTATGTATAAATCCCAAGTATAGGTCCTGCTGTCAGAATTTGTTTCTGCCTATAGACTAACACTAGCGCTGGACATTTTAGCCCTGGTCACAGGTGGAGTAAAATTTCCAATGCTAAGAGAACCTGAGGTAAGCCAGCACCCTTCACTGTACGTGGGGTAATAGCTAATGCCTTCATTTGCATGGGATGGTGCTGAGCAGTGCATACAGTTCTATGCTCACGGTTTTGTATGCAATGCTCTTTGCATTAGGAGTAAAGTGTGCACAACTGTGGTTTAAATTGGGCACTCTGAGCCCACTTTATTACTTTAGGCCTACAGTTTCTTAGGTCTAAGCATGCAGTAGGCTTACTCCATAGTGACCAACAGACTGAAGACACCAGAAATGCAGGAAGTTGGTATTGGTGTTAATGTTTTGTGATAAAAAGGCTGCAGTTAGTAACAGTGTGGGACTTCTGTACCACTTCCAGAGGGCCAGTCCACTCTAGTGGTAGGGAGGGTGGTTCACAGGCTTATGTATGTATGTATCAGTGCCATTTAGCACCTCAGAAGCTATGCTGTTTCCCTGCACAGACCCTAGTTTGAGCCCCCCCTAAACTGTATCCACACACCACCTGGCATCACAATCCATGACTTTATGTATTTAATAACCTTTATTACCTGCCTCTCCAAGGAAGTCTGGGTGAGGTACATAAAAACATTCATAAACATTCAAAAATTAACAATAAAACAAATAATGTGTGTGTGGCACTTAAGTTCAATATGTCATTTCAACAGTATGAATTACTGGAGTGCCTCAGAGAATAGAAAAGTTTGTAATTAGTTTCCTGAATGATTACGGGTTCTGCGTGAGCCATAATGGTAGTGGTAGGGTGTTCCAGACGAAGTGTGGTACCAAAAATAGAAAAAGGGTGTTCGTGTCTTACTGAGAGGCAGGCAGCCTTATGAAAGGGAAAATCCAAAAGGAATTGACTGGAAGACCGAAGAGTGCAAACTGGGGGGTGTATCCATAAGAGTAGATGTAAGCCATGGTGACTTGACATTATGAAGAAGATTATGAATAACAGCGATTTGATATGTGCAGAAAAGAATAAGCAATGCAGGTCTTTCAGAATAGGAGTGATATGATTGCAAATAAGTGTACTGGTAAGTAAGCTAGCAGCAGAATTTTGGATAATTTGCAAAGATCTTAAGGTCTGTTAAGGTAAGTTGAAATATAAAGAATTATAGTAATCTGTTGATGGAAAGATTAGAGCTTGGAGAACAATGCAAAGGTTTCTTCTAGAATGCGTTTTAAATTGCATAGCATTCTTAATTTGAAGAACAAGTTTCTGATCACAGTTTTCATGTGAGGAATCATGGTGAGTTTTCGATCCAAGATAATGCCAAGATTACAGACTCTCTGAGAAGAAGAGAGAACCCCTGCGAGTTGAAATGATTCTGGAATGAAAAAAGTGGTGACTACCAAGAATAATTGCTTCTCTTTTATTGAAGTTAAGGGCAAGCTTGTTGTTGTGAAGCCAAAAATGTAATCAAATGAAGACAAAGGGATGCAAATTGGAGAGTAGTGAACCAGATAGAGCGTAATGGAAAGAAAATCTGTATGTTATCTGATGAGTTTAGTGTTCACGAACACACTAAATGCTTTTGAGGTTTCAGGGGTTTCCAAATTGGGACTCCCTTAAGACTCAGGAGATTAACAACCAGGAAAAGAAACTGAACCAAGCAAATCAATGTGGTGGCAGCTTGTTAATTGTGCTAACTTCCGTGGCAGCTACCTGAGCAAGACGTTCCACCTGCTCCTTATCCCTCTTTCACATTTAAACTTGTGCTCGCCTAAATGGTATCACTCTGATGACCCAGCTCTAGAAGGGAAGTGAGAAGATAAGTGGCCGTTTTGCTAAGACAAGTTTCAAATATTTGAATTAAGTATTGGCAAGAAATTACATTTTTCATTGCAAAGTTATAAAGTTAAATGTCTGTGAGATTTTTCCTGTGCAGTGTCTGAAGTGGCTTCCTGCTCTTGAGTGTCAATTTAACTGGACACACAGGAAAAGTGCATTGATCTGGAGAATTTATATTTTTGTATTTTATTTTCATATTGACGAGTTGTGTAAAAACAGTGACCAAAAGCGTAAAACTAATGATTTAAATGATATAGCACCTGCACTAATTTAAAAGCAACAAAATAGTCGTGTAGATGACCCATTTGTTAGGCTAGCGTGCGCCTTCTGTGATAAATGAATGGGAAGCTAAATGTTTTGGGGTGTGGGTAGAATTTAACAGTTGGGCTCTGATTCATTGACCTGATTATTGCTAGAAATTGGGGAATGACTTTAGTCTGACATTATCCAATAAAAGCTGGACTCTTTCATGGTGTAGAACTGAGAAATCGGCAATTTCAACAATAACTTTAGAAAAGCAGATATAATACCTTAATTAGTATATGACCCAGAATAGGTTGTCAGTTAGAAATGTTTTGGCTTTGTTTAAAGAAACTGCTGACACAGAGGGAGCTACAGGCTTATAGGGTAGCACAGAATCACAGGGAGGATATGGGAGATGAGATTAAGCAAATTACTTCCAGGGGATTGGCCTCCTGTCCAGAGGCCTTTCTTTTGGGAACTTATCAAGTGAGAGGATACACTGCTGATATTTATGAGGCTGTGGGATACTCCAGAGCTTGAAAGATTTGTGATAAAAATGTTAAAGGTAGATATTGGGAGATATGGCGGCCTTCCCTAAATTATGTAGAAAGTAAGGGGAGGGGAAGCAGGAGCTGGCTAAAAAAATGCATATTTTCCTATTGTTTGAAATCAGGGGACAGAGGAGTGTGTGTGTGTGGGGGGGAATGTCAGTAGTATATTTAAACATATTCGGACCATATAACAGACTATATTTAGGATGTATTAGATATTTATAATAAATTGGTGTACTGTTCTTGAATAGTGTTTGTCTGAAAATGTATATTATGATTCCCAAAAAGCAACAAAAGCTTTTTGTAAAAGTTTTTTTCTTCCAAAAGCCAAGAGCGCAAGTATTTCCTCCAAAGTAAAGTTACTGATTTTCTGACACAAAGCAGGGTGAATTAGCCATTATATGTGGGTGATGTCATCCGGAGGCTTTGAGTTCTACTGAGCATGTGTGGGGAGTTCCTGATCGGGTGTTTCCACTGCAAGAGTCCCTGTCCTATTTTTTTCTTAAATACTTCAATCTTTCTTAATTGATATTTTTAGCACTACCTCTGCAGCCCCAAAACAGCACTTTTCAGTGCTACAAAAAAATTGTATAATAAGGAAAGGTGGCCTTCTCTCACACCATGTCTGGTCATAAAAATAAAGCAACAATGGTGAGTGGATTCAAAAGTTGTATTTATGGGAAAATTGTCTCTCACAGATAGCCACGAATTATCGGTGCCTCTACACGGAAAATGACCAGAAGAACTGCTCCACCTGTGAATGGATGTCCTCATGCTCTCAGAGATCCAGGGCACTTTACATGGAGGAACTTGTTGAGGATTTTCTTTAGCCATCTAACCAAGGAGATGGAAAGAACTTCCCACTTCTCCTTTATGCTGTCACTATGGTGATACCACAGACCAGAGTCCTGATATCTCCTATAGGGGTAAACTCGTCAGAACCCTTGCTCAGGGGTTTTTCATCATCCATTGCAGCAGATTCTAGCAGATCAGAGGTCTTAGACTAGGCTGCTCCTCTTCCAAGGCAACCTGAAGCCCCTTCTGGGTCTCCCTCTTTATCACTGGAATGCTGAGTAAGCAACCCAGTACCTTTTAGGATCGGATGAAGACTCTACTGGCATGCCCTTCGACCCGCATCGTCTGGACCACACCACACCACCAGAGGGGAAAAGATGGATACTGCACTGGGTATCCATGTCTGTAAAGACAAAGACCCCTGCTTCGAGCTTCTTCAAATACTGCACACTCCAACCGAACCAGTGGCCCTTCAGTTCACAGCATACTCAAATTTTTGCAGATGTGGCAAACTCCTATTTTGGTCACTCCTGCAGCTAGAAAGTTGAACCTCTAATTTGGAGTCCAGCAGTCACCAGGCTTTGGTGTTGTCCAACGGCCTCATCAATCTGTAATTGTTGAATCTGCTATGATGAAAGCAAAGAAGACATGGATTTACTCAGTCTCCTCCTCCTGGAAAACACCACAAACATCTAGATATCTTTAGTAAGAAAATATTTCGAAATGCAATTCCACATGGTGCAGTACATACATGACTGAATCCAAAAGTTGAAGCCTTTCCTGCCTGCCATAGAAAGGGGCAATTACTATCTATAACCGCTCCTGGATGCGGAAGAGGGCATCCACCATCTACTCTGATCAGATTATGAATTCTTAGATTCCGTTTCATGTACCTTTATCCGCCTCTGGAGCAAGATGTAGGGTGTGGTTTTGGACAAGCAGCATCTGTGAAAATGTCCATGAAAAAACTGGCTGACCACCTCCTCTTATGAGACAATCTTTAAGGAAGAAAGAGACTCCATGAGACACTCGTTCAGAATGTGACAGTGCAGTCTCTCGACTGCTTATGAACAGCCCAAAACAACATACTGTCACTTCCAACCATACTGCCACAGATGGCCTTACCAGTCTTTTCAACAATACCATCTAGTGCTCCTTCCGGCCCAGTATCACAACCATTTCTGACCATGCCTCTACAAAGCGAATGCAATCATTGCAGCTCTTAATTACTGGATATGGGTCAGAGAGAGAAGTGGAGACTCTTCAATGTTTCTGGGAGTCTCCATAAGTCCAGCAAAAAAAACCTCCACTAACCCCTGTGAAGATGCCAATGGTAGGTTCTTCTTTTGAAGACCAGCGTTTGATTGCTCAGTCCGTAGTACAAGAGTTTGCAGATGTATTTCCTGTTGTGGGTTCTCTGGGGGCAGTGGGACTGGATCAGTTTCTGGAAAAAGGAAGAGAGCAGTCTAAGACTGATGGAGCTTTGGAGGTAATCTCTGGAGGGCTGATTGAACCCAGAGATCTCCCAGTCCGGCCCAGGTAACTGAGCGGTTCTCCAAGGTAGATGTCCTCCCTCTTCATGGCTTGGGAAGAACAGATCCAGAAGCTTCGCTGCCTATTCCTTTTAACACTACGTTGTTAGATGTTTGGAAGGCGGTTACTTGAACTGAAAACATTTTGCTAGAATCTATTTCTAAATTGTGTAGTTTCAAAGGCACTGAATCAAAGCTAAGTGAACATGATAGGAGACTGGGAGAAATCAGAGCAAGCCTTTTCAATAAGAGGTGAAGTTTCCATCATACACCCCTCCATTGTGGCTAATATAAAGGACAATTTGTCTTCATAATAAAGTGCAGTAGAAAATATAAGAGCAAAGAATTTTGAAGTTTGTAGAATTTGAATTTTCCTATAACTAGGTTATTTATCTGCACATGATTTATTTACAAAATTCTTGTGGGAAGTCTCGGGCAAAAGAATTGCCTCTTTCTAGAATATATTGTACTCCAATGATGAGGAGAGGAAATGGGGGAAGAAGGAGACTTGGACACTGATTCTTTGGATGATTTGGATTTATCTGCTTTTTTTTTTTGTGTTTAATCTGTTCATTATTGTCCATATACAATTATAGTAAAGTTAACAGTACGCAAATCGATACTCAATACTATACAACTGTAAGTGATCATGTACAGTAAACTCAATGTTTAACAATGGTAGAACAACAAAAACAGACACAAACAAAGCAGCATCATAGCATTATCATATCATCATATCATCATCATCATCGTATTCCTTCCCACCTCCCTTCCCAACACAACTGGATATAACCGTGGTTTTTACGAAATAGAGGAAATTTTCAGTTATTGAAAAACTTGGTATTTAGGGTAGCATAAAATAAAAAGATAAAATAAATAAAATTAAGTTGAATTAAGCAAAATCACGTGGAAACAGTGAGACAATAATCTGAAGAACCAGAATCTGGTAAACCGGTAGATATATAACCAGGAAATCAAATGAACAATTAAACAAATGGGTAAAGTTCAGGTAAAAAATAGTAAGAATGTATAGGTAAGCCAGCACATATAGACTAGCAATGTGGCCTAAATTACCAGGAGAGCATAATGAAATCAACACCTGAATGTATGCTAGGTCTACAACAAGACAATTGAATTCAATTAGGGTAGTCGTGGGCATACTAATTGTCTGAGTCATTGTTGAATTTGTGTGTCCAACCAGGACTTATAAGGTTCCCAAATGCTCTGAAATGCCACCAGGCGATCCTGGTGGATAGCAGTTAACCTACCTAATTGATAGTAAGAATGTATGCGATGCTGAATATCAGCCATAGTTGGTGTATTCGTTTGTTTCCAGTGTGATGCTATCTCAGCCCTGGCTGCAATAAAAACTTGCAAAATCAGTCTTTGCTTGTCTCTTTGGTATTCTTGTGAAGGGAGACCCAGAAGTGTATGCCATGGTTTTGCATCTATAGGCATATGCATATGAAATAAGTGGGTTAGCCATTGAAAAACCATATGCCAAAATTTGAATTTTAGGGCAGGTCCACAAAATATGATATGTACCCAAGTCTCCACAGCCCCTCCAACATTGATCCGAGATGGTTGGGAAAAATTTATGAAGTGAGACAGGTGTATAGAGCCACTGGTATAGTAATTTATAGCAACCCAGTGGAAATAGAACATCTGTGTGCCAGATCAGGACAACCCAGTCATGATCTTCCAAGGTCGACTGGAAGTCTGATTCCCAGAGTAACCTGTACTTATTCATACCATCCTTTTTACCATTAAATATAGCGTATATTTTGGATATAACACCCTTAATGGAAGAAGCATGTTGACAAAAGGTTTCAAATAATGTATTAATTGTCCATACCGACTTCACCCTAGCCCCCTTATGAATAAAATGATAAACCCTGGCATACAGTAAAAAGTCTATAACACCACTCGGATATGTCACTAAGTTGTTCCCTAGTTAAAATGGTTCCCTGCTGTATTACATGTTCCAAATGCTGAATTCCAGCTTCAAGCCAACACTTGGTGACAGTAGAGCAGTCAGACACCGGTATTACACTATTAGTAAATAGATGAGACATCAAGAAATGATTCTCAGGCCCCACCAAAACGGACTTACACTTGTGCCAAACCTGAAGAGTATTACGCAGCACAAATAGGAAATGGGTGAGAGCACCCCATGTTGAACGGGGCTGCCATGGCATAGCTGAGATAGATACGTTCCCAAACAGATCTTGTTCTAATCGTACCCATTGAGGAATGTCATGTGTACGGTGGAGGACTATAAGTGCCCATAGTTGAGCAGCCGATACAGTAAAGTCTGCAGGAGAGCGGGCGAACACCCGCTCTCCTGTGCGCGCGATACAGTATGCAAATTAGGTCCGGTGGTAGAAACAGGTAAAAAGAGGCACTAGGGACACTAGCACGTCCTTAGCACCTCTTTAGGGACAGGAGCAGCGGCTGTCAGCGGGTTTGACAACCGACGCTCAATTTTGCCGGCGTCTGTTCTCGAGCCTGCTGACAGCCACGGGTTCGGAAACCGAACGCCAGCAAAATTGAGCATCTGGTTTTCAAGCCACGGGCCTACTTCGAATTTTTTTTTCCTTTTTTTTTTTTTTTTTTCTTTTTTACCCTTCGGGACCTCCGACTTAATATCGCCATGATATTAAGTCGGAGGGTGCATAGAAAAGCAGTTTCCTAGCGTGTAGCAGATGGACTCAGGACCAATGGGGTATAGTGTACTCGTGCTAGCAGTTGGAGACGGATCAGATTTCAATCTGACATCAGCCCCTAGTACATATACCCCTGCAGAAAGTGCAGATCCTCAGTATTTTCCGTCTCCATAGCAGTTAGGAGCTATCTGCACGCTCTGAGAGCGTTAGAACCAAATTCAAGGAGAAAACCCAAAACAAAAGACGAAATTTAACTGAAGACGAGCCCCGCTCTCCTGCGGTGACACCCTCGGGTCCCTCCCCCAGTCGAGATTCCCGAGGTGATTTCCGTGAGCCTCGGTCCGGCGGCCGAGTCGCGGCAAAGACCTAGCCCCCGAGTTTCGGGCGCAGCTTAGAGGCAGCGGGTGCACCCTCAAAAGCGGCGGTGAAGGTAGTTGCCCTCTCCCCCCGCAGCCGGAGACCGCCCGGGATGAGACCGGGAAGCGCCGAAGACAAGGTAAGGTAGAAATCTTTACCTGTTCCGGTCTCCAAGGATTGAGGACGAGCGCAGGCCATCAGCCGAAGCCAGCGCCACCGGGTTGATCCGCCCTAGCAGGGCCAGGTCCCGGAATTTCCAAGGGTCTGCCCACGTGGAGACCCCCCGAGGTAGTCGCCATCTTGCCCGCGTGGTCGCCATCTCCATCTTGGCTTTAACCTCGCCGCTTGCATCGCCGACCGGCCGAGCGCACAAAATTTACCTGTGCGCATAAAACTACTTGTGCGCTTAAATTGTACGCACAGAGCATTTGGGCGCATAAGCGGCGCGCACGCACAAGTCCCGGCCTCACGGACTACGCGCGCCCAGCTAACCGCACGCATATCTCGGGTTGGGCGCACAAATACACGCACAAACCCTAAGCACGCGACCAGGCACACAGGAGCATATAAAATGTACGCGCAGGCAACCCCAGCACATCCAGAAACAGAAGTAAAATCTCTAGGCCTCTGCCCAGCATGCCACATCAGGGCCGCCCAGTGCCAGGAGGCCGAGCACTAGCTCTTCAGGGGGCTCCCTGGAGCTAGCGAATCCCAGTGGAACTCCCTCTCAGCTAGAGACTCCCAGGGAACCAGCGCCGCTCAATGTGGGCCCATCGTCTATCTCATGGGTGGAACTCTTCAAGGGGATTCACGCCTTTGTCTGCATGCAAACGGATTCCCTGGTGTACCAACCACATGCTCCGCAGGAGGACCCCTATGCTCCAGGCCCTTCAAGACCTAGGCATAGGCTTTTAACGCCAAGAAGTCCCACCTTTGGGGACACGGACATATCAGAAGAAGAAGCCGAACCCCTAGAAGAAGGGGAACTCCCCCCAGGGACAGAGCCCCACCGAACCATGAGACGCTTCTTCGCAAGGGAAGAGCTCCCGGACCTGGTCTCCCAATGCCTGGCGGAACTTGCGATCCCGGACCTAGAGACCCCGGGGGATCCCAAGGTGAACCTATTTCTGGAAGACCTTCGCCAGGCCTCCCGACATTTCCCACTCTTGCGAGCCGCACAGCAGCTAATTGACCTGGAATGGAACACCCCAGAGTCTGCCTTTAAAGGGGGTCGAGCCTTGGCCACCTTGTACCCCCTGGATCCAGCAACCAAAGACATGCTCGCTTACCCAAGAGTGGATGCCATGGTCTGCGCAGTCTCCAAGCGCACCACCATTCCAGAAGAGGGAGGAGCAGCACTCAAGGACACGCATGACCGGCTTCTGGAAGCCATCCTTAAACAGTCATTTGACGTGGCCGCTATGTCTCTTCAGATTGCGGCCTGCTGCACTGTGGTGACATGTGCCTGCTTATCCCAGGCCAGGAGCAACACCCCGGGAGATATCATGGACCCAGCGCTTTCGTTCCTAACGGACGCAGCCTCAGACCTCGTACGCACAGAGGCCAGAGGAGTATCATCGGCAGTGGCGGCCAGGAGACAACTCTGGCTCCGAAGCTGGTCTGCCGACCCATCTTCCAAAACACGCCTCACAAGGATGCCCTTCAAAGGAACCCTCCTGTTTGGCAGCGAATTAGAGAAGATGGCTGACAAATGGGGCGAATCCCTAGTACCACGCCTCCCAGAAGATAAGTCAAGGAGAGCCCAGCGACCGTTTCCCAGGGCCTCCAGGGGCAGAAGCTCACAGCGCTTCAACCCATACAGGAGCAGCTACCAAATGCCCCGCCCTACGGGCAGGAACCAGTCCTTTCGGAACAAGCACAACAAGAGGGGAAACAGCTCGGGCACAGGGCCCGGCCGCACCCCACAATGAGATTCAGCCGACCCATCCAAGGGAAGCCATAGGGGGAAGACTTGCCCTGTATTACTGCAGATGGGTCGAGATAACTTCGGACAAGTGGGTCCTAGCCATCATTCGGGAAGTGTACTACCTGGACTTCCTACGCACCCCCCCCCTCCGGACAAGTTTGTGGAGTCTCCCTGCCACGACCCCGTCAAAAAGGCGGCAGTGGAAGTTACACTTTCCAGACTACTGGCCCTCGAGGCCATAACCCCGGTGCCTCCACAAGAGATAAATTCTGGTCATTATTCCATTTATTTTCTCGTTCCCAAGAAAGAGGGAACATTCCGGCCTATCCTAGACCTCAAGTCTGCAAACCGATACCTGAAGGTCCCCTGCTTCCGCATGGAAACCCTGAGATCCGTAATAATAGCAATACAGCCGGGAGAGTTTCTCACATCACTGGATCTGTTGGAGGCCTACCTTCATATCCCAATTCATCAGGACCACCAGCGCTACCTACGCTTCAAGGTCCTGGACCATCACTACCAGTTCCGGGCCCTACCCTTCAGGTTAGCCACAGCACCCCGGACGTTCACCAAGATAATAGTGGTAGTGGCCACAACGCTGCGGAAGGAAGGAATCCTAGTACATCCTTACCTGGACAACTGGCTGATCAGGGCAAAGTCGCCAGAGGAAAGTTTCCAATCAACCAACAGAGTCAGAACTCTATTGGAGAATCTCGGATGGGTGGTCAACACGAACAAGAGTTCCCTACAGCCCTCACAATCGTTGGAATACCTAGGAGTCCGCTTCGACACCAAGGAAGACAATGTCAGCCTGACCCCCACAAGGAGATCAAAGCTGTGGAACTGATTACAATCGTTGCTGAGCGATCCTCGCCCCACAGCATGGGACTACCTGCAGTCTCTGTTCATGTGGCTGGGCTGCAGCCACCACTGTAGTTGGGTCCGAACTCTGCCCGGGAGATGATGGCATCCACCTTGGAAGTGGTCCCATGGAAGGGCTGATGGCATCCACCCTGGAAGTGGTCCCATGGGCGAGAGCCCACATGAGGTTTCTACAACACTCACTTCTGACCCGATGGAACCCACGGTCGCAGAACTACACCGTACGCCTAGCCCTCCCGGGCAGAGTTCGGACCCAACTACAGTGGTGGCTGTAGCCCAGCCACATGAACAGAGACTCAAGACTATCATCCCCAGCCTGGACTCTGCTAACCACAGATGCCAGCCTACGGGGATGGGGAGCGCACTGCGAGGAGTTAACCGCCCAAGGGCAGTGGAACGCAGAAGAGGCAGAATGGAACATCAATTGCCTGGAAGCACGGGCAGTCAGACTTGCCTGCCTGCGGTTCGCTCACAGACTTTGAAACAAAGCGGTCAGAGTGATGTCCGACAACGCCACGACGGGGGCCTACATCAACAGACAAGGGGGAACCAGAAGCCATCAGGTGTCCCTGGAAATAAACCCACTGATGGCATGGGCGGAAGCAAATCTACAGAAGATTTCCGCCGTCCACATCGCCGGGAAGGACAACATCACGGTGGACTTCCTCAGCAGAGAAAGTCTAGACCCAGGAGAATGGAGGCTGTCGCCCGCAGCCTTCCAGATGATAGTCAACTGGTGGGGAACACTGGACATGGACCTTCTAGCGAACAGATCCAACGCCCAAGTTCCCAAATACTTCAGCCGCAGGCGGAAACAGTCCCAAGGGATCAATGCCCTGGTACAGACCTGGCCACTGGGGACCCTGCTATATGCCTTCCCGCCGTGGCCACTATTGGGCGCAATCATTCACAAGATACAGCTGCACAGGGGACTAGTTCTTCTGGTGGCTCCGGACTGGCCAAGAAGACCGTGGTACGCAGACATGAGAAGACTTCTGGCAGGGAAGCCCCTTCCCCTGCCTCCACACAGGGACCTGCTACAACAAGGTCCGATCCTCCAAAAGGACCCAGCTCAATTCTCTCTTACGGTCTGGCCATTGAGAGGGCCCGCCTAAAAAAGAGTGGATACTCGGGAGCGGTAATAGACACCCTCCTCCAAGCACATAAATTCTCCACATCGTTAACATACATAAGGATCTGGAGAATATTTGAAGCCTGGTATGAAGATCACAACATCAAGCTATGCTCACTTAAAGTTCCCATGATTCTGGAATTCCTACAGAGCGGACTTCAGAATTCCTACAGAGCGGACTTCAGAAGGGTCTGTCCCTCAACTCCATCAAGGTACAGGTGGCGGCACTATCAAGCTTTGGCGCCAAGAGCGATAGCATAGCCTCTCACCCAGACATGTAACGCTTCCTGAAAGGAGTCAAACACATTCGACCACCTCTAAAGTGGCCGGTACCTCTGTGAAATCTCAACCTCGTTCTGGACTTCCTGTCTGGAACCACCTTCAGACCTCTCCGAGGCCTGTCACTATGCCAGGTTAGCTGAAGATTGTCTTCTTACTGGCGGTTTGTTCAGCACGATGCATCTCTGAACTACAAGCTCTGTCTTGCCGTGAACCATTCCTTAGGTTCACCCCGGGATCCATTCAGCTACGCACGGTCCCTTCATTCCTTCACAAAGTGGTCTCACACTTCCATCTGAATCAGACCATTTCGCTCCCGTCGGCGGGAGCACTGAAGAATTCGGAAAAAGCCCGTAGCCTATGTCACCTCAACATCGGCAGAATCCTTTCCAGATACCTGGAAATGTTGGAGCCCGTACGAAAAACGGACCACCTTTTCGTCCTTCACAGCGGGAAAAGGCTAGGGGAAGCAGCATCGCGGACAACCATAGCCGCTGGATCAAGGAAGTTATCAAAGCGGCCTACGTAGAAGCAGGGAAACCTCCGCCTCTACAGGTCAAGGCCCATTCAACCAGGTTCTTGTGGCCTGGATTGGCCACTGTTGGAAGCAGGATGCTGGGCTTGATGGACCCTTGGTCTGACCCAGCATGGCATGTTCTTATGCAGAAGTCGTTCATGATGCTTCCGCACATGCGTTTCCTGAACAAATATAATTCCAGCCTGTTGTCTTTGAAGCTCCCTCTGAAATAACAAACGCTTCCTGGGTGTATTGAGCCCTTTAACGTTTAAGGATAATTTAGCCACCATTTGACTCGTCAATATGAACTCATAGAATTCCCCTGCATGCGTATGGTTCCCTAACATGGTATAGAATCTTATCAATGCCCGATTATAGATTCACATGCCCTCCCTGTCCAACCCGTAGCGTATTGTCTCCCCCATATGAAAATAATAATGAAACTATGAGATCCGGTGTGTCCCCCAAAAAATCCTGTAACACCTCTGCAACCTCCTGCAGAATCTTCCTCCTCTGGAGGTCTGCAGCCTCCCATGCGGTGTGTACCTCCCCCGACACACTTGTTTCCCCCCCCCCCCCATGCCCTATATAGTAAAATATTTGTTAAAGATAACAGCGCCCCCTCTCACGTCCGCATGCGTCAGACGCTGACAGCGCCCCCCCCCCTCCTGGATTTATCTGCTTTCTTTAGAGTCTTCTCAAATGTAATATCATCTTGGGCCAAACCATGTCACATTTTGCTTTGACAGACAGGTATAGTGCTTAAACAATTTAAGTATAGAAGAAGTTTCTTCTGTGGAGAGAGAATTCAAATTGTTCTTGATGTTTCCTGTATGACCCATCTTCAAGGACAAGTTGCAGCACTTGGGATTCTTCCTTTGTAAATTTCCTTGTAAGTGTATTGTGTATTATCAAGGGAATAAAATTGTCATCTTAAAGTTGAGTAGTTAGTCCAGTGGAATGCTGTTGGGTGGGGGTCATAAGGGTAGTCATAGTTGCTTGAGCTGGTCACAGATTCCCCCCCCCCCCCCCCCCCCCCCCCGGGCTTGGATGGATTTTTTTTCCTTTTTCCTCCTACTTCTGGACTTTTATTAATGGTTTTCCCCCCCCCCCTTTCTTTTCTATGTATTAGTTTCTTGCATGTTGTAACGTTGTCCTTGCATTCATTCATTAATTAAAATTAATTAAAATTCTGATAAAAAGTAAATTGGGAAAAAAAAGCACACAGAATGCTACGAATTATTTGGAACGGAGAATAAACGGAGTATCTTAATGCCACTATATAGATCTATGGTGCCATCGCACCTTTAGCATTGTGTGAAGTGCTGATCGCTCCATCTCATAGAAGATCTAGTAAACTAGAAAAAGTTCAGAGGATGAAATGGTTCCCTTCTAAAGAAAGGCTCTTCAGTTTGAAGGAGATGATTTATAAAATCATGAGTGAGGTGGGACCAGTAAATAGGGCCCAGTTATTTACCCTTTCAAATAAGACTATGACCAGGGGATCGGAGAAAGCAGCATTTGTCTATTCAATGCACTATCAAACTGTGAAATTCTGGTGGTCATGGCAAGGAGCATAACAGGATTTAAGAGGTTTGGAGAAGTCCATTAACAATGACCCAGGTGACGAAGTGCAAACATGGGAGGCCCAGCTTCCCACTTCTTATGCTGGCAGAGTTGGCAGGAATTCATGGCACGCTGGGCTTTCCGAGTTTGTTAAAAGTTTTTACTCTCTTCTACTTCAGGTTAGGTGATTATTGGAAGGCTAGTCCTGGCAGAATAGGTACTATTTCAGTGACTTTTGCTCCAGGAGTAGTGGTTGTAAATTTGGTTTGGGGTTCTTTTTTTTTTAATGATTTTTCTCAGCTTTTGGAGCTCCAAGTTGTAACTTTAATATTTATGAGCTCTAGTTAACTTCCTCATATTAAGAAACAGGCTGAATGTGCAGAGTAAAAGCAAACTCTTCTACCACCAGTCTTCAGCAGACCTTAGTGAAATTCAGCCTTGTTCTTTGAGTTGTAGCCACTATAAGGATGGGCAAAATAGTTTGAAAACTTAGGCACCAGCCAAAAACTTTAGGAGCCATGGTGTTTGCCATTTTTTTTATTTTTACACCTTTTACGCTCTCTCACCTCTTCACCTGCCACATGGCCTGGTAGGAGCTAGCCCTGGATGACAGCATCTCTTTTTGGGCCCAGGCTGGCCACACTTAAGCATCAAGCACCAAATGCTTGGCGCCTGACAACCTGGTGCCCAGACATTTTCCAGCTCTGATCTATTAGCTTATGTAAGGTCCCATTTAATTTGTTTCATCTTTGATTACCTGCAGATCTAGCAAGAGACTGATGTGGCTTACAGTGACTGTGTAAAATAATTTATATACTAAGTTAACAGCATAGCTCAGAAAGCCATACTAAAAGGATTAAAAACTAAACTCATAGGAGTGGGTAAAAGCAACGCGTATTGTAGTAATTTTCAAAAAGCCCATTTATGTGCATAAAAGCTTTTGAAAATTGCCTCTGTATAGTTCGAACATACAAGCTCAACTTTACTCCTGTGTAGCCGTAGCTTTTATAAATTTTGAATTCAGCCTGACAACAGCATCCATCTGTACGCAGTCCTTCTTTAACTGCTAAAGTTGGCAAATACATGGAAAGGCTTGAAGCCTTTCTCTTCTTGTTTTGCAAGCATCGCATGATCTAGGGAGAGTCAGCAGGATGGAAATATGGTAGAGGGTCTCTTAGTTTTTTCCTTGGCAATTTCTTCCCGACGTTTTGGGCCTCCTAGCACGGTTACACAAGGGCCACTCCCCTGTTCTATTAATTTATTTGGACTTTTATCCCTTTCCCCAACTCACTTAGCCCAGTCCATCACAATGACAGTCCTCAGCTGGTGGCTGTGCACCTGGGCCCCTTCCAAACGCCTGTGATTTTGGTTATAATTTGGCCACTAAGTGTCACTGTTGTGTAATTGCCTGGGATTCCCTCTCCCTAGCCCAAACTGACCTGGGAATCGAGCCCAGATTCGCGCCGTTTCCCACCCGTTATGAACATAGGCAACAGAGTCTTTCTCTGAAATGAAAAAAAAAAGGACTAGTGATTTGTATACATTCAGCATAGTTTCTTATATATATATATATATATAATGGTCTCTTATGCATCACATTTCATGCTAAACCACAAAACAATGATTATGCTAATTAGCTGTTATTTTATAAACCGCTTTGGACAGCTGTGCTGCGAAAGCAGTAAACAAAATTGTAAAGTATTACTATGTAAGTGAGCCAAGGTGTTGGCATGTGTACATCCTGTCCTAGTGCAGCACTTCTCCGATGCCTACACGACCAGCTCATGCTTTTATTGGATACTGTGAAAGTCATGTGAGTGCCAGGGGCCTATCAGATTGTTCTGTTTGTGTCTGAACCTGTATAGCCATTTTGTAGTATAACTAATTTGGGAGGTGTAAATTTAGATTTGCACTCGCATATAATTTCCAGGCCTGCTTGTTAAAGCTATAAATGGTTTTAAGACCCTGAATGGTACTTTAGTGTTAAAATTGACTAGGCTATAAGCTCCACAAAGAAGAGACAGTCTTCTGTATGTATTTATACAGCGCTGCGTATGTCTAGTAGCGCTTTAAAAAGCATGATTAGTAGCAAGTAAACCTAATAGGGAACCACAATATCTCATTCCTTTGCTTTCCTTCATTTTTTTTTTTGTTCCTCCTTTTAATTTGTTTGATTTTCCAGCTGTGTTGTAAGTTTGTTTTAAATTTGATTTTCAGGTGCACCAGTAGC
The DNA here is from genome assembly GCF_901001135.1 of Rhinatrema bivittatum. NCBI lineage: Eukaryota > Metazoa > Chordata > Amphibia > Gymnophiona > Rhinatrematidae > Rhinatrema > Rhinatrema bivittatum. The sequence goes on from NC_042625.1 coordinate 50,303,102, forward strand.
TCTGGCAAGACTGCAGTCAGGTGAGTAAAGCTGGTCCCGTCACCCTGCACTGAATTTTACAAGCAGTTGCTTTCTCTGGGCGTTTGAGGTTAGTGAAGTGACTCATGCCTTAAGCTTCTTTGGAAATCCAGCAGGACCACAGTACTGAGATCTGCTTAGTGTAATGCTTCATCCTTGCCCCCTGTCAGCTGTAAAGCATGTGTAAGACTCGCATCTAAAGTAACACAATGCACAAGGAACATTTTATGGGGATGAAAAAGAATCAAGTCTAGGAAATCCTATTACGAAGGTGCAGTTTTCCATAAAACAAAGGTAATGGACATAGAGCTATTTTATGACTTGGAAGAAAACTGAAGGCATGGTACTTTTATTGAGAGGATGGTGGATGCCTCCAACAACCTATTAGTAGATGTGGTAGCCTCAAAGAGTGGCAGAATTTAAACCTGGTTAGGGCCAGGGGTAAATAGTTATCTGGTATGAAAGCTGAGTAGCCTGGGTCTTTACTTTTGGTTTCTAAAAACCAGTTTTGGTGTCTTTAATTAGTGCCGAGGTATCTTATTGCAGGTTTGTAGTGCTGGTCCATAACAAATACTAGTAAAAAGAAATTCTTGTAATTCATTTGGCAGAGTGTTATGCTCTTCTGTCTCTCTGTAAATGTTGGGCACTTAAGAGTAAACCTCCAGCATAAAACCCCTCTTGAAGAGGAGGTGTAGAGCATGAGCGTGACAACATTTATTATGAAGGAAGGCAAAAGGCGAGAACATATATCGAGCTAGGGATGTTAACCAGTTGTGTGGCTGATTATTGGATTCTGGTCTTTAGCAGAATGATGCCCAGATGATAGCAGTCGGAAGTGTGGCAGTGCACAATAGTGTAGCTTTCAACTTATAAAAAGAGCTTGAGACCAATGTCCCTTCAATCTGACGGCAATGCATTTTAGGTCGGTACTGTAGATCAATACGGATCCATGGACTTGAAGAAAATGACAGCTGAGGCATCCTGCCTGTGGGAGGCTGCCCTGTAGCATTTGTAATGTCTCCTGTATGCAGTACACAGGTTGGAACCACTCTTAGTCTCCTATACTGTGTTCGCACAGTGCATGGCATTGGATTGTGGTTCTGCTGTCCATCATTCAATGGTGCATGGCCTTTTTGTGGCCCAAGGAGTTATGGTTACGTTACTTTTCATTGCCTAAATTATCAACGTTACGTGCAAGAAACAAAATAATCTAAGTTTTGTGTGTTTGATGTGGGATCTAGCATGAGTTGTGTCCTTTCTCCGGAGAGCTTTAAATTAATGATGATTTCACTTCTTAGTGCCACATGTGACTAAAGTTAAACAGATATGTAGAAATCCTCAAAATATGCTTTGGGTACAGGGATAATATCTGCCAACTTCTGTAAAGATTGAAAACGTTTTCTTTTTTGTATGTACTATAGAGATGGCTTGTGAAATCTCCCATTATGTAGCACTTTGAGTCTGGAGATCTTTGGTGACCTAAATATGTATTGGGGGATTGAGGGGATCTCTTGTGTTAGGGCTGCCTGTTCCACTGCAGTTTGTTCAGAACTTGGGTCACGAGTCTTCAGCTATTTAATTAGCATTATCAGATGGCAGATTGGTCTGGCCCGTGCACATTTGCTACTTATTCAGCCTTCTGTCACTTGCGTTTTGTCAGTAATCCAGATCCCAAAGACTTCCATTGTTGGTGTGTTCTGACTTTACAATGTGTGTGATCTTAATTCTGCTCTCCTAGAGATTGTGTGCTACAGAAGACAGTTGAGTGCTCACAATGGTTTTTCTGATAATTTTGGATACTGTGAAATCAGACTAAGTACTAATAGTGTGTTTTTTACTTTTTAGAAGCCTTTTCTACCCAGTCACTTAAGTGGTCCTTCTCTTTTTTTATGGTGTATTATGTAGGCATTCTTTGCTTTGTTGCCCTGAACTCCATTGCGTTTTTGAGGGGAAGAGGAGTTTGGTTCGTAAGAACATAAGAAATTGCCATACTGGGTCAGACCCAAGGGTCCATCAAACCCAGCATCCTATCTCCAATAGTGGGCGAACCTGGCAATTAACCAAACACTAAGAAGATCCCATGCTGCTGATGCCAGTAGTAGCAGAGTCCATTCCCTAAGTCAACTTGATTAATAGCAGTTAATGGACTTCTCCAAGAACGTATTCAAACCTTGTTTAAACCCACCTACACTAACGGCACTAACCACATCCTCTGGCAACACATTCCAGAGCTTAACTGTGCGTTCTTATAATCTTTGCCTTGCCTACACTCTAGCATAGTTCAAAATAGTTAAATGCATTGTACAAGAGACAAAACTTAGAGGCCCAGTCCCAGCCATGGCAGCTAATAGATCCAGACACCTTATTGTGCAGAAAAAAGTAAGGCATAATGCTAAAAGTATTATGAAGCAGAGGTGCCATTTAATTCATAATGAAAATTAAATTGGGAAAGATTTGTAAAAAGAGTGTGGCATTCGCTGCCTCACTGCGTGGGGCTTTGGCGTGTGGCAGCGCAATAAGATAAAGTGATACAGAGCTCATGTGACTCCTGTCAGATTTGGATGAGCAGTACCATATTCCCTGTCCTGTGCTCAGTCTGATAGAGTTTACTAATGTGGTGGTGACAGGTGAAGGGGAGTCCATGCACAGGCAAGTGAGGTTATGAGAAGCAGGAGGCCTGTAAAGCTGAAGGCTAGAAGGGACCCTTACAGTGTCCAAGTCTGGGCTGGCGCTGAGTTTTACTCAGTGGCAAGTCACTGCAGTGGTGTTCCTGACACACAGAGCGAGCTTTCCCAAGTAAAGAAAAAGCAGTTGCCTGTCTTGGGTGATTTGATATCTCCTCTCTTTTTTTTGCATCCTGAACATGTCAGCAGAGCCTGTTAAGTATCCTGAAGGTTGGAGGTTGTGTTTCTAGCCCAGGGGTGGGCAATTTTGGGTCCTCAAGGGACATTAACCTGTCAGGAGTTTAGGATATTCCTAATGAATATGCATATGAGAGATTTCTATGCACATTGCCTCACTTGTATGCAAATATGTCATGCATATTCAGTAGTGTTGAAGCACCCTTACCAGTAGGGATATCTTGAAAACCCAATAGGCTGGTGGCCCTTGAGAACCGAAACTGCCCACTCCTTTTCTAACCCCAGTACCTCATCATTAGTCTGTATAGCGAGAATCTACCCTCGAGACATGTAATCGCCTTAACAGATTAACTTTATTCCAGAAGTTGGACTGAAGTGGCAGCAGAACAGAAAGCCCTTTGTCCTTTATGCACATTTGCGATTAATATCTTGGTTTAAAAGGCGCATGAAAGCAGCTATCGCATCAGGGGAACAAAATTAAACTACTTGGCTGCTGGGAGGAGCAAGGTGTGCTTAGTTTTAGAAATGTGTTCTGGCAGCTGTCCATCCTTCATGCTTTCAGCACTAGATGATGATGGAGTACTTTTTTATTTTATTTTTTGTAACTTTTTTATTTAACCAGTTTTGGCATTCACATGAACAGATGGAAATAATAAGTCTGAATCACAACAGAGCAATATGCAAGACATAAAACCTGAAATCTACAGTTGCAGTAAAACAATCTGAAGATTACTCCAGGCCATAGTATTTGAGGTATGGGCCCCATATCTGTCAATTTAAATCCTTTATTCAGAATATCAAATCATAATCATTTAATATCCACTATGTTTCTAATCTGAGCTTTCCAGTACCCCAAATCTGGATTAGATTTCCAGGAGGTAGCAATAGTAAACCTTATGGCCAGGAGTAACTGAGCTATTAAAATCGAAATTTAACATGTAGCAGAGTATCCTGCCAAATCCCCAACAAGCCCAATTTAGTTAATAAATGCATCGCAATTTTTAAGATAACTGCGATCTCCACAGTCACTCCTGCCAAAACCATGCCACCCCAGGGCAGTGCCACCACATGTGGATGGAATTACCTTGTTCCCACATCCTCTCCAACAATATGCAGGGAACATTTTCACATAGGAGTGCCGCACTCCCAGTTCTACCCACCTATGGCAGATAGGTATCGTATGAGTGAAGATCCATATCCCCTTTCACTCGGCAATGGTTAGTGAAATACCCAAATCCTCATTCCATTTATCTATGAGGTTACAAAAGGAGTGCTTGACCCTTCCTTACATAATAACGCCCTTTAACTCTGCCACTACCAGCACACAAATAGGATTCCAATCAATCTAAAGGGCGCAAGGGGTTGTGCAGCTCCAGTTTACCTTCCAGAACCCATCTAAGCTGCAAGTAGGAGGCATGTGGATACAAGCAGCTCAGACTCCTCCACCAACTCCTGGGACGGAAGAAACCCTGCGCCTCCCCACGACTGGGCTACACAGATCAGACCCTACCTATGCCAGTTCGCAAAATCTGGACTAAAAGTACATCCTGATATCATAGGATTCATATAGATTGGTGACAGTGGAGAGGGGATCCTCTCACTAGGCCCCACATACCTGACCACCTGTCACCACATCTGCAAAGTATGGGCTATAAGCAGACTCGACTTGCAAACACACCTACTCCCAGGGTGTGAGGAGGATAAGAACAGAAGGACTAGTAGGTTCACCTCACCAACTTGCTCGTCTATTGCTAACCACCCCAGATCCTTATCACTAAACCAGTAAGTAAAGTCCACCAGTCGAGCTGCCCAGTAGTATAATCTGAAATTCGGCAACGCCATTCCCCCCTGCCATTTAGGTAGCCATAGTGTACAAAGTTTTATCCTCGCTGGTTTATATTTCTAAATAAATTTCCCAGTTTGACTGTGCAGTTCCTGAAACAGAGATACCTGAATAGTACAAGGGACATGTTAAAAGGTGTACAAAAACTTTGGCAAAATAGCCATCTTGATTTAAGTTTTTGTGACCTGCCCCAGAGACCAGAATGTCCTCTCAGTCCTTCAGGTGCTGTTTCGTGTCTGCAAATAGGGGGGGGGGGGGCGCTTCTTTTTTTTTTTTTTAAGAGGTCTTTAGGATCCCTGGGTATAAAAATCTCCAAATAAGTAAACCCCTCCTGAACCATACACATGCCTGCCAAACATTCAGTGGAAAAACCTCTGTCTTATCATAATTTAGTTGATAACCTGACAGCTCCCCAAAGCGAGCTGTCAACTCCAGGAACGTAGGTCCCGAATCACGGGCTCAGTTATAAACAGTCATGAACCATGGCATATTCGCGGCATATTCTTTCCACTTTAGCGCTCAATGAGCTGAAGGTCGCTTCCAAGTCACACACTCTTCTGCCTCCCCGATGCGTGCCATATTTTCCTGCACAGTCTCTCCCATCTGTGCTACCTTATCCACCATCACCCTGAGACTAGCATCCAGTTTGGTAGCGATGGTTTCTGCAAATATTTCCATCTTGCTGTGTATGTAATCTCGCTTGTCACCCAAACTGAAGGCTTCCTCTCTCCCCTCATTATCAGAGGCCGAGTTGACCATGTTATGCTGTTCTGCAACTGCTGGGGTTTTGTTTCCCCCCCCCCCCCCCCCACTTATTTCAAGGCCTTAACCATTTTTTTTCAGCCCACAAATATGGTATTGATCTCTTGGATACTTTTTTTTTCCAAGTGACATGCTGATCAGGATAAAAGGAGGTCTTATGGGAGCCGACTCACGCAGTGCCCTGCCTGTTCAGCGCATAACCTCAGTGATACTTCCATACCTTTTCTTGAAGTTTTTTGAGACCTATGTCTTGGAATAGTTCCAACTTCACCGACTTGGCTGCTCAGCTTTTGATGTTTCAGTGGCCACCTGGGTAACTCTGAAACAAAATTTGTCCTTTGCCAAAAGCATATACTGTGGTGCATTTAACTAACTGGTCTTTGTCCAAACAGGATTGATTTGCAGTGTCTATTCTGAGGAATATAACAATAATTATGAATCCTCAGATAGTTCTTTGATTATTTTAATTAAACTTATTTAAGGGTCTCCCAAAATTTGAAAATAGCCAAGTTATCCGTATTGACTGCAAGGGCATTCCTATTATGTGATATGTCGTCGTTTCTCTCTTCTCAGAATAAATCACCAACCATATCACCAGACAGAACTAGATCTGAACTCTGTGCATGGCGATACTTAAATAATTTTAAATAACCACAACAACAGTGTCTTGCGAACTAGAAACAGTTGTATGGATAAGCTCAGAGGCAGGCATTATATTGAATTTTGCACATAACACGATCAAGGAGGGCAGCGTGTGAGAAGAAATGGAAGTGCTGCATGCGGCTTTCACATCCTCTACAGATAGGTTAGTCAGGGTTAACTGAAGTGCAGGTATAGGGAAATGTGATTGGATGTTTTGGGCAAAATTAAGTAAGCTTTAAAGTGCAGAAGATTTCAAGATATACACCCTGATTCTGTGTAGTGATAGGCCAGCACCCTATCGCCCATGTGAAAGCCCTTATAGTCGGTACTTGGCTGTTTTCACATTTTGATAGACACCAAGCAGTGGTGTTTTTCTGAATTAAATACTGGATCGGGGCTAGTGGTAGCCTCCCATCTTCCAGTCTAGCTAAAATTGGGAAAAGGATACCAGTTCCAGATTGGTGACCTAGTATACCCTAGCTGAAAATAATCACTGATGCCGAGATATATTTAACTAAAATAATGTGTTTGGGAATCCACAAATAGTGATTGATAGTTTATTGATCACTAGGAAGTGTTTGTGCAAACGGGGATATGTGAAATACCAGTGCTGTAAATTAGGACAAGGTAGCTCCTGATTCAGCAGGTAGAATACATGTAACTTCTCTCTTTTTTTTTTTTTTTTCCCTATGAAATTATAAATTCTGACTCTGCAGGGTCTGTTCACTGCTCTGTAAGTACGGATGGGTAACGGAATACCACATTAACACTCAGCTAGCAACCAGTTTAAGATCTGTGCTACATGTCAGAAATTCTGCGGCACCAATGATGGCACATTTTTAGAGAATTCATGATCTAGTTTCACCCAGTTTTGTGTTGTACTGGGAAGCATTTTGTATAATTTGTAGGGCTTTTGCCTTGTTGCTCGGTGACGAGTTCCAATTAAAAATATAGGAAGTAAGTGAATATTATAATTATTCAGCTGTACTTGTCCCCAGACAAAATGCGGAGATCTGGAGTGAAAAACTTTGGCACAGAGAATTACAAAGGCTGATATATTTTTAGAAGTAATGTGTCTTCTGCCTGTGTTGTTTATTTGGTTTAGATTCCACTTTCAGCCACTTCAAAGAGGATTACATTCAGGTACTATAGGAATTACTGATCGTCCTCATGCCAGGTTGGCCGCTTTTTTTCTTGTAGGGATTTTATGTGAAGTATTTAAAGGAAAACTGTTCTTGCTATAATAGATGGAGTTATTTGGTGTGGGTAAGTGGAATCTTGCTGAAGTGTGGCGTGCTCGGTGGTCCTGAGGAGGAAAGATCTAGGTTGCTTGGCAACCCATAAATCTGTCCTTGTACTGAATTCTCTGTCCTTGTAAGTACTTAGAGCAGCTGGCCTTTCTTTTTTTTTTTTTCCTCAATATAATTTTAATCTGTAATATAACATAATGACAAAAAAAAAAAGCCATACAAAATAGAACCAATACATTTACCCTATAGCTTATATTTCGCATGTACACAAATATTGTGAGCTATATTAATAGGCTTTAACGTCTACAAAAAGATAACCTCCCCATTAGAACCCCTTACCCTATCAACCAAGAAACATTTGACCTATGCGTTCTATGGTTTTGTCCAGTTGGTGCTATAAGTTTTGTTCATCACATCAAAACTCAGTATGGAAGTAATTACTGCACACAGCTCTATTCTCTATTCCTTGGCAGGAAAAGTCAGGATTCACGAGAACTGTTCTCATAAGACTGTCTGTTTGAAAAGTTTTATACTTAAACTGGATTTTAACTCTTCTGAACGTTTTTTTGGAGGGGGGGAGGGGTTAGATCTAGTAAAATGAGTATAGGTTATATTTTGTCTTGTAATTTTGGTTTTGTTTTACTTTGTGCTTGCAGAGCTGCGCTGCACCCCAGGGCAATTTGCCTGCCACAGTGGTACCATCCAGTGCATCCCCTTGCACTGGCAGTGTGATGGGTGGCCAACCTGCGAGGATGAGAGTGATGAAATAAACTGCCCCGGTAAGTGGAATGAAAGCTACCAACTTGAGCCCCCTCATTTGTCGAAGGATATCTGCATTCCTCAGGGGGAGTAGGACAAATAAAGGGCAGATGGTACAGTCTGAAATCCTACAACTCTTTGCTCTCCTTAGAAAGTTCCAGCAGGCTGCCCCCTTCTCATCTTGCATCTGCTGAGGTTTCTTTATAGTTGAGTTGACATGCCATCTTCATTGACATAAGCAGAATGGAAAGGGATGAGATGTTAAAATAGACAATAGCGAGACACCATCTTCTCAGGCTATTTGCTAAGATTTTCACAGCCTTTTGTTTTTGTACCCTCTTTCTTTTGTGAAAGGACTAATGTTAATGTTAATCCTTTCGTGGATTACAAACTGGTTAAAAGACAGGAAACAGAGAGTAGGACTAAATGGTCAATTTTCTCAGTGGAAAAGGGTAAACAGTGGAGTGCCTCAGGGATCTGTACTTGGACCGGTGCTTTTCAATATATATATCAATGATCTGGAAAGGAATACGATGAGTGATGTTATCAAATTTGCAGATGATACAAAATTATTCAGAGTAGTTAAATCACAAGCAGACTGTGATACATTACAGGAGGACCTTGCAAGACTGGAAGATTGGGCATCCAAATGGCAGATGAAATTTAATGTGGACAAGTGCAAGGTGTTGCATATAGGGAAAAATAACCCTAGCTGTAGTTACACGATGTTAGGTTCCATATTAGGAGCTACCACCCAAGAAAGAGATCTAGGCGTCATAGTAGATAATACATTGAAATCGTCAGCTCAGTGTGCTGCAGCAGTCAAAAAAGCAAATAAAATGTTAGGAATTATTAGGAAGGGAATGGTTAATAAAACGGAAAATGTCATAATGCCTCTATATCGCTCCATGGTGAGACCACACCTTGAATACTGTGTACAATTCTGGTCGCCGTATCTCAAAAAAGATATAGTTGCAATGGAGAAGGTACAGAGAAGGGCAACCAAAATGATAAAGGGGATGGAACAGCTCCCCTATGAGGAAAGGCTGAAGAGGTTAGGGCTGTTCAGCTTGGAGAAGAGACGGCTGAGGGGGGATATCATAGAGGTCTTTAAGATCATGAGAGGTCTTGAACGAGTAGATGTGACTCGGTTATTTACACTTTCGAATAATAGAAGGACTAGGGGGCATTCCATGAAGTTAGCAAGTAGCACATTTAAGACTAATCGGAGAAAATTCTTTTTCACTCAACGCACAATAAATCTCTGGAATTTGTTGCCAGAGGATGTGGTTAGTGCAGTTAGTGTAGCTGGGTTCAAAAAAGGTTTGGATAAGTTCTTGGAAGAGAAGTCCATTAACTGCTATTAATCAAGTTTACTTAGGGAGTAGTCACTGCTGTTAGTTGCATCAGTGGCATGGGATCTTCTGGGTGTTTGGGTGGTTGCCGGGTTCTTGTGGCCTGGTTTGGCCTCTGTTGGAAACAGGATGCTGGGCTTGATGGACCCTTGGTCTGACCCAGCATGGCAATTTCTTATGTTCTTATGTTCTTAAGTTTAACTTTTGCTATGAACGGAAAGCCCTGCCTTCCGATTTATTGAAACTTTGATTTGTAATATATCAAATTTCCTGTTGCTACCCCAGATCAGCCCAGACAAGCGGGTTTTGCACCCCTACCAGCAGATGGAGGCAGAGAATTAAAACTGAGGCACTGCTACATATCCTAGAGCGCCACCTGCAGTCCCTCAGTATTTCTGTCTCCAGAACATGGTAGAGGTGCAGACCTACAGTCCAAGTGAGATTTTTTTTTTTTTTTAAGTTTTTGGAAGACAGATTGGGAAGAGAGAAGATTCCGCTCTCTGAGGTGTTAAGCACCTTCGTGGGCAACCCTCAGGTGGAGGTTTGGCAGACCATGACTGTCCGCATCTACCCCTGGGGGCTGATAACCAGGGGCTTGGTTCCCTCATCCCTGTGGAAGGCTTCTCCCTAGGTTGCAGGTTTCAGCGGGAAAGTGTTTGTGTCATTTGTTGAAATTTTTTTTTCCTTGTTTAATAAAGTAAAAAAAAAAAAGAAAGAAAGAAAAGACAGGTTGCTGAGGCTGGGCTTGATCACAAGTAAGCTGGTTAAGCTGCTGAACTGGGATCGTTTGGGGAGAGGTTTGTAAAAGTACCTGATGCTGCCGGGGGACTCGGGGTTTGTCGGGAGTGCAGTGTGCAGCAAATGCAGGCTAGTTTTGGCAGTCCTTCCCCACATGGTGATCAGCCTTTCGCTGCAAGGTAGCCACATGGTAGGTCTCATGGCGCCTGCTCACAGCGTGCCAAAGCCTGTTGGGCCTGCGGCTTTCGCTGGATGTGCCTAGAATTTAATGCCCTGTACAGTGAATGTGCCTCGGGAGGTGAAGGAACCTCCGATGACGCTGTGGGAGGCCAGAGAAGGACCTGATCTGCGGGGCCTGCGTCCAAGGTCTCCTATGGAGATGCTTTCAGAAGCTCGTGTAAAAAAAAAAAAAATTCTGCTCCAGCAGGGCCTAGGGATACCCCTCCTCCTCTTTTCCCCTGTGGGGCTTCCTCCAGGGAATGATTTGTTAGGTGGGAGAATCCAGATAAGTCTGATCCCACAGAAGAGCAGGATTTTTCTCCAGATTTTGTGCTGTTGATGCACAAGACATTCTTGGCCAGGCATGGAGCGATGGAAAAGCAGCCCCGGGGAGGAAAGCCCCAGGGGCCTGCAAAAAGGGCCAAGGTGGTGCCAGCAGGAGGATCAGTAGGTCTTCTGCCTCGCTTAGGTCTGGCTCGGACCTCAGGATCAGGGAACCTGGCGGAGACCGGGGAATGTTCTGATAAGGAGGATCCGTTTGAGGCTGGGGGATTACCTGGGTGATGGCATTGTAGTGGCTGGTCTGGCTGATCTGGAAGCACTGAATGGTGTCGCGGATTCAGACGACATTCCAGTAACCGAGGCAGTTGACCCGAGGGTCTTCAGTTGTTGTGCAAGGAGGAATTGAGGCCCCTCATGTCTTGAATGAACTGGGTATAAAAGTTACTCAGGAAGATTCAGACATGGTGGATGGCCTGCAGGTTCCGCCAAAGGCTTTTCCGTTGCCCAGGATGATCAGGAAGCTGGTGGGTTGTATACTCCGGAGGCTGGCTTGCAGGTTGGCAGAGCAATGGGAAAGTTGTATCCGATGTCTGAGAATGCTTTGGAATGCCTAAGGTGGATGCGGCAGTGGTGGCGGTCACAAAGAAGACCACTAACCTGGTGACAGGTTCGGCTGCATTGAAGGATTTGCAGGACCACAAGCTGGAGATCCAGTTGAAGAGGATGTTCGAGGTGTTGGCTTTGAGCATCCTGGTGGTGATTTGTGGTAGTCGAATGCATCGGGCCTGTTTGTGCTGGGTGCAGAAGACACAGGAGAAAGATGCTTCCTCAGAGCATTCTAAGCAGGTGGCTTGGCTGGAAGTTGGGGTGGCCAATGTTGTGGATGCACTTTATGATTTGGTCTGCACGTTGGCTAGGAATATGTTTCCACAGTGGCAGCTAAAAGGCTGCTATGGTTGCGTAACTGGTCGGCGGAGGTGTTGTCAAAGTCCCAGCTGTATCTTCTCCCTTTTAAGGGGAAGTTACTATTTGGTGACGACCTGGAGCAATTGATGAAACCCTGGAGGAATCCAAATTGAACAAGTTGCCAGAGGATAATAAGGCTGTCGGGAAGACCTTTCCTTTTGCAGGTCTGTTTTCGGGATATGAGGTATTTTCAGCCGGGCAAGATGACCTCGAATGCAGGGCAGAAGTAGTCCGCTGGTCAGCAGCAGTCTTTTCGGGATTCCCTCAGGACCTCCAGGGAAAGGGGCCAGTCAAGGGGCTGGTTGGCAATAAGACTTTGCAGTGAAGTCAGGCCGGTCCACTCTTCGGTCAAAGCTGTAGGAGGATGATTGTCCCTGTTTTACGACGAGTGGACCAGGATCACTTTGGAACAGTGGATTCTAGAAGGTGATAAGAGCAAGTTACTTATTAGAATTCTTGCATGCAATATGGGACGTCTTCTTGGCGTCCCTTTGCTTATCTCGAGCCAAGCAAGAGGCAGTATGGACCACTTTGCTATGCTTACAAAGCCTGGAAGCTCTTGTACCAATTCAGCATTCGGAGAGGAGAAAAGGAAGGTACATTCTGGACCTTCAAAAGGGTCAACATGGTGTGTGTCCCGCAGTTCTGGATGCAGACGCTGCAGATGGTAATCGCTGTGATTCAGAAAGGACAGTTTCTAGCGGCTCTAGATCTAATGGAGGCTTAGCTGCATATCCCCGTTTGCCTGGCGCACCAGAAATGGTGCTGGGGCAGCATATTCAGTTTCGGGCCCTTCCCTTCAGGTTGATCATTGCTCCACATACGTTCACAAAGGTGGTGGTGGTGGCGGCAGTGCTAAGGAGGGAAGGAATTCTGGTTCTCCCTTTTCTGGATGACTGGCTAGTACGAGCAAAGTCTGAAAGAGAATGCTGCCAGGCAGTGCATTTGAGTGATGGAGTTAGTCACTTGAATGGGGGGATAAACTTGGACAAGAGTCATCTGGTGCCGGCCCAGTCTTTGAACTATCTGGGGACATGTTTGATACACACAGCTGGACAGTCTTCCTTACTCCAGAGAGTCGCGAAGATTCAGGTTTAGGGCATTTCTTGAGAATGCCAGTTCCCAGGGCCTGGGATTATTTTCAAGTACTGGGTTCTATGGCGTTTACGCTGGATTTAGTGCCATGGGTGTTTGCCCATCTTTAACCATCTTCAACCATTGATATATTACAACAATGTTGTAATATATCAATCGGCAGGGTGGCTCAGAGTCACACCGTGGCTCGGGAGGCCAAGGAGTTTTTTGTCTGGGCAAAGTGGCATTTGGAGGGGTTAGCAGCTTCACATGTAGCCGGCATGGACAGTGTGAAAGCTGACTATCTCAGCAGGCAACAGTTGGACCTGGGGAAATGGAAGTAGTCAATGGAGGCCTTCGACCTGATTCAGGTTCGCTGGAGTAGACCCCAGCTGGTTCTGATGACGTCGTGGAGCAATACCAAAGCAGCACGGTTTTTCATTCTCAGAAGTCTGAGCTGAGGAACTAGACGCTTTCGTTCTTCCGTGGCTAGCAGGACTTCTGCTCTACATCTTTCCTCCATTGATAGGCTGCGTGTGTAGACGCATCGAGAGACAACTGGGTTGGCTGTTTCTCGTGGCGCCAGAGTGGTCGCAGCATCCGTGGTTTGCAGATCTAATTCTTCTGGCAGTAGACAGACCCCTCAGGTTGGCTCATCTGGGTCTGTTAAGGCAAGGTCCTATCTTCGTGGATTGGGTGGATCACTTTTGTCTCATGGCTTGGCTTTTGAGAGGCTAGTTATTATCATGTCGTTTTGGGCCAGGGGGCCGTCTGCATCTATGGCTTATGTCCTGGTGTAGAGGGTCTTTGAGACTTGCTGTTGGAGGAAGGCCTAGATCTATTTCTGGTAGGGATATCACGTATTCTGTCCTTTATACAACAAGAATCGTCCAAGGGCTTAGCTTACAATTCCCTTCGGGTACAAGTAGTGGCCCTGGGGTGTCTCAGGGGTAAACTACAAGGGAGGTCTTGACGTTGCATCTGGATATGATGCAGTTTTTGAAGGTGGTCAAGCATTTGCGGCCACTGGTGCACAGAATGTGTCCAGCGTGGAGTTTGACCGTAGTTCTGAGAGTGCTTTGTGGTCTTCTGTTCAAGCCATTGTAGAAGGTGTCTCTAAAGGACCTCACCCTGAAGGTGGTTTTTCTGGTGGCGATTTGCTCAGCCAGAAGGATTTCGGAGCTGCAGGCTTTGTCCTGTATGGAGCCGTTTTTGAGAATTGAGGATGATGGTGTGGCTTTGCACATGGTACCCTCATTCCTACCCAAGATGGCTTCCTCCTTTCACTTCAATCAGTCTGTGGAGTTTCCTGCATTTCTGAATTGATCTTCAGAAACGCCAGAAGCAAGAGAACTACGTTTGTTGGATGTTCATCGGGTGCTGTTGCGGTATCTTAAGGTCACCAACAGTCTCCGGCTGTCGGATCATCTATTTGTGTTCTTTGGCGAGCCAAAGAAGGGATATAAGGCTGTGAAGGGCCCTATTGCTTGTTGGTTGAAGGAAGCTGCTATTCCAGCTTATCTTTGCTAGGGCAGAAAAGTTCCAGAAGGGCTGCAAGCATATTTTACTAGGTAGCATGCAGCTTCTTGGGCTGAGTGTCAGTTGCCACAAGAGATTTGATCTTCACTGCACACTTTCTCTCGGCATTACTGGTTGGATGTTCAGGCCGTGGGAGAGCTGAGTTTTGATGAGTGTATTGAGGGCGGGTCTTCTGCATGCCCACCCAGTATAGCAGTGTTTTGGTAAATCCCACTTGTCGGAACTGATCTGGGGTACGAACAGGAAAGGAAAATTGGTTCTTATCTGCTAATTTTCGTTCCTGAAGTACCACAGATTCGTCCAGAAACCCTACCCCTGATTTACGAAAGATTGATTTCATTTGTCCTGATAGTATCTGGAGCATTCAGAATGTTTATAGTCAGAGCCTAAACAAAGGGTTTCCAGGTTTGGTTGTTCCTTAGGGTTAATGTAAGAGTTCCAGTTCAAGGAGCTCCAACCCTTGGTTTGATGTTTGCCCTGGTTAAAGCAGGGGCTAGTTCAGTAGTGTTCACTCTGGCTTGGGTCCAGGTAAATACTGAGGGACTGCAGTTTGGCATTCTTGGATATGTAGCAGTGCCTCAAAGTTTTTGTTCTCTGCCTGTTTTTGTTTTCTGCTTGTAAGGGTGCAAAACTCGTTTGTCTGAACTGATCTGTGGTACTTCAGGAACGAAAATTAGCAGGTAAGAACCAATTTTCCTATGTTCTTGGACTGCCTTCATCTGTGCTTTGCAACACCTTCCAAAAGAGAAATCTGATCTGTCGTTGCTTGTGTTTAAGAATAGCATTGGAATCATTAATATTGTTAATGACCCTACGAGGTGGGGGTGGGGGAGATGGTAATGTGATATACTTTGGCATGCTGGGCTGATCAGAGTGCTCGCATTTAATAACCTGGTACATATCCTGTGTTGGGGGGGGGGTTAATTGAGGATTTTTAACAATTGCAGAGGAGCAATTGCAGGTTAAGTGAGATGAGAGAGAGGGTTTTTTTTCTCTGATTTCCTGCTTCCTTAATTTTCATAAAATTTGCAATGCTGTCAGGGAAGTTTTCAAAAACTGGAGCCCACCCATCCTTGCCAATAAATAATCCTATGATCTGTTTTTTTTGTATCCGACTTGACCAGTTCAATGAGACTAGAAACTATAGTCCATTCTTTTTAAAGCGTGAAGGTCGTTTCCGACTTCAAGGACCTCAATAAATCATGACAGAAAAGTGAAAATATATGATCTAGAAAGCATCGGAATTTTCAGATGTAAGGTTTAAAATTATGTGCTTTGCATTTGCTTCTCCCTTTGTGTGCAGTTAGTTACTGAGGAGGAACAAAGAAATTTGTGTCTAAACACACAGAATCCCTAGTTGCAAAAAGCCTGAGATCAAATAGGGTCTATGGCTTTGTACCAGGAAGTAAGTTGAGAAGACTAGATGTGTGTTACAGTCCTTCACTTCTCTGTCTATATTGCTATGTAAGTAGTAAGAGAGAAATAATATTCATCTTGGAAAAGTAGGACAAGAATCAGCCACGCAAGTAGGTGATGTCATCTGATGGCATAGAGACAGAAAAAGCTCTTTCAGAGCTCACAAAGACCAAGAAGGTCTTTTTAAGCATGTGCAGAGGGTTCCTGTGCAGCTGCCACCATGAAAGTCTCCTCAGTCTTTTTTTTTTTTTTTCCTACTCTAGTGAAAAAAATATTAGCTTTCTCTACCCCAGCCATTTATTGTTTTCCGGTATACGGGGTCATTTGATTTGGTTTCATCTCTTTTCACCATGGCTGACAAGAAGCCAGGCTTCAAAAGGTGCCCTAAATGTTTTTTTTAAAATGTCTGTCTTGCACCCTTCTGGCTGCTGCCTACTCCTTGAGAATGCTTACAAGCACATTTGGATTCACAAGGATCCCAGAAAATTCCTACGATTCTCTATAGCAACTGACCATTACCAGTATCCCGTCTGCCGCTTTTTGGATTCTCAGCTGCAACCAGGGTATTCACCAAAGTGCCTCCCAGGGTTAGCAGCCCATTTTAAGTAAAAACAAGGTCTTTGAATTTCCCTACTTAAACGACTTGCTCTTATCCAGCAGTACCCTTCAGGGAGTGCATACTTTCACTCTCGTACAATGAAAATCCTTCAGTTTTGGGGGTTCATCATTAATCTTCTGAAATCCAATCTACAACTGACACACGTATTGGATTTTGTAGGAGCTTACTGTGACACCATACAAGGCATTTTCCAGCAGCAATGCAAGGCTTTTCTTATTCAGCAGAGAATGCACAATATAACATAATCCTAGATCTCTCCTATCAAAACAAGGCCTTGACCCTTTTCTTCATGAAGATGCTAGATCATATGGCAGCAACAAGCTCAATGGTATTTACATCTCCAAATCCCTTATTCACACTCTGAAGTAGTGGATCACATCTACTCAGAAGTCATTTATTTCAGTACCCTACATTTCAAATGATAAATTTGATAGGCATCTGTGGTTGAGGAGCCCACCCAGACTGCCTTTGTTCTCAAGGAACTTGGATTCCGTAAGAGAAGTGGCTACACACAAACCTGGAGCACAGGGTAATCTGCAGTGCTTTGCTTTCAAACCCTGGCTAAGACACGACGCTAGTACAGACAAGTAGCTATGTGTTACATGTATATGCAAGGCAGAACAGGCATTTTCAGACTTCTGCAGGGCTCTTGGGCAATGGACATGTCCTCAAAAGTTATTACTTACAGCTTTTCATCTCCCTGGGAAACAAAACAGCAGACACATCAAGTTATCAGCTAGAACCGTATATATCGATAGTAGCTTCCATACACTTGCCTATGGAAGTAAGCAAAGTCGACCTTGCAACAAGAAAATCTTCCTCTAGAAAATCTTAGTTTTAAATGGAAGAGATTTTTCAACCTGGTGTGCATATCTGAAACGGGACCTAAGTGTCCTTTCTATCCCTTTTCTGCACCATTACCTCTTAAATCTTTCTGAATCGGGATTGAAGACTAATTTGGTCAGAGTTCACTTGAGAGCTATAGCAGCATATTACCAGCTTTCAGAAAGAGTGCCTGTTTCTCAACAACCTACAATTGCCAGATTTATGAAAGGTCTAAACCATCTTCATCCTTCAATTAAGAATATTCCTCCTCTGTGAGATCTGTAAATAGTTTTTGCTCACCTCATGAAATCACCTTTTGAGTCTGTAGCAATGGCAGAACTAAAATGTTCTTTCTTTGAAATGTTTATTTTTGATAGCTGTAACCTCTGCACACAGTAAGTTACAAGCCCTAGTCTCATGCTCTCTGTATACTCAAATTTACAAACGCAAAGTAGTAGTGAAAACTGAGCCAAAAGCTCTACCTAAAGAAATCTCCTGGTTTCATTTGAATTGGTCCGTTGTCTTACCAGGACTCTTTCCCAGGCCACATGCCAGTAAAGGCAAATGCTCTTCACACCTTGGCATGCAATAAAGTCTTATTGTTCTATTTGGAGAGTTTACAGAAGATTCTCAGTTCATCTCTTTTGACCCAGTCAAAGGAGTTTCCATTACAAAAAGAACTCTTTCTACATGGATGTCTAATTTTTATTGCCTGTATATGCTCAGTCAGATCAACAACTTCAGAATAAAGTAAAGGTCCATCAAGTCAGGGCTACTGCAGCTTCCTTAACCTATCTTTGCTTCTATAGACAACATCTCTAAAGTGGCCAAGTAGGCTTCTCTGTATACCTTCACTGCTTATTACTGCCTAAGAAAATGTTTCACATCAAGACACATCAATTTTGACAAAGTTCTTAAAAGCTTATTTAACTAATGCCTTCAACTCTCCCACCAGCCCCTAATATCGCAGGTTGCATGTTCCATGGTTGGCTTTACAATATGAACAGTACCAAGACTGTGCTAAATCCAATTTGCATTAATCTGCAGACAAAGATGTCTTAAGAGAAATCTCTTTATTGCAATTCAAAATTGCTGAGCAGGAAGTCGAAAAGGTTTAGAGAGAGATTAGTCTGTTTTCAAATACTGCGCCAGTTCGTGCAACTTTTCTCTGTTGCTTCTCCACGTATCTAATGGTTGACTTTACAGTATAACAAATACCTGCAAACCTCAGCGTGGCAGTCCTGACTTGTGTTACTGATTCATGTCCTGCTTGTCCATGGAGAAAGCAAAGTTGCTTACCTGTAACAGGTGTTCTCTGTAGACAGGACAAATCAGCCACACAATCCTATGTCCTTCCCCTTATAGTGGAAGGTTAACTTGCTGTAAAGACTGAGGAGATTTGCACGGCAGCAGATGCACAGGAATGCCAATGTATGCTTAGAAAGTCTGCTTCGGTCTTTGAGAGAGCTTCTTCTGTCTTGGTGCTGTTGGATGACACAATCCCATTTATGTGGCTAATTTGTCCTGTTTTCAGTGGAGAACATAAGCAATGCCATATTAGTTCAGACTAAGGTCCATCGAGCCCAGCATCCTGTCTCTGGCAGTGGCCAGTACTGGCAGATTCCATAAAGTAGATCTGTTTCCTGTTCCTCACTCCCTGGGATAGTAATAGCTTTCTCTAGTCTACCTGGCTAATGTTTTTATGGACTTTTCTTACAGGAACTTGTCCAAATTTCTTTTAAACCTTGCACCGGTTACAAGTAAGCAACTTTTTTGTTTTACTTATCTGCAGGTCTATGGTTAATCCCACATTGAATACTGTGTTTGAAGCAAAATGACATTAACAAGGTGGAGGCAATTCAGAGAGCCACCAAAATAGTCCATGGACTGCACTGAAAGCTGTACGTACTACGTAGAGAGAGTGAGGGGAGCTAGCATTTTCCATAGAATGAAAAGCTCAGACACAGGGTCTTCATAGGAAACTGAAAGGAGGGAAGCTCAAAAGGAATAAAGGTGACCCGGTAGATGTAGTATACTTGGATTTTCAGAAGGCGTTTGACAAAGTTCCTCATGAGAGGCTTCTAAGAAAAGTAAAAAGTCATGGGATAGGTGGCAATGCCCTTTCGTGGATTACAAACTGGTTAAAAGACAGGAAACAGAGAATAGGATTAAATGGACAATTTTCTCAGTGGAAGGGAGTGGGCAGTGGAGTGCCTCAGGGATCTGTATTGGGACCCTTACTTTTCAATATATTTATAAGTGATCTGGAAAGAAATACGACGAGTGAGATAATCAAATTTGCAGATGATACAAAATTGTTCAGAGTAGTTAAATCACAAGCAGATTGTGATAAACTGCAGGACCACCTTGTGAGACTGGAAAATTGGGCATCAAAATGGCAGATGAAATTTAATGTGGATAAGTGCAAGGTGATGCATATAGGGAAAAATAATCTATACTATAGTTACACAATGTTAGGTTCCATATTAGGTGATACAACCCAAGAAAGAGATCTAGGTGTCACAGTGGATAACACATTGAAATCGTCAGTTCAGTGTGCTGCAGCAGTCAAAAAAGCAAACAGAATGTTGGGAGTTATTAGAAAGGGAATGGTGAATAAAATGGAAAATGTCATAATGCCTCTGTATTGCTCCATGGTGAGACCGCACCTTGAATACTGTGTACAATTCTGGTCACTGCATCTAAAAAAAGATATAATTGCGATGGAGAAGGTACAGAGAAGGGCTACCAAAATGATAAGGGGAATGGAACAGCTCCCCTATGAGGAAAGACTAAAGAGGTTGGGAGTTTTCAGCTTGGAGAAGAGATGGCTGAAGGGGGGATATGATAGAGGTTTTTAAAATCATGAGAGGTCTAGAACGGGTAGATATGAATCGGTTATTTACTCTTTCGGATAATAGACTAGGGGGCACTCCATGAAGTTAGCATGTGGCACATTTAAAACTAATCGGAGAAAGTTCTTTTTTACTCAACGCACAATTAAACTCTGGAATTTGTTGCCAGAGGATGTGGTTAGTGCAGTTAGTATGGCTGTGTTTAAAAAAGGATTGGATAAGTTCTTGGAGGAGAAGTCCATTACCTGCTATTAATTAAGTTGACTTAGAAAATAGCTACTGCTATTACTAGCAACAGTAACATGGAATAGACTTAGTTTTTGGATACTTGCCAGGTTCTTATGACTTGGATTGGCCACTGTTGGAAACAGGATGTTGGGCTTGATGGACCCTTGGTCTGACCCAGTATGGCATGTTCTTATGTTCATATGTGGACTTCTGGAATGTACTTCCAGAAGAGGTGTAAGAATCAAAGCAGTGGTAAGATGCAAGCATATTTGGGGTAGACCCAAAGAGACCTTACTTACATGGGGAGAGAAGAACTGTAACAGCACAAATAGGCAGGCCGGGTGAAGCAATGGAGAACTTACAGAATGGGAATTGAGAGTTAAGCTAAAATTCCCATTTTGTCAGACAAAGGCTTCTTCTTGGGTATTTTTAATGACTTTGGATGAACAGGGATGTGATTTAGTATCAAAAGCAGGGAATCCTTTAGTTAAACATTTCTTTGCCAGTATTGTTGAAGCTGTCCCCCCTTCTGTGAGGAACAGCGAGCTCAGCACATTCCTCTGAACTAAATCAGGACTTAACGCTTGCATAGTTAAGCTTTGCTGTGCAGCTGGTGGGCACCAGCCAAAATAGTCTGAAAAAAATGTTACTTTAAGGTTATTAAAAGGATTTCTACTATTAGCATTAGACAGTAGAATTCCTGTGGAGGTGGGGCAAGAACTGAAAATTAATAGGAGGATGCAAGGTTTGTGTACAGAGTACATGGAAAGATTTTCTAACCTGTAATCCCAGGCTCTTGTTGTCCAGACTGTAAAGCATTTTTGTTCAGGTATTGTTGCCTCTGTCTTGTCCAGTTGTTGTCATGATTGGTTCTGAATGAAGCTGAATTTTCACTTATGTTTTCCGCACAGTTTTCCACAAATGTATACTTGCAACAAAAGTTGCTGTAATGTAATATTGTAAAGTGAATTGTGTTTGACTAGTGCCTGTTTGTTCATACCAGGCATTTAACTGTAAATGAGCACAGCTAAGACAGATTTGCCTCTGAGACTATTTGACTACTCTTCTGGAAACCTTGGAGAGAATATATTACTCCTGGGGGGAATTCTGCAACAAAAAAAATTGAAAATTCTGCGCACATTTTCTAAATTCTGCAAAATGCTGCACATTTGTCAAAATGACACTATTTTTTTGCAAATTATTCTGCATTTCAGTACAATCTAGTATTTTCTTGAGGAGGTAAATAGGAACAGAAGCAGAGAGGATTCAATCTCCACCTGCTGAAGGCCAGGGGCAGCAAGCCATGGCGCTGGCCAGCTGAGCAGACAATGACCCTCGCCGTTACCTGAATCAGAAAGCTATAGCTCCAAGCCTCACATGCAGCAGCAGGAGTCGCATTTAACCCAACATCTCCCGCTGCTGTGGGGCCGGTCTCGTGCAGCAGGAGATGTTTGGTTAAACGCAACCTCTGCGGTGGAAGTCGGAGTCCGCTCAGCTGTCCAGTGCCAGGGCACACCTGTCAAAGGCTGCAGACCTCTGGCTCAGTACAAATGGAAATAAGAATCCCCCCTTGGCCTCTGCCCCTGTCCCCATTCACCTGCTTGCCCCTCATACCTCGAGCCCCCACTAGAAACACTCCCCTCCCCTAACTAAATCCTGTTTTGCCACATATACTGTATATATTAGTTGGATAATGTACAAAAGGGCTTTCAGAATTCTGTATAATGGGGAGGAGGTCACACTTTTTTTTTGTGTAGGCAGAAGTAACTTAAGCAAATGTGAGGAATTGCAGTGGCTATTTGCTCTTTGGGACTCGGGTCAGCTCTGCACTTTGACTTCTGGAAACATAAGGCACTGTAGAAGCTGCACTAAAAGTCATTGAAAAACCTAAGGCAGTGTGTATTTAGTTACTTATTTTATATACCGTCGTTCCAAATGAAGATCACAACGGTTTACCAAAGTAACATTTGTCCTTCAGGCCATTACATTACGGTGTGTAACACATTGGTCGAACACACTTTAGTAAGATACATTTTGGTGATAACATGATTTGGTATGGCAGATATATTGGAAGAACTCAGTAGGGTCATATGAATCAAGGGTGATGTTCTTGTACGTCTCAGCTGAGGATGGGGACAATAGCTTAGTAGGATAGGGAATCTGTTTAGTAATGTACATGGTCGTAGGGGAGTTGTCATGTCAGTACTCATTGCTCAACTACTTTGAAGTTTCCAAGCACTGTTAATGCTGCATCTCTACTGAAAAAGTTGGCCTCTGATCTCATATGCGCTGATGATGGTCACATGTTGCCTTTAGTCTTCTGGATAAGAGTCCATGTTGTAATTTAAACACTGGAAGAAATCATTTTCTGTTTAATGTGTCTGGAGGCTTGACAGGGGACCAGCGAGCTTATCATGGAAAGGAGAATGTGGAATCCAGGCACAATCGTGGCCGAACGGGAGACACCACACGCTTTCACACCGCTAACATGGCCCAGCCAGTCCGCTTCAGCAGTAAGTTGCTTTATTTGATCCTTTCCTTTTGCTTCCAAATACATTTTTTGTCTGCTTGACCCTTTTTGCTTCCTCTAATATTCCCAACTTGTTCCTTTGACCCTCATGTTATATGTAACCTTTATACTTCAATTTCTTATCCTTTGTTTTATCCCTGTTGCTTATAAACCGATGTGATATGCATATGCATATGGTATATAAAAGTTCTAAATAAATAATAATGTAAAGCCTTAGTGTTAACCCTATGGTCACTCAGGATCCTGCCTAGGCCTATCTGCACCTGTGCCCCTACATTAGCAGTTTCCTACCTGCCAACTGGGCAAATACTCCACCAGCATGCTATCTCTTGGTGGTTTCTAGAGACACTGAGATCCCACACAATCCAGGGGTCACACAGTTCTTAGAAATACGCCTTCAGACCAGATAGAAAAAATACTGGGATCATTAATCAGTCACAGGACAGAGTTAAACTAAAAAGTTTAACAACGAATAGCAAGAAAAGCGGACAAGAATAGATGTAATTTGCAACAGATAAAACAGCATTAACTACATGAATTGTTAAGTAGACAATTTTTGCCATTATTGGTGACTGTGGAGATTCAAGAGAGGCTGATATCACAAGGAGGTGTAGAGCTGGGAAAAAGGGCCTTGGTACAGATCTGGTTCCTCTGTACCTTCGGCCAAGACTGAGATTTTCTGGAAAATTCTTGCTGGGTCACGCTGCACTGGTGCTGTACAACAAAGAGCCAAGGCACTAGCTTCCTGACCAATAGTTAAACAGAATGTTGCAACATTGATTCAGCTTGTGGAAACTTGTATTTTAAGCTTCATTTTAAGGTACATGGCAGGTTAACATGTTCAGTCCTAGCTGCCAGTGGAAGTTAGGGTGTTGCTACCTGCCTGTCAATTCAAGGATTGTAAAGGTAAGGAGGTCTAGGGAAACAAAACGGTCTTAGTACAAAATGAGAAATCTCAACAGGCACAAAGATCCCTAGGTCACCACGGCATGTGGGTATATGCAACGTCATCCTCTGGATGCGATGCATTGCCTGTTCTGCAAACAGAAGGTGGGCTATAAGTGCCTCTGTAAATGGGCTGAGCAGAGACTGTTTAATTTCAGTATGATATGATGTGTTGGGGGCCATGCTTGGATGAGGAGTGTAATAAATATGCTGTTGCAAAGGTTCTCATTTTGTGGGGTGCTTTTCCCCTTTTGCCTTCCATGTTTCCTAGGAAAGTGTCCAACAGGCTGGTATCACCATGAGGGCACCTCGAGCTGCTACAAGGTTTACTTCACTGGAGAGAATTACTGGGATGCAGTGCAGACCTGCCAGAAGGTGAACGGCTCTCTGGCAACGTTCACCACAGACCAGGAGCTGAAGTTCATTCTGGCACAGGAGTGGGACCTGGAGGATAAGGCCTTTGGAAGAAAAGATCAGCAGAGGTGAGTGGGGTGGTTTCAGGTAGCTCACCTCTAACCGAGCAGTACAGCATATTGCTCCACAGCTCCAGGGCCTGCACTGGTTATCCGTTAAGCATGGCATTAAGTTCATATGCTAAACGACATTGTGTTAAGTTATCTTGTTTTATGAAAGAAGTATGTACGTGTTGTTCCTTGCAATCTGCACATAGACACTTTGTAAGTGTTACTTCTTTTAAGGATGCTCAGTTATAGGACCAATACTGTGGTGGTCTCTGCTTAATAATCTTCAGCAACTTACTTATTTATTTTAAAAGTTTTTAAATACCACGAACTACAAAGTTTGTTCTTGAAGATTATAAGGTATTAAGAAAATTGCTTAAGTTACTTTATTTTCAAGAGGCTTTTGGTAGATGTTAGGAGAGCCCTGCCATGAATGACTAGTGAAGGTTATTTTGATTGCATTACTGTTTTATGTTTTTTTGTTTGTTTGTTTGTTTGTTTTTAATTGTATTGTGTGGTGTTTATTGTAATCCATTTAGAATGATCTATTTTGCTTATTTATTTTGAAAATAAATGCTGCAGAGGATGATCTATTTTGCTTATTTATTTTGAAAATAAATAAGTAAAGCAAATTGAAACAGATCCTTTGAGTAGTTAGAGAGGGAGTTGAGTGGTTCTGTAGTGCATATGATGTAAATGGGGCTATCGGTTAACATAGGAGGTGACCCTTGTGCAGCCATAGGTAAGCAGAGGAAGATCGGAACTGGGGCCGTGGCATTATAAGGTTTTTATTCCTGTGTTGAACTCTACTTGTTTTGGTTTGTAATAGGATACAGAGGGATGTACTGGAAGTAAGCATGTCCTGTAATATCCCTGCTGTAAAGTTACAGGGATGTGACTGAATATCTACCACTGAACAGAGGCACTGCTAATTGTGGTGCCTTAGTTTTCCAGAAGTGCTGGACACTGTGGTCTGCAGCAGCAGTGAGAGCTGGAGAGGAGAATCTCTGTAATCGCTAATACCTTGGATATTTAAACTGTCACAGGATTCATTGCCACATGTACTTGCCTGATTTAAACACAATCATTTTTTTAAATTCGTTTTTGAGTCATTTGCTACAAAACAATAAACAGCATAAGAAAACAGCCATAGAAAACATATTGGCACAAGTGTAAGCGTAATGACCCATCATTTTTAACATTGTAGAATAAAGATGATCAGAAAAAAAAGTGATTGTCTGTGTTTATTAACACAGGTTAACAAGCCTTTCACCTCTGGGGCTGCATATAGCCATGGTCATTGATTAAAATGAAGCTGAGGGGAAAAGCTGACAACTTTATGGATTGTGTGTGTTTTTTTTTGTTTCCCACCTCCAGGTTCTGGGTTGGTTATCAGTTTGTCATCACAGGCAGGAACCACTCTGTAGAAGGACACTGGGAGGTGGCTTACAAAGGTAGTCTGGCTTCTGTCATTGCAGGTTGAAAACTGAGCGGAAGCCCATAATTCTTACATTTGCTGCATGTCATCCATAGCTCTGTGACTTTTTTTTATGTCAGTAGCTCTTTGGTGACTGCCATTCTAGGGTGCTTGGTATCCATCTGGTGTCTGAGAATGAAGGCACAGACACTGTCTGGAGGTGGTGGATTGTTACATGGATTGAATTGTCCCCTTGTAAAATAACAAAGTATAGCTTGTGCAGCTCTCTATATTGTTCCTTTTATTATTTATTTATTAGATTTGGTATACTGCATGTAAAAAAACAAATTGAGCAAGCAGTCAGTATTGGGTATGTATCTGACAGTTGGTAAAACTTTTTTTCTGTCATGTATAACTTTTGTTTAATATTAAAAAAAAAAAAAAAAGAAAATTAAACTGCCCTTCGCATTAGAAACCTTGTCAGGCTTTCCATTCACGTGCATGTCCCATGTAAGCATTAATAGCCCCTGCCTGCTGTGACTATGCAAGAGAGAAAAGCACCCCGGTCCCCTCTCGTTCCTCTTACCCTGTTCTCACACTTTCTTCCAGGCTCCTCGGAGGTGTTCCTGCCCCCAGTGCCCATCTTTGGCACCACACTGTCTGAGAATGAGAATGTTCTCTGTGCCCAGCTTCAGTGTTTTCACTTCCCCACCCTCCGGCACCATGGCTTCCACAGCTGGTATGCAGAGAACTGCTACGAGAAGTCTGCATTCCTCTGCAAAAGAAGTAAGTTGTACTTTCAGTCCCCCCCTTCAATACCTGCATCGTGCAAGGTCACCCAAGCAGCAAGCACAAAGGACAGTTAATAGCACATGTTCGGTGTGGTGAGGAAGTCCGAGTTCCTGTCACACAGAGTGTACGATGCAAGCTGGCTTTCTTGTAATCCATGAATGGTATCGTGCACTGAAATCGGTGTCTTCTACTGTGGACAGCACCATTATGCAATGGCTGTAATACCCCCTTTTCTGAAACCCCCCCCCCCCCCCACACACACACACACCCCTACAAACCTGAAAATGAATTACATACTAAATGATGTGTATGTTCATTTTTAACATGGTACCTTGGTGGAGAAACCGCAGTCCTCATTTCAGCTGATTGTTGCTCTGCCAGATCCTTTTTTCTCAGTTCATTCTTTTTCCTCTGACTTTTATAAGAGTCTGTCCATGGACATTTACAGACCAATGCAATATTGGGCGCTCAGGTCAGGGTGCTGCTAAACGTTTGGTTGGATGCACGTTTTGGACGCGCTAGACTTATGCCCGATGCAATACAGGGATCAGCGTGACCAAACCAGCACATAGCTAACAGTGCCATTACCGCCCAATTAAAAAAAAAAAAAAAAAAAATTCCTGCGCAGCCAGTGCTCTCATTGTAATGCGGCATATTTAACACCAGCCTGGCATGCCACGGTCAAGGGCTCAACCAAAATATACAAATCCTGCTTTCTATGGTTCCTCCTATTTGTTTTGTCGTGATACAAAGTAGGAGGAGCCACAGAAAGCAGCACTGCGCAAAAAATAAAATATTGGAGAAAAAATTTCTGGACGCCCAATATACACGCACAGTATACACAGTCCAGGCCGTGCATATTGTGCCAGCAGCTGGAGAAAACGATCACTCATTGAGCATCTGTTTTCCTAACCCGCACTGACAGCCATGTCTCCTGGGTGACCGATGCAGACTGATGGCTATGGACGCACAATTTCCCCAGCACCTCCTTTATTACGCAGCACCCGGGAGAGGTGGGGGGCATGCGTTAGGAAAGCGGGTGCTGAATCATGAGCACCCATTTTTCATGTCCTGATATTGCATCGGACCCTTCGCTTATCAATCCCCTTCTCTAATGAGGTGCAGGAGCCTCACAGGGGCTTGGGATGGGAAGCTCTTGAATCATAAAACATACTCTGGAGCACTCTGATGGCCAGCGGAGGAAGAATGACAGAGAAAGATCTGGGCTTTGCATAAAAACTTCAAATATGCTCAAATAACGTCATTTAATGTCATCTTTCAGTACTTTTTTTAACTGGAAAAGTGAGAAATGAAGATGATTGTTCCAGGTGATGATTAAAAGCTAAGGCTGGGGTGAGTTTAGAGAGCTATAAGGTGTTGGGTTATACTCCGTGGTGGACAATTCCCAAGAGCTTGACTATTGGCACCTGGCACGGATTCGGCCCAGGAGAGCAACTGCTACTGCAGTGGGCCCAGGAGGAGCCTGAACCAAGGCTGGAAGGGGAGAGAAAAAAAATAGACAAAACAACAAAAAAGCCAAGAACATTCTAAAAGATCCGGCAAAATGGAAAAAGAAATTCACAATATAGATAAAGCCAGAATCAAAGTCCAAAAATATGGCTAAAATCATAAGAAATATTTTTGCCCGGGTACCTATCTTCAAAATAGTTTGTCCACCCCCAGGTTTATTTCATTGTACCCAGCTGTCCAACACGTGTGTGTAAGAGAGGTGCAACAGCCACAAGATGGGCTCTTAGTGCAGGTCTCCCAGTAATTTGTATTTCCTTTCCAGGTCAGACTTGTGTTGACATCAAAGACAACATCGTGGATGAAGGCTACTACTTTACACCCAAGGGGGATGACCCCTGCTTGAGCTGCACGTGTCACAATGGTGAGCCAGAGATGTGTGTGGCAGCACTGTGTGAGCGGCCGCAGGGCTGTGAGCAGTATCGCAAGGACCCCAAGGAGTGCTGCAAGTTTACCTGCTCAGATCCAGGTAAGGGCACATTGCGCACAGTGCTGCTTATTCACATTATTGCACCGCTTTTGTAGTACTGGCCACTTGCTCTGCACTGCGCAATTAGTCCAGCCAAGTGTGATGTCCGGATTCAGCCTGCCTTTGAGAAAGACTTGTGACTGTGTGCTGATTGCAGGTAACTGGTGTGAGCTTACCTGTCAGCTCAGAGTGAGTGATGATTATTGGCTAAGGGCTTGGCTAGCACCGTATGGGTTACAGTATTTTCAGACTCTACACTGTTGTGAGATTCAACTTGGAGACATTTCAACTTCTCCGGCTCAGTTGCTGTATTTGAAATATGCTGAATAACCTCAAATAGAGAGAGTTCTCTCTCAGCATGGGCAAATATATTCCAGTTGTATTGGGGCAGCCATCTGCACTTGCATAAATAGATCCACCCGATTCTGAGTACTTAGCTCTCAGTAAGCATGCCGTACTGTAAATTCCTGCCTGCCTGCCTCTTCCCTTGGCACTACAGGTTTCTGTATTAGAAGTCTTTGTTTCTTTTCCACAGAAATGTTGTACTGTTTGTTTTAATTTCCTCTTTTGAACAGAATTGGTGGAAGCATTTGCAGCACATACAGTAACTTACTCTATAATCATCTTTATTAACAGTTGTCTTCCCTATAAAGACAATGGGAAATACATATTCAACTCTCCCTGTTCCTGGGAGCTTGCTTAATATTTGTAAGCATATAAATTAGTTGGCCTTTTGGTAATTTTTAATTCTAAATATTTAAGTGCATCTCTGGCCCACCTTAATGGAAAATTGTTCGCTTCTGATTTTCCCTAGATTTAGCTTCAGTCCTGCAAAATGTTCATATTTATTAATTGCCTCCAGAATCACTGGAAGAAATTCCCATGCATTGGATAGAACTAGAAGAATATAATCAGCCAAAAGAAGTGTTTTAAGGGGAACTCTTACTACCAAGATGCCTATAATCCTCATTTCATGATCAGAGGGGCTAAAGCAAGACTAAAGAAGAGTGTTGATGGTGGGCATTCCTGTCTGGTGCCCAGTTAGCAATCATCTGAGCCTTAGGGTTTGAGTAGAGTATTTTGGTATAACTAACTATACCCCCCATGAAGGCAAGGCATTCTGAAGACTGCCTCTGCATCAACACCAATAAGCAGGGATTCTAAGAGCTTGCCAGTTTCATATGTCTTCAAATGTGCTGGATTTCCTATGATAAGCAAAGCCTGCTTGACCAGGAGACTTCAGATTTAGCAGTATATATTTGAGTCCATTTGCCAACACTTTGGCATCAAATTTAACAATGAAATGAGCCTGTAAGATCTTGGATCAGTTAGATAACACTGGTGATTGTTTATCTACTCAGAGCTCTTAAGACCTAATGCCTAATCATTTAAAACTCAGGTGCCAGGAGACTTAAGACCAGGCATATGATTTATTGGTGAAGAAATCTGCACCTTCCCTGTACGTACCCCGATCAGTCCAGACAGTGGGTTATGTCCCCCTTCCAGCAGATGGAGTCAGAGAAAAACTCGAAGGGCGCCCCCTTATAAGCAGGTGCACCCTCTGCGTTCCTTCAGTATTCTTCTGACTCCAGCAGATGAGTGTTTGAACCTGCGGTTCTATGATTTATTGGTGAAGAAATCTGCACCTTAATGGAAGCCTTAGCTTCCAGCTAGCAGAACATTGCTTTGACATTACCAAACTGGACATAAACTGATCTGTTTCAGGTTCTGTTTCTATTGCGTTTCAGTCCCTATAAATTTGTCTAAAGCTTCGGCAGCCTTTGTAAGAGATTGCCCTGTTTTGTCGTTTAATAGATGGAATAAATCTGGAACCTTTCTGCACACTAACCAAATTTGCCAGCATTTTATTAAGCTTCATGTTTAATTGGACATTCTTTGATGGAATAAATTGGTTGGATAAACCTTTCTCTTCATCCTTAGCTCTTAAATGTACTATTTGCGCACACTGTATTTTTAGTAACTTTTATTTATTCTTTTTCTATACCAACGTTCATGACCTGTCATATCACATCGGTTTACATCGAACAGGGGGTAAAAACTTGGTCAGTAAAGGAGTATTAACATTTTTGCAACCATTTAGAGTATAACAATTATGAACAAAACCTAGGGTGGGGAAAAGTAGCGGGTAACAGGGGAGATGGCGAGGAAGGGCTACTAGGGACCGAGGGATAAAAGTAGTATAAAATATAACAATATAAAGATATAGCAATATAAAACAATATAAAAATGATGTAACCACTATAGCAATAAAACGATATAACTTATATCTTCTGAGTCTTAAGTATCCAGGGCTGAGGAATCACGAGGGGGGGGGGGGTAAGAGGGGGCCTTGCGGTGAGGAGGGTGAGGGCGGGGTATCCTGGACGGGGAGAGTGTGGAGGGGGAAAGGGTAGCACGAGGGTTGACAGGAGGGTAGACAAGGGGTAATGTGGGGGGGGGGGGGGGGGGGGAGAGGGGTGCGGGAAGGTGGGACGGCCAGGAATTGAGGTTGAATTCCATTGTGAAGGACCAGCTGTGGAGAAAGCACGTTTGCTTATGGAAGCGTGGTGAGTGGACTTGGTGGGTGGAGTGTGAAGGATATCTTTGTACGCTGCTCTGATCGATCTGGTGGAAGTGTGTAGACGAAGCGGGATATCTAGTACCAGGGAGGACTGGTTATAGATGGACTTGTGTATAATGGTGAGGGCTTTGTGAAGGATTCTGAAATTAATGGGAAGCCAGTGCAGATTCCGTAGGATAGGAGTGATGTGATCTCCTCGGTTAGAGTTGGTTAGTATCCTTGCAGTGGCGTTCTGGAGCATCTGTAATGGTCTCGTGGTGGTAGCGGGGAGGCCTAGTAGGAGGGAGTTGCAGTAATCAATTTTTTAAAATAAGGTAGCTTGGAGAACCGTGCGGAAGTCGTGTAGGTGGAGGAGAGGTCTAAGCCTTTTCAGAACTTGTAATTTATAAAAGCATTCTTTAGTTGTGTTATTGCTGAATTTTTTAAAATTTAAAACGGTTGTCCAATATAACGCCCAGATCTCTCACTTGGGCCGTAGAGATTGTAGGGGAGGTTGATGAGCGGGGGGTGGTTGTCATCCAGCGAGATAAGAAGGATCTCGGTTTTGGCCGTGTTGAGGACTAGATTGAGGCTGGAGAGGAGACGGTTGATTGAATGTAGGCAGCTGTTCCAGAAAGTGAGGGTTTTGGAGATGGATTCTGTGATTGGGATGAGGATTTGTACGTCATCTGCGTAGATGAAATGGGTTAACTTTAAATTATCGAGGAGTTGGCAGAGGAGTAGGAGATAAATGTTGAAGAGAGTAGGGGAGAGGGAAGATCCTTGAGGGACTCAAGCATAGAGCTGATGGGGTGAGATTCTTTGTTGCCTATTCTAACCTTGTAGTTTCTGTTACTTAGGAAGGACTTGAACCAACTAAGGGCGGTTCCTGAAATGCCAGTGTCCGAGAGGCGGTTGATGAGGATTACGTAGTTCACGGTATCAAACGCAGCGGAGATGTCGAGCAAAGCCAGTAGAAATGGTTGTCCTTTGTCTAATCCCATAAGGATGCTGTCCGTGAGAGAGATTAGGAGGGATTCGGTGTTTAGTGCTTTGCGGAAACCAAACTGAGAAACCGTTTTACTAGAACAGTTATTTTCTGAGATAGACCCAAACGTTTACAAGAAAATCAGTAAGATGCAATTCTGTGATAAGCGCACAACATCCATAAATATTTGCAAAGTAGCTTAAAGCGTACACATGTCTTTATTTTCTCCATAGTTCTTTTCTCTCTGTTGGGAATATTTCATTCTTTGCTGACTCCTCAAGCCAGTCTCTCTCATGTCTGGGAGTCGGCACTTTCACACATTCGGCTTGCACCAGAGCCACTTGGCCAGCTGCTTTTCTTCATACAGTCTTGCCACCCTTCCAGGGTATTGTACTGGTTCTTCCATTTATCATGTTTAGCCAAAGCCCCTAAGTTCCTGCCTAAGGCAATGTCAGATTTCCACCTTAATCCGTCTGTAGTCCTAACATTCCTTCCCAGGCCACATGTTCACAAAGGTGAACTAAGCTTTGCACATTGTGGATTGTGAAAGGGCCTTGGCTGCCGCCTCTCTGGAGTGGACTGAAGTCCTTAAAGTCCACCCAGCTTTTTTCTTTTGACACCAGCACACCTGGGATTTCTTTCTAATTTAGAAAGCAGATTCCCCAGGCAAGTCTGTCGCTGGATTGGCATGTCAAGGCTCATCAGTGGCCACCATGGAAGAAATTTGTAAGGCTGCAATGTGGAGTTCAGTGTCCTCCCTTTCACATCCCATGATGGGCTAAACACGCCCAATGCAACAGTAGGTTTGCTCTGTCTGTCCTGTGGAGGCTGTCTGAGGTTTAGAATCCAACTCCATTGCACCTAGAGCCTGTTGATTCCAGGCTTCCTTTAAAAGAAAAAAAAAAAAAAAGACAAAATGGCTTGTTGCCACAAAAACCATTGCTCATTTTCTCAAGGTTTTTCCCTTTTTTTTTTTTTCGTTGAAGGCAGCCAGTAACTATGGTTCACTGTACGTACCAGGATCAGTCCAGAGAAGTGGGTTGTGTATCCCTACCAGCAGATGGAGTCAGAGAACCAAAACTTTGACACAGCCGTACATACTAGAGCGCCACCTGCAGTCCCTCAGTATTTCTCTGACTCCAGCAGATGGTAGAGATACACTCCTGCAGTCCTTAGTTGAGTTTTTTTCAGTTAGTAGATAGAATTTTTTTTTTCTTTTTTGTTGCGGTAGCTTCCTGAGGTGTTAGGCACCTTCGTGGGCCATCCCTCAGAAGAAGCTGGGCGTCTGGGGATTGGATATCCCTAGCGAGGTCTCGCGCGCCACGGTTCGGTGCGTGACGGCCACGGGCTCCTGGTCAGTCATCACTGAGGCTGCGGTAGCTGCTCCCTCAACCCCTGCAAGAGCTTCCTCTATTTTCGAGCAGTCAAGTTTATTTAAAAAAAAAAAAAAAGCGTTGTACTTGCTGCGAGCCTGTGAGTCTGTCGACGGCCTTCGGTACTGAGGTAAGGCGTCGGTGCAGGGAGGGTCGGGCCCTCTAAGGCCGCGTGGGACTGCTGCCAGGTAATTTGGTCCTCAGCTCCCGGAGCGCCGGGTTGCTTAGAGGGCTGGGGGAATTTCCAAGGCGGTAGGGCCGTTATTTTTTCTGTTCACCGCAGCAGGCCTTGGGCTTTGGCCGGGGTCAGGCCGCTTGTCAGTGCGCTCTCAGCGGCATGGCGGCGAGCAGTTTTCTTCCGAGCACTTTTTTTCTTCTCGGGCTGCCTGGTACATCTTCCCGCATCGCGACTGCGCTTGTGTGGTGTCTGCATCGGGCCTTCTGCTTCCCTTTCGCCGTGCGTGGGGGCGCATTCTCCCGCATGGGGCTCCAAATCACCGGCCTGCAGCTCGTGTGGTGCATGTGGCCAGGCACTGGATGCTGCATCTTTATGCCCAAGTTCCCTGTACGTACCTGGATCAGTCCAGACCGTGGGTTATGTCCCCAATCCAGCAGATGGAGTCAGCCCAAAGCTTCGAGGGGGCGTCACCATAAGTACTACTACCCCCTCTGCAGGAGTTCAGTATCTTCTGACTCCAGCAGATGCGAGTAGTGGAATCTGGGCTTGCTCCCGATTTCCTAGAAACTTTTTTGTTTCCCCTTGTTTAGGGCTTTCTTCTCTGTGTTGTTAGCTTTGGTCTTGGATCAAGTTGTACTTTAGTTTCAAAAAGAAAAAAAAAAAAAAAAGGGTTAATTGGTTAATTGGGGAGGCGTGGCTTCTCTGTTGTGCTGGCTCTCTGCCTTCCTTTTTCTTCGCTCTCAGCGCTGGTCTGTGTCTCTCCCGGGGTAAGTCGCTTTCCTGTTATTTTCTTGGCTGTACTTTTTCTTTTCAGCTAGGTTATCGCGACTGCCGGTGAGACCGGCCTCCTTCGCTTGCTCCCGCGGCCATTTTGCCGGCTCCTCGTGGGCAGCAGGGAGCAGGGAGAGCTATTTCGGCGGGCTGTGAGGCCAGGAAGGCCCCCCCGCGGCGCCGCTTGGGTTTCTTGTCTCGGCGGGTAGTGCGGGCCGTCCGGGCCCCCCCGCAGCGGCGCGCCGTCTCGCTGCCCCCCCCCCCCCGCCCCCCCCGAGGCTGCCGGGTGGTTTTTCACCGTCGGGGCTGTCTTTCAGCGCGCCTGCCATGCCGCGGCCGTCGCGTTGCTCGGCCTGCGGCGAGCCAGGATCGCGCATTTCTAGGGAGGGCATCTGTGCTAGGTGCCTCCCAGGGGGGGAAGGCACGTCCGGGCTCCGCACTTATTTTTCAGCGTTCGCAGCCTTGCCCGGGCGGCGTGGGCCGGCCCCTCCCCCATTCCTGGCGGGAACGGCGGCCATTTTGCACGCGCTGCGCCCCGAAGGGGATCAGACGGTGCTGGAGGATGGGGAGGCCTCGGAGGGACCTCCCCCGATCTTATTACCGGAGGCAGCTACGGAGGTGGACTCACAGGGACAGGGTCCCCCGGGGCCCCCACCCGCAGAGGTCACCCCGAGTAGGCCGGGGTTTTCTCCAGAGTTTATTCGGCTGATGCATACAGCGTACTTGCAGGAATTGGCGGCTCCCGCGGGGCCTCCACCACCCAAGCTACCGCGGCCTGCGGCCCTCTCTCCGGTCCCTCCCCCGCCGGTGGGCGTAGGGGCCCCGCAGCTCCCCGCCCACGTCCAGCTCCCCGTGGGTTCGGGGGGGACTGGGTCGGACCCGGTTTCCCCAGGATTGGACCCTGCCGCTACGGGACAAGGGGATTCTACGTCAGAGGGAGAGGATCCACGCACGCTGCGCCTTTTCCAGCGGGATGAGCTGGATGACTTAATCCCGCAGATCATTCAGGGGTTGGACCTCGATCCCCCGCCGGACCCGCCAGCTCCCGTCGCGCCGGCTGTAGTCACGTCTTCGAAGAAGGGAGATCCGGTACTGGCAGCACTTCGTCCGCGGACGCGGGCATTTCCCATTCACGAGTCGTTTCTGCAACTCCTCACCAGGGAATGGGATTCCCCGGAGGCTGCTCTAAAGGGCAGCCGCGCCATGGAGAGGCTGTACCCGCTGCCGGAAGATTTTCTGGATCTCATCAAGGTACCCAGGGTGGACTCCGCGGTGACGGCGGTCACGAAGAGGACCACCATTCCGGTGACGGGTGGAGCGGCGTTAAGGGACACGCAGGATCGCAAGTTGGAAGTCTTCCTCAAGCGGGTCTTCGAGGTCTCCGCAGTGGGGCTGCGGGCGGCGATGTGCAGCTCGCTTGCCCAGCGGGCTAGTCTTCTCTGGGTGCAGCTACTGCTCACTTCTCAGGTGCTGCCACCCGAGGAGGCCGCTCAAGCGGATAGGCTGGAAGCCGCGGTGGCTTACGGGGCTGACGCCTCCTATGATCTCTTCAGGGTCCTCGCCCGCTCCATGGCCTCTGTGGGGCGGCGCGTCGGCTCCTATGGCTACGCAACTGGGCGGCGGACACGTCCTCCAAGTCGAGCCTGGGTTCCCTGCCATTCAGGGGTAAGTTCCTATTTGGGGAGGATCTGGACCAGATCATCAAGTCGCTGGGGGAAAACGCGGTCCATCGCCTGCCGGAAGACAGATATCGCTCCACCAGGGCTTTCTCGTCCTCCCGGACCAGAGCCAGGGCGCAAAGACGCTACAGGAGTTACAGACCGGCGACAGCCCGACCCCCTCCCTCCAGGTCTCAGCCCTGGTCGCGCTCCTTTCGCGGGTGCCGCCCCGCGCGTCCCGCTTCCTCGGCGGGACAACCGTCTCCCAAGTCCTCGCAATGATGTTCAGCTCGCCCACTCCGCCGTCCCCAAGATTGGGGGGCGGCTAGCGTTCTTCTACGAGGAGTGGGCGCGGATCACCTCGGATCAGTGGGTCTTGGACACCATAGGACGCGGCTACGAGTTGGAGTTTGTCCGCGCTCCCAAGGGACGGTTCATTTTCTCCCCTTGCGGCTCGGCCACCAAGCGAAGGGCGGTCCAGCTGACACTGGACAGACTGTGGGAGATAGGCGCCATTGTGTCCGTGCCCTCCGGAGAGGTGGGCTTGGGTCACTATTCCATCTACTTCGTCGTACCGAAGAAAGACGGTTCCTTCCGCCCCATACTGGACTTGAAGGAAGTCAACAAATCTCTCCGAGTGACCAGGTTCCGCATGGAAACGCTGCGTTCAGTGATTGCGGCGGTGCATCGAGGGGAGTTCCTGGCCTCCTTGGACCTGACGGAGGCCTATCTGCACATACCCATCCGGCGGGAGCATCATCGACTTCTACGTTTCAAGATCCTGGACCAGCATTTCCAGTTTGTGGCGCTTCCGTTCGGATTGGCAACGGCCCCGCGCACCTTCACCAAGATAATGGTTGTCGTGGCGGCTGCCCTTCGGAAGGAGGGTATTCTAGTCCACCCCTATCTGGACGATTGGCTCATCAGAGCGAAGTCCTTTCGGCATGGACAGGCTGCTGTGGCCAGGGTGATAGAGTTTCTGCAGTCCCTGGGATGGGTGGTCAACTTCTCCAAGAGCTCCCTCGTGCCCTCGCAGCGCTTGGACTTCTTGGGGGCGACCTTCGACACCCGTCTGGGAGCGGTCTTCCTACGCCAGGACAAGGCGCAAGCCCTGCGGGAGCACATACAGCGGTTTTCTGCATTACCAGCTCCCACCTCCTGGGACTATCTGCAGCTCCTGGGAGTCATGGGTTCCACCATCGACATGGTCCCTTGGGCTTTTGCGCGCCTCCGACCTCTGCAACGAGCGCTCCTCTCCCGTTGGAAACCTCTTTCGCAGGACTACCAGGTGATCCTTCCACTGCCCCAGGTTGCCAGGAGCAGTCTGGCCTGGTGGATGGTCCCGGAGCACCTGGCTCGCGGCGTCTCCCTCGATCTGCCAAATTGGGTAGTGGTAACCACCGACGCCAGTCTCACAGGCTGGGGAGCAGTCTGCGACCGCAGCGCCACACAAGGGACGTGGTCCGCGGAAGAGGCGAAGTGGTCCATCAATCGTCTGGAGACCAGAGCGGTCAGGCTGGCGCTCCTCCACTTCCTTCCACTCCTTCGGAATAGGGAAGTCAGAATCTTATCGGACAACGCGACGACGGTGGCCTACATCAATCGACAGGGCGGCACTCGAAGCCCACAGGTCGCGATCGAGGCCGCAATGCTGATGCAGTGGGCGGAAAGGCACCTGGCCCGTCTGGCGGCCTCACACATCGCGGGCGTGGACAACGTCCAGGCGGATTTCCTCAGCCGTCAGCTGCTGGACCCCGGAGAGTGGTCCCTCTCCGACGAGGCCATGCAGTTGCTCGTACGGAGGTGGGGACCCCCCCACCTGGATCTCATGGCGACTGCACAAAATGCCAAGGCCCCCCGTTTCTTCAGCCGCCGGAGAGAGCGGGGGGCGGAGGGCGTCGATGCGCTCGCGCTCCCGTGGCCGGCCGATCTGCTCCTCTACGCGTTCCCCCCATGGCCGCTGGTGGGAAGACTACTCCGCCGGATAGAGGCTCATCAGGGGACTGTAATCTTCGTCGCGCCAGAGTGACCAAGACGTCCTTGGTTCGCGGACCTCCTCCTCCTGGTAATCGACGGTCCCATCCGGCTGGGCCATCTTCCCCGCCTCCTCCACCAGGGACCGGTATTTTTCGACCAGGCAGAACTCTTCTGTCTTGCGGCCTGGCTTTTGAGAGGCGCCGCCTCCGGCGACGGGGCTATCCAGAGGCGGTAGTGTCAATGCTGCTGCGTTCTCGGAAGGCTTCCACGTCAGTGGCCTATGTGCGGGTCTGGAAGGTGTTCGAGCAGTGGTGTACCGGCCTGAACACAAGACCCACGGAGGCGTCGGTTCCCCAGATCCTCCAGTTCCTACAAGCGGGAGTGGACAAGGGGCTCGCTTACAACTCCCTCCGGGTTCAAGTGGCCGCCCTTGGCTCCCTTCTGCGTGACGGAGGCTCTCTGTTACAACATCCAGACATCGTCCGTTTTCTCAAGGGGGTCAAACATTTGCGACCTCCATTGCAGGACCCTTGTCCCTCCTGGAGTCTCAATCTGGTACTACGTTCCATGTCGGGACCTCCATTTGAACCGCTGAGGAATGCAACGATCAAGGATATCACTCTCAAGACTGTGTTCCTGGTGGCCATCTGCTCGGCTCGGCGGATTTCGGAGCTCCAGGCTCTGTCGTGTAGAGAGCCCTATCTTCGATTCTCCAATTCGGGAGTGTCTCTTCGTACTGTACCCTCCTTCCTTCCGAAGGTGGTTTCTGCATTCCATGTGAATCAGACGGTGGAACTGCCATCTTTCCCTTCATCTGAGCCGAGGTCTCTACGTCTACTTGATGTCAAGCGCACTCTGCGCATCTACCTGGAGGCTACGAATGATTTTCGGACTTCGGATCATCTCTTCGTCCTTTGGTCCGGGCCCCGGAAGGGTTCTCAGGCCTCGAAGACGACCATCGCCAGATGGCTGAAGGCCGGTATTGCCGCTTCCTACATTGGGGTGGGGCAGTCCCCGCCGTCTGGCATTGTAGCGCATTCCACCCGGTCGCAGGCAGCCTCCTGGGCGGAGACCCGCTCGGTCTCTTCGCAGGAAATCTGTAGAGCGGCCACCTGGAAATCGTTGCACACGTTCTCAAGACACTATCGCCTACACCTCGCCTCGTCCGTCCATGGACATTTTGGCGAACAGGTTCTACGAGCGGGCCTCGCAGGACCCCACCCGGTCTAGGGAAGCTTGGGTACATCCCACGGTCTGGACTGATCCAGGTACGTACAGGGAAAAGAAAATTATTACTTACCTGCTAATTTTCGTTCCTGTAGTACCATGGATCAGTCCAGACGCCCACCGCACTTGGGTCTTCATCCTGCTCGGCTGTCTTTGGTGGCTGATTCGCCTCAGCTGTTATATGGTAGTGGTTTTTCTACTGTTTTTCTCTCACGTGTTCCCTGGTTTCACTGTTTTGTGCTTGTTTTCTTAGGGGTCAACACGCGAGGGGACCTCCCATCCGTTGGTGGGACGGGGCAGTTTCTCTAGTTACATTTTCAGCGGCTTATTGTTGCCGTCTTGTTTAAACTTGATCCAATTCAGGGGTTTCTGGTTCCTCGGGCTTTGATATTCTCGATACTGAACTCCTGCAGAGGGGGTAGTAGTACTTATGGTGACGCCCCCTCGAAGCTTTGGGCTGACTCCATCTGCTGGAATGGGGACATAACCCACGGTCTGGACTGATCCATGGTACTACAGGAACGAAAATTAGCAGGTAAGTAATAATTTTCTTTTGTGCGCCGGGGCTGGAGGGCTTATCGGGGCTGTCTAGAGCGAAGGAGGTAGTCAGGCTGGTTTTGGTAGCTACCTCTCGCTCCTTAGTTCTGTTATCATGGGCTTCGGTACAGGGCAATACTGAGGGACTGCAGGTGGCACTCTAGTATATATGGCAGTGCCCAAGGTTTTGGTTCTCTGACTCCATCTGCTGGCAGAGAGGCAAAACCCAGGAGTCTGAACTGATCTGTGGTACCACAGGAACAAAAATTAGCAGGTAAAAATCAATATTCTTATTTTTCACCTGTGAGGACTGTATATTCTGCTTGTCCTCAAAGAAAGCAAAAGTTGCTTATCTGTAGCAGATGTTCTTTGAGGACAGCAGGATGTAAATCCTTGCAAAACCTTCCTGCCTCCCATGGAGTTAGCAGGAGATAAGCCCTATGGGACGGCAGGCATATGCTAGATGCTTCAGAGTAATCGTAGTCATCTATGCTCCGTCGCATGATGTCCTGGGAAAACTTGCATCCTGCTGTTCTTGGAGAGCATCTCTTACAGGTAAGCAACTTTTGCTGTCGCACATTTACACAGGAATTTATTTATTTATTTATTTATTGTTTTTGTTATACCGAGTTTCATGATAGGCATCACATCAACCCGGTTTACAAATAACAAGGAGTGTAAAGCATAACGTAACGTAAAAAACAATATTTTCAATAAGAACCTTGAACTTTAAATACAGTGAATCAGAAAAAGGGAGAGGGAAAGTTACAAAAAACAAGGAAAATAAACTTGGGATGGAAGGGGAGAAATTGAACAGCACAATATTTACATTTCAGCCTATTGATACATTAGAATAGCAAGTGAAAAAATAAGACTATGAAACGGTACATAGGTAATCAAATGAATAAATATGACAGTTGTGAATGGTAATAGTATGATAAATATTCAGCAGGAATTAGTGAGAGAGGGTTTGAGGTTGGTTGATTCGTGTTTACATTCCATTATTGCATACGAGTTAGTGCTAGTGAGAGGAGGTTTTATTCAAGGCTTGGAAATGCTTTTTTGAAAAGCCAAGTTTTTAGTCTTTTCCTAAATGTTAAAGAGCATGGCTCTTGTCTCAAATCAGGTGGGATCGAGTTCCAGAGAGCTGGACCTGCTGATGAGAAGGCTCTGAGACTCAAGGATTTATGTTGGTAGGTTTTGGCCTTTGGAATTTGGAGTGACTCTTTGTAGTGTTCCCTGATAGGCCTGGCGGAGGTGAATTTTTTAAGTGGTATTTGTAGGTCAAGTTGCGTGTGTTGGTTGATAGTTTTGTATATGATGTTAATGGTTTTGTACATGATTCTATAGTGGATCGGAAGCCAATGGAGGTTTTTGAGAATAGGTGAAATGTGGTCAATTTTCCTGGAATTTGTAAGGACTCTGGCTGCAGAGTTCTGAACCATTTGTAAAGGTTTGGTGTAAGAAGCTGGGAGGCCTAATAGTAATGAGTTGCAATAATCTAGTTTGGAAAAGATTATTGCTTGCAAGATTGTTCTGAAGTCCTGAGTGTGAAACAGCGGTTTTATTCTTTTCAGGATATGTAATTTGTAGAAGCAATCTTTGGTGGTTTGGTTAATGAATGTTTTGAGGTTGAGACGATTGTCTAGGATGGCTCCTAAGTCTCTTACGTGGGTTGTTTGAAGGAGTGTGGGTGGTTTAGGAAGTGTGTTATTGTTTTCCGGTGATATGAGCAGGAATTCTGTTTTCGAAGCATTGAGTACAAGGTTTAGACTGTTGAGGAGAAGTTTAATTTCTAATAGGCAACTGTCCCAGTATTCCATTGTTTTTGAGATTGATTCTTTTATAGGGATTACGATCTGTACGTCGTCTGCAAAAAGGAAATGTTTCAGGCTTAATTTTGTTAGTAGTTGGCAGAGTGGTAGCAGGTAGACATTGAAAAGGGTGGGTGAAAGTGATGATCCTTGCGGCACTCCTCTATTAGAAGGGTGGTATTGGGATTCTTTATTATGAATTTTGACTCTGTATCCTCTGTTTTCTAGAAATGTTTTGAACCAGTTTAGTGTGGCACCTGTTAAACCAATGTTTGCCAGCTGTTTTAGAAGAAGGGCGTGGTTGACGGTGTCAAAGGCCGCCGAGAAGTCAAGGAGGATTAGAAAATATGCTTGGCCTTTATCAATACCAGAGAGTAGGTAGTCCATGAGTGAAATTAGTAGCGTTTCGGTGCTTGCGGCTTTGCGAAAACCATATTGGTTTGGGGACAGAATACTGTGGTCCTCTAGGTAGTTGGATAGTTGGGTGTTTACCAGTTTTTCCATGATTTTAGCTATAAATGGTAGGTTGGAAATAGGGCGGAAGTTGTTGGGATCACATGCATTTAGATTTGGTTTTTTTAGCAGTGGCTTGATTGAGGCAGTTTTTAGGTCATCTGGGTAGATGCCATGTGATAAGGAGCAGTTTATAATATCTGCTAGGGTTTTTGCTATTGTGTCCGGGATAAGAAGAAGCATTTTGGTAGGGATTTGATCAAATGGGTGTGATGACGGTTTCATTCTTTTTAATACATTTTGTATCTCTGTGATTGTGATGGGTTCAAAGGCATTAAGCTGGATGTCTTTATTTTGGGGAAGATATGTGTTATCTGGAGACGTAGTGTTTGGAATCAGCTGATTAAGGAGATCCGATATTTTTTTGTTAAAATGAAGAGCCAATTCGTCTGCTTTAGTCTGGGCTTGTTCGGGTGGTATATCTGGAGTGATAGGTTTAGTGAGGCTGGAAACGAAGGCGAATAGAGCTTTTGAGTCAAAGCTGAGATGATGAACCTTTCGGGCATAGTAGTCTCTTTTGATTTTCAACGTGGTACTTTTGTAAAGATGGAGTGATCGTTTGTAATCAGAGAATGAGGCTGGTGAAGGGGCTTTGCGCCATTTTCTTTCTTTTTGCCGAAGTAATTGTTTGAGTTTTCGTAGTTCATCATTATACCAGGGTTGACGTTTGGATGTATTAGCAGACCTTGTTTTGGTTGTCAGTGGGCAGAGAGTGTTTGCTATAGATTTTGTTATTTTGGACCAGGACTGGAGGGCAGCGTTAGGGGTAGATACTTCAATGAGTGGTAGATCCGAGGTTAGAGCTTTACTTAGATGTTCCGAGTTGCAAGGTTTTCTGTATAGGAAAGAGGGTCTTGAGTTGAGTTTGGAGTCTGATCGAGGTAAGGAAAAACTGGTGGAGATTAGAGAATGATCTGACCATGGGACTTTTTTGCAATTTGGTTGTTTTGTAAGAGAAATACCAGTGTTTGTAAAGAGTAGATCGAGCGTGTGGCCTGCTTTGTGGGTGGGTTTATTGATTTGTTGT
Source organism: Rhinatrema bivittatum (assembly GCF_901001135.1). Taxonomy (NCBI): domain Eukaryota; kingdom Metazoa; phylum Chordata; class Amphibia; order Gymnophiona; family Rhinatrematidae; genus Rhinatrema; species Rhinatrema bivittatum. The sequence continues at coordinate 50,346,117 of NC_042625.1, forward strand.
CTGAATCCCATCGCTGACAGTGCGGTGAGGAGGGCTTCACAGTTTGTAGAGAGGGGAACTTTGTCAACATGTAAATTGAAGTCACCCAGGATTATAGCAGGGGAGTCAAGATTGAGATGCAGAGTTATGGTTTCGATGATAGGAGAGGAGTCTGACTCTAGTAAGCCTGGCAGGGCGTAGACTAGCAGGATTTGGAGTTGTTCTGATTTGAACAATCCTAGTTCTAGTTTAGTTACTGTACTGATGGGGTGGTGTGAGAACCTTAAGGATTTTTTTGCAGCTAGGAAGATACCCCCTCCTCTTTTTTTTTGTCTTGGGATGGAGAAGAAATCGTAAGTCTGCGTTGGTAATTGGTTAATGAGTGTGATGTCCGTGGATTTGAGCCATGTTTCTGTTATGGCGCAAACGTCTGGGGTTGTGTCCTGCAGTATGTCGTTGAGTATAAGAGTTTTGTTGGTGAGAGATTGGGCGTTGAATAGGATTATGGTGAATAGGGTGAGGCCTAGTAACTGTGTAGTGGGGGAAATCATGATTGGGATGAGTGATTTGTAGGTGCGTGGTCGGTAGTACATTATTGTTCAGGTTGGATTGGTGCTGGATGAGTGCTACCGGAGCTTGGATGTGCTGCTAGAGACTGGATGTGTGCTTCTGTAGCCTGGATGAGTGCTGCTAGAGATTGGATGCGTGCCTCTGGAGACTGGATGCGTGCCGCAAAAGACTGGATGCGTGCCGCAGGAGACTGGATGCGTGCCGCAGGAGACTGGATGCGTGCTGCTGGATGAGTGCCTCTGGAGACTGGATGAGTGCTGCAGGAGACTGGATGAGTGCCTCTGGAGACTGGATGAGTGCTGCAGGAGACTGGATGAGTGCCGCAGGAGACTGGATGCGTGCTGCTGGATGAGTGCCTCTGGAGACTGGATGAGTGCTGCAGGAGACTGGATGAGTGCCGCAGGAGACTGGATGCGTGCTGCTGGATGAGTGCCTCTGGAGACTGGATGAGTGCTGCAGGAGACTGGATGAGTGCTGCAGGAGACTGGATGAGTGCTGCTGGATGAGTGCCTCTGGGGACTGGATGAGTGCCTCTGGGGACTGGATGAGTGCTGCAGGAGACTGGATGAGTGCTGCTGGATGAGTGCCTCTGGGGACTGGATGAGTGCCTCTGGAGACTGGATGAGTGCTGCAGGAGACTGGATGAGTGCTGCTGGATGAGTGCCTCTGGAGACTGGATGAGTGCTGCAGGAGACTGGATGAGTGCTGCTGGATGAGTGCCTCTGGAGACTGGATGAGTGCTGCAGGAGACTGGATGAGTGCTGCTGGATGAGTGCCTCTGGAGACTGGATGAGTGCTGCAGGAGACTGGATGAGTGCTGCTGGATGAGTGCCTCTGGGGACTGGATGAGTGCTGCAGGAGACTGGATGAGTGCTGCTGGATGAGTGCTGCTGGAGACTGGATGAGTGCCGCTGGAGACTGGATGGGTGGATGTGTGATCGCTGGATGGATGGATAAGGGTGGGTAATGGCTCTTGCTCTGGGACGCTCCAAGGAGCGCACTAAGGGGCAAGCCCCTTAGGTTGCGCTCCTTCGGGTGCGCGACGCCTGGTGCGCGCGACGCCCCAGGGAGTGTCTGTAATTTAAACGCCTGAAAACAGTGCTGGGCTGGGGGTGGGAGCAGTATCACTCACCACGTGGTCCTGCTGCTTCTCTTTATTTTGCAGGTTTCTGAGCCCTCTTGTCTCTTTTTTTCTCTTAATTTCCCGGTTCACTGTTCACTGCTGGCTCACAGAAGGGAGGGGTGAGCGGGCTCTTGCCCCGACTGAGCTGTGCCGACCGCACGAGCCCCTGCAGTGGAGGAGGACAGAGACTGAGAAAGGATCCTGGCAGAAAGAGGGACGCCCAGGGAAGCGTCTGTAATTTAAACGCCTGAAAACAGTGCTGGGCTGGGGGTGGGAGCAGTATCACTCACCACGTGGTCCTGCTGCTTCTCTTTATTTTGCAGGTTTAGGATATGGTCAAGGTCATAGTCTAGTTGGATTTAGAAAAGGTTTGGAAATATATTGTAGGATGGGTCCATTAGCAATTATTAGCCAGGTAGACTTGGATCTGCCCTCTTTTTTACTTTTGGATTGGATCTCCCCATTTGGGTCTTTTGCATACTGCCAGGTGTACTTCGAGTGAGAGGGGCAGGTAAATCTTCCCATGAGAAGTCCATGTGAGTTCCAGAGTGGTTTAGAAACAATTATAATGGTGCGGCACATAATAAAAAAAAAAAAAAAAAATCCCTGCCTGGAAATGCACAGAGAAGGACCCCAGGGACACCTCTTTTATCAGTTTCCATTTAATGAGCATGCACTGCTGTGTAGGCCTTTGAAGTGCTCTGCTGCAGTGTTGGCATGTTTGCTCCCCCTGGGTGTACTATCAAGTAATTTATTGGTGCCATATAGTATTCATTTTGCTCCTTTTCATTTGCCGAGACATCTGTTGTGCGGCTCCTGCCAAATCCATCTCTGCATTTTATTTCTTGTAATCTCCTGTGTCTAGTGGAGGGGCCGGACTTTACTGCCTGATGTGCCTTTGCCAGGCCTGCTGAAGGGGTGGTGTCACTGGTCTATGCTGCATGCTATCCTGCAGGATGTGCCAAGCAGTACAAATTGGGTTATTTTCCCTGTGTTTTGGAGGGCTCTGTGCAGGGAATGGAAACCTGAAATTTGATGCCTAAGTAAAAGCATGGGGTCCTTTTGCTGCTGTAGCCTGAGCTGAGAGCACTGAAGATCTGAGTTCCAGTTCATAGCCACGCATGGCTTCTCCTTGTAACTGTTGAGGCTGACTTGATCTTTGTGCTTCGCATATGTGTAGCCCTTACACCTTCTCTTTCGCTCTCCAGAGGTGGCTGCACATTCTGAAAGGTGTGAGGGGGTGGAGAGAGAGGCAGTGTGCGTAAAGATGTTGGGGAGGAGAATGAGCCATGTGCTGAGAGATCTCTCGTCGGCACATGGAAGCCTTTCTGGGAATCGCAGGGTAATGGGTGATCTTTGCCTGGAAGACTCTACAGTGACAAGCGTGGTGGTTCACACCTCTGCCAAGTGACCCTAACAGCATTTCCTCTCACTTTTTGCAGATGGCAGCAGCCTGTTTGACTCCATGGCGAGTGGGATGCGCCTGATTGTGAGCTGCATTTCCTCCTTCCTCATCCTCTCCCTGCTGCTTTTTATGGTCCATCGCCTGCGCCAGCGGCGCCGAGAACGCATCGAATCCCTGATTGGTGCCAACTGTAAGTAGTGTAGAGGTCTTAGAGACTTCACTCTTAGCATCCTGTGATAACAGGTACATAGTGGAGGGGAGAGAAAAAAAAAAAAGGTTCCTGCTGCAACCATCTTAATTATACCATTGAGTGAAAAATTAGTAAAAGCATTGCAGACTGCATTTAGGGCAGGAGAGAAGCCTCAGTGAATCTATCTTAGTATTTCCACTGATGTGTTGTCCTTTCCTCGAGCTTGACGAGATCACGAGGGCTGTGAGAAACTGGAACCCTGATAAGCCAAGTGATGGAAGCGGAAGCAAACCAGAAAGATTTCAGAGTTGTAGGATTTTGTTTGAATCCTGGCAGAGCTGTAATGGAACTGGGGGGAAATCTGGCTAAAATGTGGCATTTAAAACCGTGGTGCCCTAGCCAAGGTTGGGATGCTGTGAGGCAGTGTTCCCAGCCCCTAGGGAGAAGGAGACCGTGGTGTCTGTTTGCAATATTATGAATAGATTATGGAATAGCAGGCTATAGATATCCCAGATGAATAAAGGGTGAGGTTTAGAAGCTTGGACTCTGAAGGCAGCAGTGGGTCTGGTTCCTGGCCACCGACTATTGCTGTGGTGGTTGAGCTGGGTAGGGGAGAGGAGAGTATTAACTGCAGAAATAAAACCCTGGGCAGTTATGTCTAAACTCGTCTCGGGGTCCTGCAGCCCTCAGTAGGAGCTGGGAGGAAACTGGCAGGCCCAAAAGGTCCCTAGGTACCCATAGGCAGGGAGGTTACAGAATGTGAATTCTGCAAGTTTGACCGTCGCTGAGTGAGTTTGAAGTGTCTCGAGCTAATGCTAACAATTTTGTTTTCTTCTCAGAATTGTAGAAATGCTGTACCTGCAATACATGTTTTGTTTTCTCTTTAACAGTGCACCATTTTAATCTGGGCCGGAGGATGCCCGGGTTTGATTATGGTCCGCATGGTTTTGGAACCGGTCTTACTCCTCTCCATCTCTCTGATGATGGAGAGGGAGGGGCATTTCACTTCCATGAGCCCCCACCTCCTTACACTGCATACAAGTATCCAGACATTCAACACCCCAGCGACCCTCCACCTCCGTACGAGGCATCCCTCAGTCCAAACATCATCCTCTGCTCTGCCGCAGGTACTTTTCTAACTTGTCCGAGAGAGGTGAGCTGTCCTGGGAGGGGAGGGCACTGGGAGACCAGAACTCTGTTTCCAGTACTACCCCCAGTGGCACTGAGCAATTCTGAATGAATGAAAGGCGTGACCAGTACCACCTTGGTGTTTGAACTGAGACTGGAAGCAGATGTGCCAGCATCTCCAGGACTGAGCAAATTCCTTCACTAGGTTGTGAAAAGTTGGCTCCTATGCCTGGAAGCTGGGGTCCTGTCATCCCTGCTTGTGTCTTGTACAGGACTATTTATAGCAATATGTTTATTCTATTAAAATATGTAGAAAAGATCTCCAAATTGCAGCTATAAGTGACAGTTAAGGTTTTAAAGCTTTTGCAGCTGCGAGATATATATATTTTGTATTCATGACTTTCAGCTCTGAAAAGAGTGTGTATGCCAGGTTTAGAAACAGAGTATAATTTAAAAGCAGGTCATTGCTTTTTGCTTTTTCCAATAGACTAGGCTGTCATCCATTATTAATGGTTATAATAACTGCCCCTAAGCACACTTTAACTTACAAACTGCAGTCCCAGCAAAATCTGAATTAATACTTTTCCCCCTAGAAAAAAGCCCAAAAAGTCTATCGGAGACTTTGCAGTAATAAATGAGGCAGAATCATAATTTTTAATATTTATTGCACATTGCCATAGGCCCTACGAGTGCCTTTATTTCCTGGTTGAAAAGACATTGAGAAACGCATGCAGGGGACACCTAACAAATCAGAATCCATCCACAATATCAGAAGGCGCAGCTGAGGCAGAGAAAGGAGAGGTGAATAGATGAGCCACTGTTAGTCCCAGGGGCCCATTGAATTCTGTATTCCTGAAAAGGTCCTGCACTGGGCATCAGATTAGATTGGGCTGGGCAGACCAGACCTCGAAGGAAAATGTCGGAGAAATGGTACCAACCATTGAAGTGAAGTCTTCATACCACCCACCTCCAGATCCCTTTTTATGCACATAATGCCACAGGTTGAAAGGCTTGATTGGCAGTCAGTGAACTCGCTATGCTTGAGTTACTTTTATGAGAGGTGCAGCAGCATGTGGAAGGATCAAGGGTAGTTCTAACCTGCTTGGCATGTGCTTGTTGTGGTGAAGGATGTGGATTATTTATTTATTTATTTTATTTTTTAACTTTTATATACCGACATTCTTGCATTAAATGCAAGAATTATTTGTTGGGGAGCTGGTCCTTAGCTTGCTACTAGAGCTCCTGCTGTGGAACCAGCAGGCTGAAAGTTGAAATCCTGAGATGCCTAGTAAGAGGATAGGTGGCGTGCAGTGTGGTTGTGTATTTTATTGCTTTTTCTATTGATTTGCTCACTATGGCCTCTATAGCACAAGGCCAAGAGAGGTCCTTCAGTCATAACAATGTTTTGTTTTGTTTTTTTCCCTCACCATCCTCCTCTTGCTGCTTAGATGATATTAACCCTCGAGCAACTCAAAGCAACACACTATCAACAGGAGGCAGTGGCATATGTCTGCAGATAGTGGAGGAGATCAGAAGTGTGCCCCCCGCAGTGGTCCCCTCCCCAGAGGGCTTTGAAGACTCTGCTGATAGCTGCACCACCCTCCTGGTATCGCCTCCTTCCATCTCCCGGAATGAGAGCCTGCCGGCAGAAACCCTGATGGGCAGCAGCACCAGTAACTGTTCTCTGAACACCTCAGTTTAAAATACAACGGCCACAGCAGGAACTGTTTTACTGCTGTCACATGTAACTTGAGCAAATATTTGCACACATCTGTACAGAGAGGACCACTTCTTGGGGGCTGAGGCAAGCTGTACAGAGGAACGCTGCCAGCCCCAGGAGAGCTGTACAGTGAGGATCATTTCCCAGGGCTTAAGGTGAGCTGCGCAAAGAGGAACACGTAGAACTTTGCCAGCGAAAGTAAGCTGCACCAAGAGACACCTTTTTCTGCAGCTCTGCCACCCTTGGTGAGCTGTACAGAGAGGAACACTTCCCATTTTATGGGTAAGGGATTGTGGGAGAGGGTGTTGCTGTGTGTTCATGAATGATTTTGTGATGTAAATAAGATTGCAAAGATACACTTTTCCATTTGCTGTGGAACAGAATCTGTGGGCAGCATTTTCACTACATCTTCAATAAGGAGAGCAGTGTATATGGTGAATTGTATGAAATAAGTGATTGATCAAACTTTTTTTTTTTTTTTTAATTGTTATGTCTTTGATCAAAGAGCAGAAAAAGTGAACATTTAGGTCCCCTCCACAGTGTGAAGGAAGAAACTGTTGTAGTTTGAGGAGGAACCTGAAGCTCTGAGCGCTGATATGAATGCAGACGGGCTCCAAACTTTACTGCTCCTCCGTGCTTTGGTACTATGTTTATAATACAAAAGTGGAGGAGGAGAGAGACGTGGCAAAAACCATTCTGGGGCTTTCAGGTATCATAGATTAAAGTAAAGTCATGGAATGTTCTTTTAAAAATATCTTCAAGTATTCTCATCCTCCCTCACATTAACCAGGCCTCCTTGTTCCATATTAATGGAAAGTATTCAGGAAGTGCTGCATTCTGGTAACAGATAAGACGACTGGTACCAAAATGTACTGTGACAGAAATGATGCATTCTGACCTGGTGGAAGCTAGCGTGAAGTCAGCAGTTTTGAGCTACAGAAGGGCCTTCCTATAGACTAGAGCATGAACTCATGCTATGTCATGAAAGGAGGAGTCTAATGTTCCAGTGTACAGACTTCTCCCATATGGCTTACAGTGGTCCCTATGCTACTCTTAGCTCTGGCAGGGAGCTGGAATCATTCTGCACTTCTCTTGCGCACGAATAACACCTGCTCTTCCTGTTCATACGCAGATCAGTCCAGACAAGTGGGTTTTTCATCCCTACCAGCAGATGGAGGCAGAAAACAAAATCTCTGAGGCATTGCTATATATCTGAGAGCGCCACCTGCAGTCCCTCAGTATTTCTCTGTCTCCAGCAGATGGTAGAGGTGCAAACCTGCAGTTCTGACTGAGAGTTTAAAAATTTTGGAGTTAAGGAGAAGTGTTTGGCTTTCAGTTGATGGGAGTGGCTCCCCGAGGTGCTAGGTACCTTTGTGGGCCATCCCTCAGGTCGAGCCGGGCAACTGGGGAGATGGATACCCTTGACTGTTGTAGTCTGCTGGTACCGGAGACCTTGATAGCCAGGGAACTGGCTCCCTCTAAGTCTCTGAAGGTGCCTCCTGCTGTCTTTTTCAGGAAAGTACCCTTTCTGTTTTTTTATGGGCAATTAAGTTTTTTGTTTTTTAAATAGAAGTAAGGGCGAGTCAGGTGGGCGCCACATTTTTCTTTTTTCCCCGGTGGAGAAACTGTCTTTGTGTGGCAAGTTGGTTTGTGAGTCGTGTCGACCCACTGAAGGTTTCCTGCATGGCGCTTCTGTTGGTGGGAGCCCGCGGCTCAGCGGCACGGCCACGTGGTGTGACCTACTTCAGAGCGGTGCACTTGGGCTGCATTCTGTTTGGCGACCTCGATTCTCATGGTGGCATCGCCACGAATGGCGGCTTGCAGGGCCTGTGGGCTCAATTTCTGCTCCCTCTGCACGGCTGTGCATCAGGGGAGGAGGGGAGGCTAGGATCAGAAAGGCCTCCCAAACCTCTTGGACCATGGCTGTGGTTAATGCAATGATTCCCCTCCTCCTCTCTCTCTTGTGGTGCAGGGGGCTGAGGAAGGCCAGGAGGGAGGAGCAGATTCGGAGGACAGTCCATTGGAGCAGGGGGCTGAGGGATTTTCTACAGAATTTGTTCGGCTTTTGCCCAAAGCCTTCCTGACTTGGAAGGTTACGGGAACAAAGAGATCCAAGGAGAGACGGCCTGTGCTGCCCAAAAGATCAAAGATGTCATCAGCGAGCGGTTCTGGGGATTTGCTCAAGTGCTTAGGGTTGCGGCATGCTGGTGCGGAGGACGGCCCCAGGGACCTGGATGACTCGGATGAGTTTCTGGAGAATCAGGTGTCTCCGCTGGGGGGCGGACCTGGACGTGGATCTAGATAGGGGTCAAGCTTCTGATCCTAATTTGAACAAGGATGATCCAGATGAGGGTGCCATGCCCTCGGGTGATGACCCTCTGATGGTCCATCTGTTTAAGAAAGAGGAGCTGCACCCTCTCATCCCTCAGGTGTTGGAAGAACTGGGGATTAAGCTGACTCAGGAAAAGTCAGACAGTGAACATGTGAATCTGTTCCTGGATGGGCTGTGTGGTCTACCTAGTTTCCGTTCCCTAAGAAGACTCAGAAGCTGATCAGTCGGGAGTGGGATTTCCCAGATGCAGGCTTTAAGATCAGTAGGATTATGGTGAAGCATTTGGATCGCCCGAAGACTCCTAAGGTGGATGCAGCGGTCTCTGCGGTGACAAGACCATGATTCCGGTGGCGGGTTCCGCCGCTCTTAGGGATGTGCAGGATCGCAAGTTGGAGAGTCAATTGAAGTGCATCTTTGAGGTGTCTGCCTTGGGCCTTCGCGTTGCGGTCTGTGCCAGCTTGATGCAGTGAGCCTGCTTGTGCTGAGTTCAGAAGACACAAGAACAGGCGTCTACTGGCGAGGTTTATGCATCGCGTTTGGAGGCTGGAGTGGCATATGTGGCTGAATCTTTGTATGATTTGGTACGTATGTCCACCAGGAGCATGGGTCTCGGTGGTGGCTGCACGCAGGCTTCTGTGGTTGTGCAATTGGTCAGCGGACATATGGTCCAAGACTCAGCTGTGTAATCTTCCTTTTAAAGGGAAGTTACTATTTGGGGAGGATCTGGATCAGTTGATGAAGTCTCTGGATGAAACCAAGGGGAAAAGCTTGTTGCAGGATGATAAGAGCAATAAAACCTTTCCTCCCAGGTCCCGTGTCTGGGATTCGAGGAGGTTTCGCCTTTTGAGCCTTTAAGATAAGCTTCTTTGAAAGACCTTACGCTGAAGACGATATTTCTGATTGCTGTTTTTCAGCCAAGAGTATTTTGGAGCTTCAGGCTCTGTCTTGTCAATATCCCTTTTTGTAGATTGCTGATGACAGTTCCATCCTTGTTGTCGAAAGTGGTTTCTGCTCTCCATGTAAGTCAGACTGTTGAATTGCCTGCGTTTTCCGGACTGGTCTAGGGATTTTGCACAGGATAGGCACCTTCATCTCCTTGATGTACATTGCACTCTGTTGCGATATTTGAAGGTTACTAATAGCTTTTGGCTATCAGACCATCTCCACTCGGTGGAGTGAAGAAAGGAGAGAAAGCTTCAAAGGCTACGTTGGCTGAAAGAGGCTATTTGCTTGGCCTATATTTGTAAAGGTTGCACAGTTCTGACGGATCTCAAGACTCATTCGACTAGAGTGCAGGCGGCCTCTTGGGCAGAGTGTCAGTTTCTCCCCAAGAGATAAGCAGGGCTGCGGTGTGGTCCTCTCTGCATACTTTCACCAAACATTACTGGTTAGATGTTAGAGCGCAAGAGGATGCGACTTTCAATTAAAGTGTGCTGAGATTGGCTCTTTTGGGTTCCCACCTGGAGTAGGGGTGCTTAAGTACATCCCACTTGTCTGGACTGATCTGATATAAACAGGCAAGGAAAATTTTGGTTCTTGTTAATTTTCATTCCTGTAATATCACAGATCAATCCAGAGACCTGCCCCGTTGCTGCCAAAAGACTCAATTTCCTGGTGAATTTATTCATGGTATATCAGAGATTTTTCACACTGTTCATAAGTTGTGTGGTTTTTTTTTTAATGAGAAGCGGTTTTCAAACTGTTTTTTGGCTGGAGGAACGTTGATCTTCGGTTCAGGGGGTTCCAACCCTGGGTTTTCTGGTTCGCCTTGGGTAAGGGGAATTCTGTCTACTCTGTGGCTTGGGTACCGGTCAATTCTGAGGAGCTGCAGGTGACACTCTGATATGTAGTAATGCCTCAAAGGTTTTATGTTCTCTGTCTCCATCTGCTGGTAGGGATACAAAACCAATTTCCTGGACTGATCTGTGGTATTACAGGACTGAAAATTAGTAGGTAAGAATCAATTTTCCCTTTTCCTCCTTGTTTTCCCACTTGTTGCAATAATGAAAGGCTGCTGGGAAATGTTCTTTGGCCCATGCTCCAGCAGAGTTGATTTTCTTTAGCTGCAGAGGGGACAGTGACCATGTACTTCCTGTGTCCCCCTTTCTAATCACATGGAGAATGGGACAGGATCCATGAGTCATATAATAGGAAAGGACAGGGAGCCATGGTTTCAGCTTGTACAGAGCTTGTTCCATGTTGAGGAAAGAATTACAGACAGATATGTACCCAAAATACTGACCCCTATGGTTCTGAAATGCATTGCTTATGCCACTGCAATTCTACAGCTCAGAAATGCATCTCTTGGAGGACTGCAGATAGTGTATCAATTCCTGGAAACTCTCTTTCTGTTCATATTCCCCCAAATCAAAAGTGTGGCAGATTTGTACTTTTGAAGATGGCACCATGAAAGGCCAGCAGTTCTAAAGCATTTGCCCTGCCTTACGTCTCTGAGCAAGGATGCATTCTGGATCTAGTTCCGGGTCCTTCACATCCCCACTAACGAAGAGGGAAACTTGGCAAGAACCAGTCCATTCCTCTTTCTGGGTCACAGCCCCTTCCGAGTGCCAGTGAATTTTTCTTTGTCAAGAACTGCAGAGACTTGCTGTTGTCCTCCAGCCAGCTGCTAGCCAGGCTTGACCCTCCTTAGCTTCCATGATCGGATATGTTCAGGCTGGCCCAAAACTTTTTTTTGGGGGGGGGGAAGAACTGGTTTGTAATGAAATGAAAGCAAAGACCCCCATGAGCCTTCAGTCTTACTGGGACTGTGATGGCTTTTAGTTTTGTTTGCTTTTCTGCATGCCTGGGAGATGGTACATGAGAGAGAAGTCTATTATCTGTCAGGGCTGTGCTGGTTGCACACAGTCCGTGTCCTTTCCGTGCTGTTGACCTTGTGACTGACTTGCTCTGTGACGGTGTGTAAATGATTTTGATATACCATGTAAACATGAAATTTGATACTGTAACATTCAGTCCCTGTGACTTTTTATGGTTTAATTTCATTAATTAATTTTGGAGGGGGGAGCACCTCATCTTTTCTCAAGATGCTGCGAGACTCATTTCCTCTAAATGCCAAATAAAATGAGTTCTGTGATGAGTTTTTGCTGGGTGTCTTACATTAGGGGCTTTTGGAGGATGAGAGAAAAGTCTAATTGTCCATAAATCCTTGCAAGGTTTTGGAGAGAGTGGTTTATATATGTATATATATATATATTTTTTTTTTAGAGGAAATAAAGGTTGCCATATTTTAGGGCACATTGGGTCTGGAGCCAGTTTACTCTGACACATCTGTTTACCCTAGCATGAGGCACCCTGCTTTGAGAGCAACATCCCTGGAATTCTGTAGGCCAGACTGCATAATTTGGTCTTTGCCATGCAATTGCTTTGTCTCCTACTGCTTTGAACCAGGAGGTGCACTCCGTGCCATACAATGCAAAGTTCAGGGCATCAAAGAGGAAGGGTGTTGCTTAATGAGGGATTTGGTGGGGAAAAGGAGGATCTGCTGGAATGTTAGTGTATGTGGGAGAGGGGTTGGGTGGGGCACAGAGCAGTGAAATGGTTCATGCTGGTTTAGACTTATCTAAATTTCCAAAATGCCTCCACTTGCTATGTTCTGCCTGGTTTGAATTTATTTTTTCAAAACGGTTCTATGTTTATTTTAACATTAATTCAGATCTGCCTTTTTCAAGGTGGAGAAGGAGCTGCAAAACAGCTTGTGATCTGATCTGCTTCTCTACCAAATCTGTAACTGTTGGCTTCAGTCCTAATACATATGTCAAGTGCACGTCTAACTCCAAATCCTTCTTCTTGTCTCCTGATGCCCTGACTCAAGATGTCTCCCACTGAACTTGTTGCAGTTTTGGAAGTTGGGTCTTAAAGGCACTAGTTTAATTTATCACGTATTAAATCTATGTTCAGGGTGGCTCAAATGAGTCTAAATGATTCTCTGGTCCATCCCCTCTTTCCTCTTCCATGTTCACTCGGTGAAGGGTGTGGGACTGAATTTATTGTGCCTGAATCTGAATAGCTTATACTGTGCTGCTGGTAAGTAGCAGCTACTAATAACTCTGCCATTGCTGTCTCCTGTGGAATGAAAAATTTATAGCAGGAAACTGAGAACTGAAGACTCTTGGGAGTTAGTATGCATCTGCCACCTTTTCTCTCTGATGCTGACCAGAAAGGTGTGTAATGGTTGAGGATCTTTCAGCACCATGGACAGCTCCTGCAATTGCTCTAATTGTCTCCAGAGGGCAGTAGAAGGCAATATGAGCCAGATCCTCAGCATAGCTATATATCTTATGTCATCTTACATTACTGAAATGTAGCGTGGCTACCTGTTTGTCCACTTGAATGCACAGAAATAAAGGTTAACAAAAACAACAAAATGTATAAGGTGATCCCTTTTTATTGAGCTAACAAAACATTTCTTGATGAGCTCTCAAGTCAGAATAGAATGAGCAAAACCTAATTGCCAGAATTATTCAAGCTATTCCAATGATAAGGGGAGAGGTTGCAGCGTGAAGATATTTGATGGGTGATTAGAAGGTGGCAGCACTATAATTTTATGGTTCATAATATGTTAAGAAACCTAGTTGTTTGAGTCCTGTGATATGTGCTGGCATAGTTTGCAGCATGGTGCATTACAAGGGTAGGTGCCATTTTCTTTCTGAGTTTGTTACAGCCTTGCTTATTGCTAATTTTTTCTTCAAAAGAAGAAAATGGGCCCACATCCCTGAAAGTATAGCGCTCTGAGAGCTGTGCCAACACTCATCACAGGACCTCAGAATCACCGCACATGGGGAAGATACTCAGCAGAAGGGGATGTGACATGTGCTTCTCTAATGCAGCATATATGAATCTGTGCAGAAAACGTGAAGACGCATGCCACATTAATGAGAGAGGCCAGAGACAATTCATATAGACCCAAGATCAACACCACAGGGAAAATCAGGCCAGCACCTCCGTGGGGGAGCACTTTTCAGAAGCAGACCACTGCATCAGTAACCTGATCAGACTATCAAAGGAAAAACTACAACAATGCAGGATGTTTGAAGGTAAATGAGCAGACACTTTGGAGCTGTCAAGAAAGGAGTTGCGAGAAAACTTAGGTTTCTATTCACATGAGCCATAAAATTATACTGCCTGTTAACACCCGATCACCCATCAAACACCTCCCTATCACTGGAAGGCCTTTAATGATTCACTTATATTTTCTGGTAATGTCATTTATTTATTTATTTGTTTATTTATTTATTTATTGATTGATTGATTGGTGGTTTTTTATAATACCGCTCATCGTTTGGAACATCTGATCGGTTTACATGTTTTGCTTGTTCTCTTCTGAGCTGATGAAGAGAGGTTTAGCTCCAGAAAGCTGGGTAAGAAATGTATTGAGAAATGTTCCTTTTTTTTTTGTTAATCTTTTTTTCTGAGAATACCAGATGAATGTTTGATACACAATTGCTCTCTTTATCTGTAACTTCCTGCAGCTGCTGTTTGGCTTCATGAAATACCAATGGAAGTAGGCTGACCAGTAGTTTAAAAAAAAAAACAAAACCACATCTGCATGACTCGTGGGAGGACACTTGAATGGGGGCATCCACTTTTTGTCCTTTCTAGGAGGTCCATCTGCTGTGGCTGTTCTTGGCTGACCTGAGAACCAGATCTGCTTCATTCTGGACCACTGGGTGAGGTTCCTGCTGTCTGCAGGAGGGACTGCTCTTCAGTTGAGTCAGCACTGTATGGAAATAAGAAAAGTTCAAGAGACAGTTATCCATATTAATAATATGGATAAACATGTTAATAGTGCATCTGCAAATGTTTGTTTACCTTGGTTTAAGTAAAGGAATTGATATTCTGCAGAAGGGACAGAGATGGCTTGGAAGGTTCCTCCTGTCCATCATCACCCTTGACCTGTTATTCGGTTGGGTCAGTACCCCCCCCCCCCCCTTCCCTTAGTGTGGTATTTTTTTCCTGGGATTCATAAGGTTACTGGACACCTGCAATGTGGTCATTTAAAAACAAAGTATTTCTTTAAGATTTGTGCATTTTTCATTTGATCTAAGAATAGACGTACTCTTAGGTAAGGACTTTTGTGACCACAGTAATAGTAAATTCCTAGCGTGTAGCCAGATGGACTCAGGACCATTGAGTTGTTTTCCCCTGCCAGCAGATGGAGATGGAGTCAGGTTTCAAAGCTGATGTCACCCTAGATACACCCCTGCAGTGACCTCAACCCTTCAAAATGTCTCCATCTCCAGCAGATGTGGACATGCTTTCCCTATGGGGATCGCTGTACCTTTTGGAAGAAGAAATTCTACTTTTAAATTGGAGAAAAGATTGAGCCTCGCTGTCCTGCAGTGATGCCTAAAGGTCCCTCCCCCTGTTGAGAATACCTGAGGTGATTTCTGAGATCCCTCAGAGGTGGCCTTGGACCAGTAGCCGGTTCCCGGCGTGGACTTTGCTGCTCAAGCAGCTGAAAGGCAGCGGGTACAGGAAGCCGAGCATGGCGGCGACGGCCAAAGCCCTCTCCCCTGCAGCCAGAGACCGTCTCTGTACTCAGCTGGTAAACGTTGACCCTAGGTAAGTTTAAAAAAAGAAAAAGGAAGATTTACCTTCAGAGAAGAGGGGTTTCGGTAAAACTTCCTCTGATCTTCTTGCGCGGTGTGCTGTACCGACATTCCCAATCCGTTTGAGGCATAGGGAAGTGGGCATATGAATATGACCAGGTTGAGCGCCCCCCCCCCCCCCCCCCCCCAGTGGGCTAGGGCCCACTTTAAGCTTAGCACACCGCATGGTAGGCTGCAGTGGTGCCATCTTGCACACATCTTTCTGCATCTTGTATTGCCCGCTATAGGATGTTGTTACGTGCGGTATGTCAGCTCTGCTCATACACCACACATAATGTCGTGCATGTACTTACGTGCACAATAAAGTAAGCACAGGATACAGGAAAAGCCGGACACACGGGCTGTGCGTGCGCCTCACTGCGCCCTGCCTAGGTGCTCAAAATGTGTGTGCATAAATTTTTAAGCATGAGCTGATTGAATCACAGTTACCACCGCGCCTTGTTCTCTGTGCTGCTTGTCATATTAGGGCTTCTCTACCTGACCTGGATTCCAACTTGTGTCAGCACTTGAGGAAGCCCAAGGGGATTTCGCCTCCCTGGACTTTGCTGAGCCCGGCTCCTCCCATTCAGGTGATGGATTGGCAGGCTTAACTGGAAGTACTCCAAATCTGAGTAACCCCTTGGCTGGGTCTTCCATGGGAGAGGGAAACTTGCCTGGGCCCACCCCAGTTCCCCCTGGGCTAGGCATGAACCTGGCGGCCTTTTCTTTGGTGGACTTTTTCCAGGGACTACAGGTCTTTGTATTCCTTGCTTGCCCCTGTCCAGATGGAACCCCAGCTAGCCCCCTCTCCCATTCCTGTTAGCAGACCTTGAGGCTTGTCCTGCCTGACCAAGGGTATCCCTAGGGGGACCCTGATGACACAGACACAGAGCAAGATCCCTTGGAAGAAGGGGAAATTCCCCCAGGGTTAGAACCATATCGAACCATGTTGCGGTTCTTTCATAGAGATGAATTGCCAGCCTTGGTTTCCCAGACCCTGAAAACGCTTGGAGTTCCTGAATCGGAATCTGTGACTGCACCAAAGAAGAATCCCATTCTGATTTCCTTGCGCAAAGCCTCTCGCTACTTCCCAGTACTGGAAGCCATCCAGGAGTTGATTGACTTGGAATGGGATGCCCCAGAAGCAAGTTTTAAAGGGGGCCAGGCGTTAGGAGCTCTATATCCACTGGATACAGCAATGAGAGAACTGTTTGCGTTTCCCTAAAGTGGATGCACTGTTCTGTGCTGTTTCTATCCCAGTGGAGGGAGAAGTGGCCTTAAAGGATGTGCACGATAGACGGTTGGAGTCTATTCTTAAAGAAGGCTTTGAAGGAGTAGCAGTGACCTTACAGATTGCTTCTTCTTGTGCCTTGATAGTGCATTCCTGCCTACTTCTCTCTCAGGAGGTGGATGATTCGGGGGTGAACCCCAGAGCGTCTATGGAACCCGCTGCTGCCTTTTTAGTAGACACTGGCTCAGATTTAGTACATACTTCAGCCAGAGGAGTGTCCTCAGAGATAGAGGCCAGAAGCAGCTATGGCCAGCCTCCAAGGCCAACCTTACAAAGATGCCCTTTAAAGGATCACTTCTATTCGGAAATGAATTTGGAAAAATTGGCCAGAAAGTGGGGCGAATCTCCAGTCCCCCAGCTACCAGAAGATAAGAGGAAGCAGTTGCAGCGCCCCTTGCCTATAAGGGTCTGGTCCAGGGGCTCTCAACATTTCCGCCCCTTCAGAAACTCAACATTTCAGAGGTCTCAGCCCTTTCATAGTCGACAGCCCAAGAGAGGGGCCGGTTCGGGTTCAGGATCGTCCCGAACCTCCAATGAAATTTTACCAACCCATCTTCGGAATGAGGAGGTAGGGAATCAACTCTCTCTTTTACCAAAGGTAGGTCGAGATCACGTCAGACAAGTGCGTATTGGAAGTTATACAAGAAGGATATGCGCTGGAATTTTGCAGCACTCCTTGGAACGTATTCATGTCTACTTGCCTCTTCCAGCACAAAAAGCAGGCAGTGGAGATTACTCTTTAAGGCTCCTCAGGATAAGGGCTGTAATCCCAGTACCTACACCCCAGGAAAATACAAGGCATTATTCCAGCTTTTGCATTATATCCAAGAAGGAAGGTTCCTTTTGCTCCATCCTGCATCTCAAGAGTGTCAACTGTCACCTGCAAGTAAGTCATTTCTGCATGGAAACCTTACGCTCCATGATAATGGCCGTACAACTGGGAGAGTTCCTAATCTCCCTGGTCCTATCAGAGGCCTACCTATATATTCCAATCCATCAAGAACACCAATGCTTCCTACGCTTTGCCGTACTGGGTCGCCATTATCAGTTCTGGGCACTGCCCTTTGGCCTAGCCACCACCCCAGAACATTTTCCAAGATTATGGTGGTTGTGGCAGCAGCATTAAGAAGAGAAGGAATCCTAGTACATCCATACTTGGATAACTAGTTGATCCGGGCCAAGACCTTGGAAGAAAGTATCAGGGTGACCTCCTTGAGACAGGAACTCGGGTAGTAAGTTTCAAGCCTTCCCAGTTGTTGGAGTATCTGGGAGTATAGTTCGACACCAAGCAGGGCAAGGTCTTCCTCCTGATCACACAGATACAGAAGTTGATGTCCCAGGTGTGTCAGTTGATGAACACAATATGCCCGATGGGGTGGAGCTATATTCAAATTCTTGGTTTGATGGTGGCAACCTTGGAAGTAGTGCTGTGGGCGAGAGCACACATGCGCCCACTTCAATGCTCGCTGCTGTCACGCTGGAACCTGCAGTCTCAAGACTATTTGATTCGGCTCCACTTACCAATGGGAATCTGGTATTACCTCAAGTGGTGGTTGCAGGAGGCTCATCTGAGCAGGGGTGTGTCCCTGAACTGGCTGGTTCCTAAAACAGATGCAAGTCTCCTGGGCTGGGGAGCTCACTGACAGGAACTCACGGCCCAGGGACATTGGACGGAGGAAGAGGCCCTCTGGCACATCAATTGCCTGCAAGCCCGGGCAATGAGTCTGCCATGCTTGCAATTCAGGCACAGACTCCAGTGTAAAGCAGTCCACATAATGTCTGACAATGCAACGACAGTAGCCTATATCAACCACCAGGGAGGAACCAAGAGCCAGCAGGTGTCTCAGGAGATACAGATGATCCCAGCCTTGCACATTGCAGGAAAAGACATCATCAGAGCAGACTTTTCTAAGCAGGGAGAGAGTCTGGGTCCAGGCCAGTGGGTGTTGTTGGCTGAAGCCTTTCAACTGACAATAGATTGCTGGGGCCTCCCGTCCATTGACCTGCTGGCCACAGCTCCCAACGCGAAGGTTCCCTGATACTTCAGTCGCAGAAGAAATCCTTGGGTCCCTGGGGACAGACACTGTCTTTCAGACCTGGCCGGAAGAAGAGCTGCTATATGCCTTCCCTCCGTGGCACCTGCTGGACAGGATCATTCACAGAATCGAGCACTATAGTAGCTCCAGAGTGGCCCAGGCATCTGTAGTATTTGGACATGTGGAGACACCCCCCCACCCCTGTGTCTCCCACCGCACAGAGACCTGCTACAACAGGGACCAATCCTTCACAAGGATCCATCTCGATTCTTACTGCCTGATGAAGCGAGGATATTCTGAGTGGTAATTGCCACCTTACTCCGCATGCAGAAGTTCTCTACATCCCTAGCATAGGTGCAGGTCTGGAGAGTATTTTTGAGGCCTGGTGTGAAGAATGCGATGTCCCCCCTCGGGCAGTTAAAATTCCGCTTATTCTTAAATTTTTGCAGGCAGCTTGAATAATGGTTTGGCCCTTAACTCTTTGAAGGTGCAGGTACCAGCTCTCTCCTGTTTCAGAGGCGAGTTGAACAGAACCTCCCTGTTGGCTCATCTGGACGTGCCCCATTTTCTGAAAGGGGTGAAGCACCTTCAGCCATTCCTACGGTGGCCGGTTCCCTTATGGAATCTTAGTCTGGTGTTGGAATTTTTGGCAGGTCTTCCTTTCAGCCGCTGTGTGGCCTTTCCTTGCATTTAATAACCTTGAAAATGGTGTTCCTGGTGCCTATATGCTCATCGTGTTGCATCTCTGAACTGCAGGCATTGTTGTGTCGAACTGCTCCTCCGGTCCAGGAGCATTACAGCTTCATACCATTCCATCCTTCTTGCCCAAGGTAGTTTCGGAGTTTCATTTGAATCAGTCCATTTCACTGCCTTCCTTAGATAAGCACAGGGCCGCAGAGGAATACCGCCGCCGTCATTTGAATGGCTGTAGACTTTTGGTACGGTATCTGGAAGTTTCAGAACCAGTCAGAAAGACGGTCTGCCTGTTTGTCCTTCACAGTGGAAGGAAGCAGGGTGAACCAGCTTCACGGGCTAGCATAGCTTGCTGGATAAAGGAGGTGGTCACGGGAGCCTATGTGGGGGCAGGAAAGCCATTACCTTCTCAGGTTAAAGCTCATTCTACCAGGGCTCAGGCCGCAGTTAGATTGTTGTCCCCCATCGATATCTGCCGAGTGGCAACATGGTCCTCCTTCTGCACCTTCTCCAGGTTCTATCGCCTGGATATACGGGCCTGAGAAGACGCAAGGGTGGTATTAACCAGACCGCGGACAGCCTCCTGCCCCAAGCGGCTACATGCTAGGAAACAGAGAAATTATTTACCTGATCATTTTGTTTTCCTTAATGTAAAAGATGGACTCAGCATCCCACCCCTGACTGCCTAAGAACAGTGCCAAGGATTCGCCCGTGGAGTGGATATCGATTCCAAGAGATTACGGATAAGCCGTCATCCAGGCCATAGATCAGGGCATCTATAATCTTACTGGGGTTCAGTGTTTGGTCGAGTACAAGTTTTGATTAATAAAGTTTTTTAAAGTTTGTTTTTTTTGTTAGTATGTCCACAGTGGCTTTTGAAGAGAATACTGAAGGGCTGAGGTCACTGCAGGGGTGTATCTAGGGTGATGTCAGAATCTGCTGGCAGGGGAGCATAAACCCATTGGTCCTGAGTCCATCTGTCTACACTAAGGAAAATGAAATTATCAGGTAAGTAATTTCTCCTTTTTTAAAGAGGGCTAGACTTCCATCTTTGGTGACAGGTCAGCCACTTCAAAGTGGATGACATTCAGGTACTGCAGGTATTTCCCTGTCCCCAGCAGCCTCACACTCTTGAGTTTGTATCCAAGGCACTGGAGCATGAAGGGACTTGCTCAAAGTCACAAGGCATG
Organism: Rhinatrema bivittatum; assembly: GCF_901001135.1. Taxonomy (NCBI): domain Eukaryota; kingdom Metazoa; phylum Chordata; class Amphibia; order Gymnophiona; family Rhinatrematidae; genus Rhinatrema; species Rhinatrema bivittatum. The sequence continues at coordinate 50,366,382 of NC_042625.1, forward strand.
ACAGCAGGATTTGAACCCTGGCTTCCCTTGTTCATAAGGTACTCCATATCCTCCTATGCTCTGACCTGATCTTTTACTTGCTCTAAGAGAGGTAAGCTAGGGTAAAAGAGGATCTGTTACGATCTTCTACTTATCACAGAAACTCCCCCAAATTTGAATAGCATAATTAAAGTATGCTTTAAGGGAAGGCTTGGGCGCAGGAGGGAATTTTTATTTTCTTTTTAATATAGCTGTTGTCTGTTACAACTCTTACCTTGACCTCCTAAGATGCTAGAGCAATTGCTATTGTTATATTATGCACAGCAAGCAAGCTTGTTTGGAAAAGAAGATGCAGAAGTGGGGTTACTATGATGAAGCTCCAACAAACTAGATTCAGGAACAAGGGCAGCAGCTATTTTTTTTTCACAGCAATGGGTGGGTGTCTTGCCTGCCCTTCCAAAGGTGGTGATAGTGACAGACCAAAAAAAAAAAAAGCTTGTTATATTTTTGAAGGGTGGTGCTGAGGCAATGCACAGCTTCATGTGCATTTTGGATGTGCTAGACTAACTGCCTATGTAATAATGTTATTAGCCTGTCCAAACCAGCACCTAGCTAATAGCGCTTATCATGTATAAATGCCATATAGATGAAGCTATTACCTATTACCCCGTGATGCAAAAAAATCACTGTGTGGCCCATGTCCACATTTTAATATGCACAACTTTGCTAGCCCTGCAGCTGGTGGTAAGTCTTCGTGCACTTCAAGCCACCACCGAAAAGCCAAAACTACTGCTTTTCTGTGGTTCCTCCTACTTAATGTCTTTGCGCTACTAAATTGGAGGAACCACAGTAGGTAGTAGCAGAGGGGGGAAGTCTGGACAGAAGTCAGATTTGGAAAAAGGATGCTCAATTTACAAGTGTCTGTTTTTCCTGACCTGTGGTTTTGTGTGGGTTAGGAAAATGGGTGCTCCTAAATTGAGCATCTGTTTTCCTAACCTATACCCAGCCAGCTCCTGCATGCTTGATACTAAGGCTGCACAATTGATCCCTTGCATGTTCTTTTTTTAATGCAGCAGCAGCAGCTTATTTATATGTTAAATTGGGTGCCTAGGCCATGTGCCTGTGCATGTGTTAAAAAAACAAAACAGGGTTTCCAATTTGGGGACACATTTTTACATGTGGCTTCTTGGATTGGCCCCAGAGGCTTGCGAGGGTAATGAGGTAATGGCACAGCCTTTGCTGAGCAATGGTTGCAGCCTGGGGCAGCAGCGCTATGGCTGCACTGTTCTTCCTAGCTCGCATCGTGAAGCCTGCACAGAGTGGTAGCAGCAACCCTGAAGGGGACAATTAGCTGACGGTGATGGGAAATTTGATCATTTCTTAGGTAAATGCACCTAAAATTGCTGCTGCCTAGCCTCGATGGGTGCTTTGGTGTTGCTCGATTATCATGCAGTGCCGCAGCTACCCCTAGCCAATGGAATGAAATGTTTGACTGATGAGTGCTTAATATTTCCCCTCTGCATGGGGAATCCCTTCAGAGACTCTGCATGTACGACTGCTATGTGTTCCTGGTATCGCTCACCCTAGTGTGAGCTTTGTGCTGGGATAAACCCCCAAGGGGTGCACCTCCTGCCTGAGCTGGGCATCCCTACCCTGCCACATGCTGTTCACTAAAGCTGATGCTAATAGCAGCCCGAAGGAAACCCAACTGCTGTTACTTGCTGAGGCATTAAATCCAAGGCTATGGGAGCTGAGCTGCTGCAGTTTTTTCCCCCCCAAGCAGTTGATCGGATATCAGCATCAATTAGGAGTGTACAACAGATCTGCTGTTTCAGTGGAGGTTTCTTTCAGTCTTGGCTGCCATACCCCAGCTTGCAGACCACAGCCACTGGATCAGGGAAGTCTTGGTTTACAGAGATGTAGAAAGCAGCTGTTAAAAATCTAGTGTGTGACCATGGTCCAGCCTTTTTAAGGAATAACTACGCCAGATGAAAGAACCCTCAGAGGGAGATCAATCCTCCTGCCAATAGCTACCCACTCTCTTACTGCGGGACAGAACCTTTCAAATCTGGTTCAAGGCACCAATGAAATGTGTGATGACTTGTTTTAGTCGGATACTGTTAGAATGGTCCAGTCAGGACTGGTGTTTCCAATAGGCAAATGAGTTCGCCTGGGGTGATAAAAGCCTACCAGCACAAGCCTCAAAATCATGGGCAGAAACCATTCTACCAGCAGAGGAAAAAGGCCTGGGGCAGGGCTACCAGCCCACCAGTGGCAAGCAGGGAGAGGCTCAGGGCTACGGGCAGCCCCCATCTCACCAGTGGCTGAAGAATACAGGAGGAGGCCTACAGCTGCCCCACTAGGAGGGATCTGAGAGGCAGATGAATACCTGTAAGCATGGCAGAAAGGTTGAGTACTGGACTGATGGCACTGCAGAGGGAGGGTGTGCTGAGTGGGTGGAGATAGCGAGCAGTTTGCAGGGTGATGAGAGCGAGTGCTGTGTGGATGAGTATAGGAGGGAGAGAGGATGTGGACATTGCAGAAAGCGTGATGAAAGGAGAGACAGGAGAAAGAGAAGAACACGGGGGGGGGGGGGGTGTTAGAGGAAATGAAAAAGAATGGCAGGGGGGGCAGTGTTGGTGGGGGGATGCTCTCCCAGAGCCAGTGCCACTAATGAAGCAGCACCCAGCGTTCCCGATGCCTTTGCTAGGGAGCCCTAGGTTGTCAAGTGCTAATAAGAGTACAGAGGTGGCACTGGAGTAGGACATTTCTTCAAGTCTGCTCCTGACTAGCAGGCTGACACAGTACGCTGCGCTTGTCCAAGTGCACCGTTTAGCAGCCATTTGGCCACGCATGTTGGAGGCATGTCTATTGCCTCTTATACTGTAAGGGGTAATAGCGTGTCTAAAATGTGCGGCCAAACCCCCCCCCCCCCCCCCCCCCCCCCAATAGCGCTCATCCCGTGCAAATGTTGATGAGCCTATTAGTCGTCCGGGATACTAAAAGTAAAATGTGCGGCCAAGCCATCCATTTTACTCTCAGAAATTAACGCCTTCCCAAGGGCAGGCATTAGAATCTAAGTATCCTGGAAAAGTGTACAGAAAAGCAGAAAATACTGCTTTTCTGTACACCCCTGACTTAATATTCTAGCGCTGTTAACTCAGAGGAACCAAAAATTAAAAAAACATCTGCCTGCCAGTCAGCGGGTTAGAATACTGGATGCTCAATTTTACCGGCGTCCATTTTCCAAAGCCGTGGTTGTCAGCAGGCTTGAAAAGCGACACCAGTAAAATTGAGCATCGGTTGTCGGATCGCTGACAGCCACCTCTACCGCTAATGAGGAGGCGCTAAGGCCGAGCTATTATCCCTAGCGCCTCCTTATTAGCGAAACACCTCATTTAAATAGAGAATCGCGTGCCCAGGAGCGGTGCCTGGGTGTGCGGCAGGAGCACTGGCTCTCCTGCATGTTTTTCCTATGAGTGTAACCCATAGCTGTGCACCCAGCCTATGCATAGGGTATCCCTTAAAATGCAGTCCTAGCTTAGAGGCTCAGCCTATGCTCATGCTCACAACTGGTGCAAGGAAGAGGGATTCAGTTTTGTTAGGAACTGGGGAACCTTTTGGGGAAGGGGGAGTCTCTGCCGAAGGGATGGGCTCCACCTTAACCAGGGTGGAACCAGACTGCTGCCGCTAACCTTCAAAAAGGAGATAGAGCAGCTTTTAAACTAGAACAAAGGGGAAAGCTGACAGTTGCTCAGCAGCGCATGGTTCAGAGAGAGGTATCTTCAAAATGATGCATTAGAATTAGGGCATCTCGACAGAGATTCCAATAATTAGAAAAATAGTCCAAGTGCCTGTAACTAAAAACTCACCTGAGTTAAAAAATTCTAACTTATCCCTATCAATTAAAAAGCAGAATGAAAATACTAACAAAAAACAAACTTTGAAATGTTTGTATGCTAATGCCAGAAGTCTAAGAAGATGGGAGAATTAGAATGTATAGCAGTGAATGATGACATAGACTTAATTGGCATCTCAGAGACATGGTGGAAAGAGGATAACCAATGGGACAGTGCTATACTGGGATACAAATTATATCGCAATGACAGAGAGGAGCACCCGGGAGGAGGAGTGGCGCTTTATGTCCAGGATGGCATAGAGTCCAACAGGATAAACATCCTGCATGAGACTAAATACAAAATTGAATCTTTATGGGTAGAAATCCCTTGTGTGTCGGGGAAGACTATAGTGATAGGGGTATACTACCGTCCACCTGGTCAGACGGACAGTGAAATGCTAAGAGAAATTAGGGAAGCTAACCAAATTGGTAGTGCAGTAATAATGGGAGACTTCAATTATCCCAATATTGACTGGGTAAATGTATCATCGGGACACGCTAGAGAGATAACGCTAGAGAGATAATGTTCCTTGATGGAATAAATGATAGCTTTATGGAACAATTGGTTCAGGAACCGACGAGAAAGGGAGCAATTTTAGATCTAATTCTCAGTGGAGCACAGGACTTGGTGAGAGAGGTAGCGGTGGTGGGGCCGCTTGGCAATAGTGATCATAATATGATCAAATTTGATTTAATGACTGGAGGAGGAACAGTGTGCAAATCCAAGGCTCTTGTGCTAAGGGAAACTTTGATAAAATGAGAAAAATTGTTAGAAAAAAACTGAAAGGAGCAGCTACAAAAGTAAAAAATGTCCAAGAGGCGTGGTCATATTTAAAAAATACCATTCTAGAAGCACAGTCTAGATGTATTCCACACATTAAGAAAGGTGGAAATAAGGCAAAACGATTACCGGCATGGCTAAAAGGGGAGGTGAAAGAAGCTATTTTAGCCAAAAGATCTTCATTCAAAAATTGGAAGAAGGATCCAACAGAAGAAAATAGGATAAAGCATAAACGTTGGCAAGTTAAATGTAAGACATTGATAAGACAGGCTAAGAGAGAATTTGAAAAGAAGTTGGCTGTAGAGGCAAACACTCACAGTAAAACTTTTTTAAATATATCCGAAGCAGAAAACCTGTGAGGGAGTCAGTTGGACTGTTAGATGATTGAGGGGTTAAAGGGGCACTTAGAGAAGATAAGGCCATCGCAGAAAGATTAAATGATTTCTTTGCTTCGGTGTTTACTGAAGAGGATGTTGGGGAGGTACCCGTAATGGAGAAGGTTTTCATTGGTAATGATTCAGATGGACTGAATCAGACTGAATCAAATCACGGTGAACCTAGAAGATGTGGTAGGCCTGATTGACAAACTGAAGAATAGTAAATCACCTGGACCGGATGGTATACACCCCAGAGTTCTGAAGGAACTAAAAAATGAAATTTCAGACCTATTAGTAAAAATATGTAACCTATCATTAAAATCATCCATTGTACCTGAAGACTGGAGGATAGCAAATGTAATCCCAATATTTAAAAAGGGCTCCAGGGGCGATCCGGGAAACTACAGACTGATTAGCCTGACTTCAGTGCCAGGAAAAATAGTGGAAAGTGTTCTAAACGTCAAAATCACAGAACATATAGAAAGACGGTTTAATGGAACAAAGTCAGCAAGGCTTTACCCAGGGCAAGTCTTGCCTCACAAATCTGCTTCACTTTTTTGAAGGAGTTAAAAAACACGTGGATAAAGGTGAACCGGTAGATGTAGTATACTTGGATTTTCAGAAGGTGTTTGACAAAGTTCCTCATGAGAGGCTTCTAGGAAAAGTAAAAAGTCATGGGATAGGTGGCGATGTCCTTTTGTGGATTGCAAACTGGCTAAAAGACAGGAAACAGAGAGTAGGATTAAATGGACAATTTTCTCAGTGGAAGAGAGTGGACAGTGGAGTGCCTCAGGGATCTGTATTGGGACCCTTACTTTTCAATATATTTATAAATGATCTGGAAAGAAATACAAGTGAGATAATCAAATTTGCAGATGACACACAATTGTTCATAATAGTTAAATCACAAGCAGATTGTGATAAATTGCAGGAAGACCTTGTGAGACTGGAAAATTGGGCATCCAAATGGCAGATGAAATTTAATGTGGATAAGTGCAAGGTGATGCATATAGGGAAAAATAACCCATGCTATAATTACACAATGTTGGGTTCCATATTAGGTGCTACAACCCAAGAAAGAGATCTAGGCGTCATAGTGGATAACACATTGAAATCGTCAGTTCAGTGTGCTGCGGCAGTCAAAAAAGCAAACAGAATGTTGGGAATTATTAGAAAGGGAATGGTGAATAAAATGGAAAATGTCATAATGCCTCTGTATCGCTCCATGGTGAGACTGCATCTTGAATACTGTGTACAATTCTGGTCGCCGCATCTCAAAAAAATATATTTGCGATGGAGAAAGTACAGAGAAGGGCTACCAAAATGATAAGGGGAATGGAACAGCTCCCCTATGAGGAAAGACTAAAGAGGTTAGGACTTTTCAGCTTGGAGAAGAGACGGCTGAGGGGGGATATGATAGAGATGTTTAAAATTATGAGAGGTCTAGAATGGGTAGATGTGAATCAGTTATTTACTCTTTCGGATAGTATAAAGACTAGGGGGCACTCCATGAATTAAGCATTGGGCACATTTAAAACTAATCGGAGAAAGTTCTTCTTTACTCAACGCATGATTAAACTTTGGAATTTGTTGCCAGAGGATGTGGTTAGTGCAGTTAGTATAGCGGTGTTTTAAAAAGGATTGGATAAGTTCATGGAGGAGAAGTCCATTACCTGCTATTAAGTTCACTTAGAGAATAGCCACTGCCATTAGCAATGGTAACATGGAATAGACTTAGATTTTGGGTACTTGCCAGGTTCTTATGGCCTAGATTGACCACTGTTGGAAACAGGATGCTGGGCTTGATGGACCCTTGGTCTGACCCAGTATGGCATTTTCTTATGTTCTTATATTCTTATGCCCACAAACACTTGAATCAATAATAGGGTTTGGGTCACGGAGTGCGCAAGCTCTAGGTCAAGACATGCACTACCTTACTGCTTATAAACTCTGTTTTTAGAGATGAGGTTTTTTTGGTGGGAGGGTGGAATGTAATTGTTTGGGGACTGAATTTAGACTCAGATGATACAGTTCTGTAGGAAGATTACTTGACCTTAGTTGGGAGAGGGGGGCGAGGCAGTGAATGGGGAAAAATAATAATAAAATAATGATCCACACTTGCATAAGCCAGAGCAGTCAGTTCCATTGTTTGTTTAGCAGTTTGTTGAGGTTTAATGGTGACAAACTATTCTATGCAATGCAAATGTAGTGTTTACAGCAGATGCCATTGGACATATAATATGTACTTTATGGTTTTTGTCGAATAAACAAATTTAAAAAAAAACTAACTCTTATCTGAGCAGGATTAGGAACAACTGGACAACATACTTATGGTGAAAATTATGTGATTTTTTCCTATAGCAGGGATCATAATGAAATCTGGAGTCTAGTATTGAGGCTTCATCTCCTGGGCTATTTTAAAAAGAAAGCGGAAACTTGCGTGCCACTGGCGTTTCACCAATTCATGGGAAGCCCGAAGTTTAACTCCAGGTCACAGGAACCAGGCGGCTCCCTCCCACGGAGCTTGTTGTCTTCCCCCTTCTCCTGCAGCTTGTCTTAGTCCATCTCCGGCAGATGCAGGTCTCAGCACGTCACGGGCTCTGCTTTGTTACGTAAGCGCTCGTCTTTACTTTTGTTTAATAAAAGTCACAATAGAGCAATGGGAGAGGCTCCCTGGGTTATTGCTTCCGTTGGAGGCACCGTCAGCATCTTCGATACAGGGAAGTAGGAAAAAAAAAAAAAAAAGAATCGAGAGCAAAACTGGGAGTTAGAAAAGAAAGCTTTTGGAAAGAGGGCGAAAAAGCGCTTGCAAATTTAATACATTGCGTTTAATGTTAAATCTATACAGTAGATTAGTCTATGAACTCCACACCACAGTAAACCATAACTATGATACTATGTGTAATAAAACTACCGGTGTAAGTACCTTGGTACAATTGGTCATGAACTACTTTGCTAAATGACTATGTCTAATGATATATTGTAACCGAACCTTTGACGGCACCTGTTAGAATGTACTATAGTACGCTTTTACCTACATTGCATATGTGCCTACATGTAAACCGTTGCGACGGTATTTAACTTAGCAACGGTACAGAAAAGTTTTTAAATAAATAAAATAAATAAGTTATAAGGGGGGGTCATCTCCACCTCAAAGCTGAAGGTAAGAAACGTTCAGCTCTTCCCAGGTTTGGGCAGCTTCCCTGCCCCCAAGGAGGATGTGAGGTGGGGGGGCTGGAGCCTAGGATGGCCAAGGCCTTTCCGCTGCTCTCGCAGGTGCCTTGAGGTGGTCAAGGTGAGCAGGAAGCTGGGGTGGGGGGTGGGGGGCACAGCAAGGGCAATGGGCAGAAAGAAGTTAGCCAAGCTCGTCGGAAAGCACGCAGGGGCGCACCCTTTCCAGCTTCCTTGCATTTTTTTTCAGAGCCCCTAGTAAGGGTTTTTCTGACATTGAGGGGAGCTGGGGTCCTGTACCCCACGCGATCAAGGCATGCAGACGCCTAATACTGCTGGCAGAGCGCAACTCGTCCCTGGTAAGCGCCGACTGCAAACCTGCCTCCTCCTCCTCCTCCTCTTCCACTACCTCCCTCCGTCCACCCCTTCCACTGGGTCCCCTTTCCCAGCTCTCCCTCCCCCTCAGCCTTCCTTTCCTCGCTAGGGGTTAAGGGATGGGGTTGGCGTGGTCAGTGCTAGAGGCCACTGGAGGGAAAGAGTTAAACTTTCCGCCCCCCCCCCCCCCCCCCGTCAACCATTGAATATTTATCAGCCGTGCAGAGGCTGCTGCTGCTGAGAAGTTGCCTTGGCTTCTTTGGGAGCTGGAGAGGAGCTCTTGGCCGTGGGTCCTGTAAGCTGCTGTGTGAGGAGGAAGTGCAGCTCTCAGTGCTGTCTCTTGGGTGGGGCAGGGATCCCCCCCCTAGATGCGTAAACCTCAGCTCTTTCCGGCTGCCGATCACTGGACAGCATGAAAGCACCAGGAAGCTTCCTAACTTTCTTCACCCTCCCAATGGTCTTGAGGCGAGCAGCCGGGGCAGGTAAGTGTGCTCTTCTTTCCCTGTTCTCTCCGTCGAGCCTAGAGGCAAACTCTTAGCCCCAAGAGGACTTGCAGCCTTGTCATTTTAATAGGATAAGTTCTGGAAAGTCTTGTAATGGGACAGTAAGACAGCCAAGGTGGAGGAGCCTGTTGGCGTTGTGAAATCCTTCTGCTGTCAGACATTCAGGCAATGCAAACATCCCATGCCTGCTGCCAGCTCTTCTGTCTCCTTGTCCTAGTGCAGGGAATAAGCTCTGCTCTGCTCTCCCCAGCAGTGACTGTTCACCCTGCCTAATAAGATTGCATTTATAGGAAAGGATGCAGGAATCTTGGAAAGCACTGTCAGCTCTCATTGTGTGGGAAGCCAGTGCCCGAAAGCCAAAGAATTAAAGACCAAACTATGCTGGTGCAGACTGCAGAAAATCTCTGTTTCGCATCCTTTCCATTTAAGTCTCTTCTATTTGCTGTAATACTATGAAGAGACTAAAGTGATGTCAAAGCTTTTACAGCAGCTTTCATGGCACGCAGTAAGGCTAAGATGTCTCCTGTCAACCTCTGTCTCTCAGTGCCCCTTGCCTCCCTGCAGTTCTTAGACATTCACCCTCCTAACCACCTCATTTACCTGGAGAAAGTCCAACGGCATCTCTCTTAAATCACAGAATTTCTCCATTAATAATATTAGAAGTCTCCAATATCTCTCCTTTTCCCTTTAATCTTGCAAACTTTAAACTTGTACATTCTCCCCTTTATTTTGGTCTTCCTGTTGCTCCCCTGTTTCCCCCTCCCTGTTCCATGTATTTCAGTAAATTCTCTGTAAACCGATAAGATGTACCCACGAATACCGGCATAGAAAAGTTGTTAAATAAATAAATAATCTACTCTGGTTTGGAGAGTTACTAAAACTTTAACACAGGGATCAATACCTTTATTTATATAAGGTACTGGTATTAGAAAGAGAATATTGCTTTAGCTTTCTCATTTGTGTCTGAAATGAGAAAGGCCTAAAAGATTCAGGAAATAAAGACCATCCCCAGCCATCAGTAATCCTTCTGTCTCATTGTATCTTATGGTGCAGGCCATAAAGACCATCCCCATGCATCTGTGTCCCTTCTATCTCATTGCATCATATGGAACAAACAATAAAGACCATCTGCAGGTATCTTTGTCCCTTCTCTTTCAGAGGTAACAATCGGCTGATTCAGGTGCAGACTGAAAATAAATGCAGTTGGCAGTGTATCTCTGTGATAGTCTAGCATGAAACATTTTTTTTCCACACTCTGCCTGCAATGCAAGGAGTGTAACTCTCCAACAAAGTGTGCCCAGTTCAAGACAGAGAGCTTGCCAACACCCTGCCTACAAGATTTGTGTTTTATTGACTTGTATTGCAGAGGGCTATGTGGGGAGGGCTCAGGTATGGTTTGGTTTGTGGCACTCTTGGGTCTGGTACAGAAGGCATTTGTGATAGCCTGAAGGATGAGAGTGAGTCTGGAAGCTCCAGCTGAGAAGGAGGGCATTAGAGACTGAGACACTGAGATACCTCAAAGGAATAAGTAATGCAGAAAAAGCATGCCATTTTCAGGGGAAGGAGGGGATAGGCTCAGGGTTAACACTAGAAAGCATTTTTTTCATGCAAAGGTGGCAGATTCATTTCCCAGAGAAGATGGTGAAAGTAAATAGAATAACATAATTAAAAAAAAAAAAGCCTCGATAAGCACAGAACATCCTTAAGAGGAAAGAACTGAGGAAAAAGCCAGAGACTGGCTGGGCTCTTTGGTACCTGGGCCTTTCAGTTCTTATTTCTGTCGGACTCTGTGCTTTCAAGTCCTGCGTAGAGCATTGACACATAGTAACGTGACAGAGAAAGACCTCCTCCGGTACCACCGGCCCAACTCAGTCTGCAGGCCTCTCCCTCCCTTTTCCTTCCCCGCCACCCACCCATGCTGGGATTGTGGAAAGCTAATTCAGAGAGGCAGGCCAGGTTATTAATGAGGTGACAGACGAGTAGCTCTGGCAGACACAAGAAGGGAAAAGCTTTCTGTGACTTTCAGCCCCCCCCCCCCCCCCCCCATTTCCAGAGTAAATTGCAATCTAAACGCTGATAAGGAGAAGCCAGGGGTGCGAGGAGTAAAGGTCTCACCTGAAAAGTTGCGCCAGTTCTGCTTCTGCCCCAGTCTAGGTCCAGGACGGTCTTGTAAGCTGGGCAGGGCGCACAAGGGCAGAGATGCAAAGGAGGCAGCAATCGGAACTGGATCAGCCTCCCCAGCCTGAGCTGAATCAAATGGCACCACTTGAAAGTTTTCAGATAACTCCAACTGCACATCCCTTCTATCTGTTTATTTATATTTTATTTAAGGCTTTTCTATACCGGCATTCATGATACAATCATATCAAGCCGGTTTACAAATAACAGGGGTGTGTAATAACTTTGTTCTTTTTAACCAGTGCAGAAGAGGCAAAAGGTTACAATATAACAAGGTCGTTGAAACTGGGAGATGAAGGAGACAAGAATAGAAAGGAATAAATATATACTTTACAGAGGTAGATTACATATATACATATTTAAATATATACTTTACAGAGGTAGATTATTGTTTGTTTGTTTGTTTGTTTGTTTATTTATTTAATCGATTTGTAGACTGCTTAGGCTCAGTTTATGGGTGGTTTACAACATAAAATAAACATAGACTAAATGACACTGTTAGAAGCAACAGAGCAATGTAAAACTCATTAAAACAAGAAATGGAATCTATTGGATTTTGGAACTTGAAGTCTTGCTTTATAAGGAAAGTAATGAGTCTGACCCTTATGCAAATAATGTGGGGTTTGGGGAGACCTGCGTCCTTGTATTCTTGTAGCCTGCTGCTGTCCAGCTTAAGGCTGCAGCTTGATGTATTCCTCTCAGAGGAGGGGTGTGTGTGTATAAAACGCTGCTCCTCACTCACCCTGCTAGAGATCCATAAACCAGAGGATGATTTGGAACTGTACACATCCTGCATTTTCCCAACCCAAAATCAATACCAAAGATTCAAACTGTCCCAAAGCAGAGACAGCCTCAATTACGTGCAGAACAAAGGAAGCTTAAATCCTCCCAAGTCCCTATTCAACAGTAAAAGCCAGGGCGGGGGAAAGTCTGCAAAGCCGTCAAAAGCTTTCTATACAAGTGCAGGAGGAGAGAGAGAGAGCAGTCACCTCCAGAGGATTGTGACACCCATCCCTCCTCCCAACCCCCACCACACACACAATGCTACAAGGAAGAGAGAGAGAGTGAGGAGGGAAGGGACTGGAGAAAGGTGGAGAGAAAGAGTGAGTAAGAGAGGGAAAAGGGACTGGAGGGAAAGAGTGAGAGGGCATAGGGACTGGAGAAAGGTGGAGGGAAAGAGTGAGAGAGGGAACAGGGACGAGGAGAGTGGAGGGAGAGAGAGAGAGAGGAACAGGGACCGCAGGAAAGTGGAGGGAAAGTGAGAGAAGGAACAGGAACTGCAGGAAAGTGGAGGGAAAGAGTGAGAGAGGGAACAGGAACAAGGAAAGTGGAGGGAAAGAGAGAGAGGGAACAGGAACAAGGAGAGTGGAGGGAAAGAGAGAGAGAGGGAACAGGGACGAGGAGAGTGGAGGGAAAGAGAGAGCGAGGAACAGGGACCGCAGGAAAGTGGAGGGAAAGAGAGAACAGGAACAAGGAAAGTGGAGGGAAAGAATGAGAGAGGGAACAGGGACTGCAGGAAAGTGGAGGGAAAGAGTGAGAGAGGGAAAAGGGACAAGGAAAGTGGAGGGAAAAAGTGAGAGAGGGAACAGGGACTGGAAGGAAAGTGTGAGAGGGAACAGTGACAGAGGGAACAGGGACTGGAGAAAAGTGGAGGGAAAGAGTTAGAGGGAACAGAGACTGGAAGGAAAGAGTGAGAGAGGGAATGGGGGCTGGGGGAGAGTAGAGAGGAAAGAGTGAAAGGGAATGAGGGCTGGAGGAGAGTAGAGAGGAAAGAGTGAGGAAATGGGGGCTGGAGGAGAGTAGATAGGAAAGAGTGAGAGGGAATGGGGACTGGAGGAGAGTGAGGAGTATGACGTGAGCTGAATATTTCCTGAGGTAATAAGGACCAGTTGGCTCATCCAATCTGCCCAGTTGAGATTCTTCCTCTCTACCTCTTTCAGTAGAAGTGGATATAAATTTCCAGTACCAGACCTGTGACCTCCCAACCCTGTTCTATCAATGCTCTCTCTCTGTCTGTCTGTCCCAAGCAGCTCCCAGGCTCCACCCCCACCTCTCCATGCCTCTTACCTGACCTCCTAACCATGTTCCACCATTGCTCACTCTCTATCTGTCCCTAGCAGCTCCCAGGCTCCACCCCCACCTCTCCATGCCTCTTACCTGACCTCCTAACCATGTTCCACCACTGCTTACTCTCTAGCTGTCCCTAGCAGTTCCCAGCCTCCACCCCTACCTCTCCATGCATTTTACCTGACCTGCGACCACTCACCCTGTTCCAACCACTGCTTATCCTGATTATCTCAAGAAGATTTAAATTCCATTACAGCACTGCCTTTCCACCTCCTCCTTAGGACATTCTAGGCTTTGTCATTTTTCTCTTTGGTTCTTACATCCAGATCCCTTTCCATGTCTTACCAAAAAGGTTTGTAATAATTCACATGGCCACAAAAAATAGTGAGGCTATTAGAAATATCAGTTCATTTTGTTTGTTAGGGTTGTAATCATGGCCACCCCATGCAGGTTACCCCAGACATCTTGGAAGCTTGATTAATCCATGCCTCTGTTATGGTTGTAACCTTGATCGGTCCATGCAGGTAACCTAAGTCTTCTTGAAAGCTTGATTAAGCCATGACTCTGTTATGGTCGTAACCTTGCTCGCTCCATGCAGGTTACCCCAGTCTTCTTGGAAGCTTGATTAAGTCATGCCTCTGATATGGGTGTAACCTTGATCGCTCTGTGCAGGTTACCCCAGTCTTCTTGGAAGCTTGATTAAGCCATGCCTCTGTTATGGTTGTAACCTTGACTGGTCCATGCAGGGTACCCCAGTCTTCTTGGAAGCTTGATTAAGCTGTTATGGTCGTAACTTGATCGCTCCATGCAGGTTACCCCAGTCTTCTTGGAAGTTTGATTAAGCCATGCCTCTGTTATGGGTGTAACCTTGATCGCTCTGTGCAGGTTACCCCAGTCTTCTTGGAAGCTTGATTAAGCCATGCCTCTGTTATGGTTGTAACCTTGACCAGTCCATCCAGGTAACCTAAGTCTTCTTGAAAGCTTGATTAAGCCATGCCTCTATTATGGTCATAACCTTGACCGCTCCATGCAGGGAACCCCAGTCTTCTTGGAAGCTTGATTAAGCTGTTATGGTCATAACCTTGATCGTTCCATGCAGGGTACCCCAGTCTTCTTGGAGGCTTGATTAAGCCATGCCTCTGTTATGGTCGTAACCTTGACCGCTCCATGCAGGTTACCCCAGTCTTCTTGGAAGCTTGATTAAGCCATGCCTCTCTTATGGTTGTAACCTTGACCAGTCCATGCAGGTAACCTAAGTCTTCTTGAAAGTTTGATTAAGCCATGCCTCTATTATGGTCATAACCTTGACCGCTCCATGCAGGGTACCCCAGTCTTCTTGGAAGCTTGATTAAGCTGTTATGGTCATAACCTTGATCGTTCCATGCAGGGTACCCCAGTCTTCTTGGAGGCTTGATTAAGCCATGCCTCTGTTATGGTCGTAACCTTGACCACTCCATGCAGGTTACCCCAGTCTTCTTGGAAGCTTAATTAAGCCATGCCTCTCTTATGGTTGTAACTTCGCTCCATGCAGATTACTTCAGTCTTCTTGGTAGCTTCATTAAGCCATGCCTCTGTTATCATTGTTGTGGTTGTAACCTTGATTGCTCTGTGCAGGTTACCCCAGTCTTCTTGGTAGCTTGATTAAGCATGCTTTTTTTTTATGCTTGAAACCTTGATCGCTCTATGCAGGTTACCCCAGTCTTTTTGGAAGCTTACATCATGCCTATGTTATTGGTGTAACCTTGATTGCTCCATGCAGGTTATCCCAGTCTTCTTGGAATATTGATTAAGCCATGCCTCTGTTATGGATGTAACCTTGATCACTCCATACAATTTATCCCAGTCTTATTGGAAGTTTGATCAAGTTATGCCTCTGTTATGGGTGTAACCTTGATCGCTCCATGCAGGTTACCCCAGCCTTTTTGGAAGTTTGATTAAGCATGCTTTTTTATGCTTGAAACCTTGATCACTCTATGCAGGTTACCCCAGTCTTCTTGGAAGCTTGATTAAGCCATGCCTCTGTTATGGTTGTAATCTTGATCACTCGGTGCAAGTTACCCCAGTTTTCTTGGAAGCTTGAATAAGTGATACCTTTGTTATGGTTGTAACTTTGCTTGCTCCATGCAGATTGCTCCAGTCTTCTTGGTAGCTTGATTAAGCCATGCCTCTGTTATGGCTGTAACCTTGATTGCTCTGTGCAGGTTACCCCAGTCTTCTTGGAAGCTTGATGCCTCTGTTATAGTTGTAACCTTGATCCCTCCATAAAGGTTACCCCAGTCTTCCTGGAAGCTTGATTATTACTCTAGTTTTCCCTTTGTTAAACTGTAAACCGATCCGATATGGTTATTTACTATGAAGGTCGGTATAAAAAACTGTTAAATAAATAAATAAAATTAAGCCATGCCCCTGTTATGGTTATAACCTTGATCACTCGGTGCAGGTTACCCCAGTCTTCTTGGAAGCATGATTAAGTGATACTTTTCTTATGGTTGTAGCTTTGCTCCATGCAGATTACTTCAGTCTTCTTGGTAGCTTCATTAAGCCATGCCTCTGTTATGGTTGTAACCTTGATCCCTCCATGCAGGTTACCCCAGTCTTCCTGGAAGCTTGATTAAGCCATGCCCCTGTTATGGTTATTGTTATGAATGTAAGCTTGATTGCTCCAGGTGTGTTACTCCAACCTCCATGCGGGTTACCCCAGTCTTCTTGGAAGTTTGATCAACTATGCCTCTGTTATGGATGTAACCTCGATCTCTCCATGCAATTTACCCCAGTCTTCTTGGAAGTTTGAACAAGCTATGCCTCTGTTATGGGTGTAACCTTGTTCGCTGCATGCAGGTTACACCAGTCTTTTTGGACGCTTGATTAAGCATGCTTTTTTTATGCTTGAAACCTTGATCGCTCCATGCAGGTTACCCCAGTCTTCTTGGAAGCTTAATTAAGCCATGCCTTTGTTATGCTTGTAACCTTGATCACTCTATATGGGTTACTCCAGTCTTCTTGGAAGTTTGATTAAGCCATGCCTCTGTTATAGTTGTAACCTTGATCGCTCCATGCAGGTTACCCCAGTCTTCTTGGAAGCCTGCATTCTGCCACTCTGCCCCACTGACTTGTATTTTCTCCTCTTTAGTCTTGTAAAGCTCCATATGACTCAGCAAATACTCAAGCCCCACCCTGCCATCCCATGTCCTACCTGCCCTTAAACTGTTCTTCCTCCCCTGCACACACACCTGTGCCCAGCATGTTTAAATTCTGTCACACTTGTGCTTGTTACTAACTAGGCAATTCCAGGCATCTACCACCCTCTCAGCAAAGAAGTATTTCTCATGTTTCCTTTCTACCTTCCTTCCTGCAACTTTATATCTTGATCTCTTGTCTTTTGAAATTCCTATTCTATGGAAAATTGCACCTTCCCTTACTTTACTGAACTCTGTCCAATATTACAATGTTTCTAGGGACATAGGGCGTGTTTAGTGTTACAAGGCACTCAAAGCATGGGATGCCACTGACGCCATAGAGATAACGGTGATCTCTGACCCTGACTGGGTGCACCTAACTCTCATGTCCTCTCTGTTCTGCAGGTCAGTGGTGTTACGACTCACAGGATGTGAGCTGTGGTGAGTAGAGAAGTTCTGCTGGGAGTGCGGCACAGCTGCTGCCAACCTGTTACTAAAGAGACCTATCTTGTGATGCTCTGGAGAGACTTTCAGAAGTTCCTTAAGAAATAATTTTATTTTAAAACAGAATGTAGGGTGGGGCAGTTCTCAGCAAATGGAACAATCCAAGCCCCTTGATAAGGCTTTTTGGCAGCACAGCACTGATTATATCACAGCAAAGTCACTGCCAGTATGGGGCAGAGACACTGCCAGGCTCCTGTTCCTGGTGTTTGCTTTTGGACTGCAAAGTCTCAAGGGAGTGGCACATTATTGGAGGTGGAATTCTTCTAAGCACAAAGGAGGAATGGGATCTGAGAGTGATTGTATCTGATGTTCTTAAGGTGGCCAAACAGGTGGATAAAGCGATGGTAAAAGCCAGAAAGATGCTTGGCTGCATAGGGAGAGTTAATGGAGGTGATAGTGCCCCTGTATAGGTCCCTGGTGAGACCTGACGTGGAATACTGTGCGCAATTCTGGAGACCGCGCCTTCAAAAGGATATAAACAGGATGGAGCTGGTCCAGAGGGTGGCTTCTAAAATGGCCTTTTTTGTAAAGCAGACTTAAAGAGCTAAACATGTACGCCCTAGAGGAAAAGCAAGATAGGAGAGTTATGATAGAGACATTCAAATATCTCAAAGGTTTCCATGCACAGGAGGGGAGTCTCTTTCAATGGAGAGGTCATGAGATGAGGTTGAAAGGGGGTAGGCTCGGGAGTAATCTTAGGAAATATTTCTTCACAGAAAGGTGTTGTACGCGTGAAACAGCCTCCCAGTGCAGATGGTGTAGAACAGTATCAGAATTCAAGGAAGTGTGGGATAAGTACAGTGGATCTCTAAGGGAGAGGGAGGCATTGGAAAGCTGAGCACTTGGTATGCATGGACTGGCTAGAGAGGTCCCAGGGTGTTTTTCTGCTGCCACGTGTTTATCTTTCTATTTATTGGCATTCATATGCTGCCTGTGCCAAAGCTCTAGGTGGCTAACAATACAACATGCACAGTGGTTAAAACAAAACGAACACGGCAATCAGAAAAACAATACTGAATATTTAATATTCTAGGCTACAGATATTCCGCGAGGGTTTGGACACCACACAGTGTGAAGACGAAGCTTCATTTGCTGAGTTTGTCCCCAGGAGGCAGGGTTTAAGAATGCAGGAGGCAAGCTGGGCTCATCTCCCCGGGATTGGCACCTGCTTAATATTCTCCCTCCTTTCTAAGCAAGCGTTTGCTGCTCCGGGGGTGGGGGCAGGCTGCAGCTGCAGGAACAGGAGCTGCATGGCAGCTTTTCCTTCTTAGTGCGGTACTGGCTGTGTGCTGCAGCGTCCCTCCCCGTTCAGAGCTGAGGTTCTGGCGGTGTCCCTGCAGTCGGGGGTGAAGAGCTTGCAGAAGGAAACTGCCCCTCTGAGGTCAGGGGTAAAGGGGGGGGGGGGAGCTCCTGCTTGCACTTCACTACAGGCAGACCCTGCAGAGGCAACTCAGCTAAGGGACTGTGCACTCTCTCCCTTCCACATCTTCAGCAGATCCTGGCAGTAAATGTTCACGTTCTCTGTCTGCACTGGCGACGGCGTGTTGGCTGCTCCTCACACAAGACTGATAAAGAGAGCGCACCCCTTGTCTCCCCCTCCCTTGCCCAGGCCTTAGAGGAGCATCGGGCTAAGAAGCAGGATAGCCGGAGTTCGGATCCTGCTACCACTCCTTGTGACCTTGGGCAAGTCACTTCACCCTCCATTGCCTCAAGTCTAAAGCGGCTGTGAGCCCTTCGAGGATAGGGAAATACCTGCAGTATCTGAGTGTAATCTGCTGGCATATAAACATAATAATTACAAATAACATCTCGCAGTGCCAGAAGTGCCCTCTACCAGCGGTGATCGGGGGCCAGTGAGAGAGGGCAAACATCTCTGCTGGCTCCCCTGCAGCTTCCACATGGAACGAGACCCACGTTCCTGTGCTGCAGGGCTGGGGTTTACCCTCCGGTCAAGAGCACAAAGAGAATAAACGTCACAGGTGCAAGCTAAATATAGCCCCACCCCTGCCAGGGAATCCTGCTAAATTATGCAAGGTCTGCTCATTAATATTAATAGCGAGCTGGGGAAGAAGCAGGGGGGAGCAGCTAATGGCTGTGCTGGCACTTAGCAGTCCAGCTGCGGTTGGGGATTGCCATGGCAGTGTGCGAGTTTGGCAGCTGGAGGGGCTATTTATAACCATGGGGACTTGGGATCAATGACCGCGTTTCCCCTTCTCCTCCCCCCCCACCCTGGGAAGGCTTTGATCATTTACCATAAATCCACCACCAATAATCTTGTTTCAAACAGAAATAGACGGGCAGCCACCGCGGGGATGGAAGGCCTACAGTTTGTGCTCCAAAAGGGAGGGAGGGACAGCCATGTTAGCATTACCGTTATCGTCATTATGATCATCTAATTACACTGGGAGGGATTCAAGCACAAGGGGGGTAAATGATGAATTGCAATTGGAACTTAGGGCCAGGGAATAAAGCAGGAGGTGCCCTGCACTGCGCACGCATTGTACATATGTGTGACAGATGTGCGTTCATCTATAATCACATCACACGTGGTGCACCTGCAATAACCTCTCTGCCCACAGGCCCAGTTCACTGGAAGGATATTAACCACAACTGCGGAGGAGAGAACCAGTCCCCTGTTAACATAGACAGGACCCAGATCCAGAGGGGCCAGAAGCTGGGCGATATGGTCTTCCAGGGATACGACATAGCCCCTCCTGGCAGATGGAGGCTTATGAATGATGGGCACTCAGGTGAGTGCTGAGAGGGAACATTGCAGCCTTATAAAGAGCCGGTGCTATAAAAAACCCACCAGTCCCAGAACTGCATACATTACGGGCCCAATATTCAAGGATATCCAGTTATCTACGTTATCCGGATATAACTTACAAGGGATTTTTAGTAGCATGGCCATGCTGCTGAATATAACTGGATAAGTTCTAGTTAGCCAGATAAGTTATATCCGGATAACTTTACACCTGCTATTGAGTAGGTCTGACCAAGGCTGAATATGGGCACTTATCTGGAAATTGTCCTGCCTTGATCCACCCATTGCCTGCCCCCAAGATATACGGCTCTCTACTTCTCCAGCTATGTGGTGGCCACTGAACATAGCTGAATATTCAGTGGCTGCCACTTAGCCACATAAGTCCCTATATATGCGGCTTAGCCTCCACAGGTTTAGTAATGCCCCATGCTGTGTTGTTGCTTTTGTACCCAGTGTTTTGTTGGGTAATTAACCCCTCAGATTAAGCGGTGTCTCTGGGTTATCAGCATCTTCCAGCTGTGCTGTCTTTAGCTTCTCGTGTGGTGCTGGGTTTGTAAGCCCTGGGCACTGTGTTATTGCGCTGTAGTATACTGCTTTGGGCTGTATTACATTTTATCTTCCTTTATTCCCTCGTGTATTATCCATCTTACAGCAAGTCACAATAATACACACATACAGAATGCAATCCAAATATAAAAAGCAATGCAAAAATTTATTTATTTATTTATTTATTTAACACTTTTCTATACCGACCTTCATGGTAAAAACCATATCAGATCGGTTTACATCATGATACAGGAAAATACATGAAACAACGCGCTCCGTACTCAGTTGCTGTGCGGCTCTGCTCGCTAGCCAGCTAAATTTATCCCGTTAACTAGCACTGTATATTAGTGGCGCAACCACGTCGCTGAATATATCCAGCTAGCTTAAAGTTATCCAGATCAGTTTATTTGGCTAACTTTAGGATAGCTTTGTGGCCCAAGCAGACTTAAGCCAGCTAACCCGGGATATCAGAATTGGCTGTGCCGGCTAAGTGATGCCCCTGGGACGCCCCTAACTTATACAGCTAAATTCCAGGCACCTAACTTATTAGCTGGCTAGAATTTAGCTGGATATGTGCCCAAATATTCAATTAGCCAGCTAGATGCTTTTGAATACGGACCTTAATATCTAAAGACAATCACCCCCAGTATCCCTTGGCTTTCAATCCCCCTTTCTAACAGAGTGATTGTAAACCTAAAGTTACATCACCCCAAAATGTCTGGGATCTCAGCATCCAGCTACCAAAGAAGAAACCTACACTAAAACCAGCGTTTCCCCAAACAAGCTGAAGCGTTCACCCCTTTGAAGGCGATGGTCAAGCTGTGACCTGCTGAAGGGCTTCAGCCGCCTGGGCTTGTCACGTGGGGCAAAGTTTGGCTTAGTGGGGCCCTCGATGTTTAAAACTCCACGTCAGACCAAGGAAACAGCGTGGCCGCAGGTAGACGTGGTCCGTCCATAGCTGCTGCTTATCTGTGCTGTGCTGCATTATTAACCCCCTCCGTGCTGCCTGTATGGATCCACAGTGCTGGTGCGTCTGGAAGAAGAGACAGTGATGGGATACATCAATATCAGTGGAGCCGGACTCCCCAACACCTTCCAGGCCTTACAGTTCCATTTCCACTGGGGGAGCTCCAAGGGCAATGGCTCAGAGCACACCGTGGATGGCAAACAGTACCCCATGGAGGTAGGCAGGTGCAGCGCACGCTTTTCTGAGCATCTATATATGTGAAGAAGTCATATGTAAAGCCGGGGGGTCGCAGGGGCGGAAAGTGCATGCTGTTGCCAAGGATCTGTGCAGGCCCAAAGGATTGTGGGTGACACCTGTCCATCCCTTGTCTTTCAGCTGCACATTGTTCACCTGAATGCCAAATACCGATCGATCACAGATGCCAAGAAGGATCCACATGGGCTGGCAGTCCTGGGCTTCTTAGTCACGGTATGCTGAGTATGTGAACCCTTGTGTAAGTGTCTGTGTCATGTTCATATCTGGGAGCTTCCTGGATTTCACCTGGAGACTCAGGGAATTTGCATCAGTTGCTGGGTCTCTGGGGGAAACACTAGAAAGCGCCAGACCTCTCTGTTTACTCCTCCAGTCAGTCCCTTTCAGGAAGCGTGCAGGGAACAGGAGAAGAGGGGCGAGTCTGGGGCAGGCACTGCAGGCAGCATACGGGGAGAAACTGGAGAGAGGCTGCGACACACAAAGTGCGGTCTTCAGCTGTGATTCCAGGCTGAGGGACTCAGCTGAGGACAGTGAGGGGCCGCAAATCAGAGCGTAAAAGAGACTGCTGGTGTCAAGGAGGGAGGAAGAGGAAGAATTTAGGATCATCCCTGGAGGTGGAAAAGTAGTGGTGGGGGAGGGGGAGGAAGTGAAATAGAGAGAATTGATAACATTATTCCTTCTCTCCCCCCCCCCCCCCACCCAGCCCCCTGCAATCTCAGGGTGAGCACACTCAAAGATTGCCAGCTATGTACAAGTCTTTGTATTACCTATCTATGTGCACAGTATGTTTATTTATGTCCATGTATGCAGCGGGTTTCTATCGTGATTCGTAAAGCAAGGCACCAGTGTTATTTGTCCTGGTCTCTCTCAGGGGTCCTGCTGGGTTTCATAACACATCACATAGAGGCACAATGAATCCCTACCCTGAAGAGCTTACTTTCCCCAAGGTCACGGGGAGTGTCAGTGGCTAAAACAGGATTTTGCTTCCACTCTCCTGGTTTCCAGTTAATCACTGTCCCGATAGATGACTCCCTGTCCCACACTGGAGCTTTGCTAGCATCACACGGGACCGCACTGGCGCTCTATCACACCATGCATAATCATTTTGTTCCTTCTTAGGTCGCAGAGGCTGATAACCCAAATTATAACACTATCCTGGCCGGGCTGAAGAATGTGCCCAATGAAGGTGAATATTTGCTGCTCTCCTCATGGTATGGCAGGGCTTCCCAAACCTGTCCTGGGGACTGCACAGCCACACAGGTTTTCAGGATATCCATAAAGAATATGCAGTATATGAAATGTCTCTCATGCATATTCATTGTGGGATCCCAGGACAGGTTTGAGAAGCCCCGTGCTGTGGTGCTTCTGAGAAGGGGATGGGATAAGGGACAGTGAAGGGTAGCAGGAAGACCACAGGATCCCTGCCATGACCACCATCTCTCACTGCATGCCAGAAATGTGTAGCATATACACAGGCACCTTCAGTTTTGGTTGTTAATGTTTTTTATTTTTCCTGAGAACTTATCAGGGTTTAGTATGATAAGAACCAAAACAGGAGAAAATCAGTGGAAAAAAATGATGCCGTACTTTTCCAGGTAAATAAAGGAGTTTATTTGGTGGACAGAAGCAAGGATAATAAAACAACATTATCAGATTCTGCCACCTACCCTCTCAGCAGCATCCCCATCTCCACCCCATCCGCTGCCTAGCATTTCCCTCTCTCCCCATCCCCTGTCTAGCATTTCCCTCTCTCCCCCATCCCCTGTCTAGCATTTCTCTCTCTCCCCATCCCCTGTCTAGCATTTCCTTGTCTCCCTCGTCCCCTGCCTAGCATTTCCCTCTCTCTCCCCATTCCCTGCCTAGCATTTCCCTCCTCCCTCAACCCCTGCCTAGCATTTCTCTCTCCCCCTCATCCCATGTGTATTTCAGGGATGCTTTCTCTGTTTGATCCCACTGTCCCGACCACGGGTCACTCCTCTCTGTATTTCAGGGATGCTTTGTGTGATCCCACGGTCTCGTCCATGGGTCACTCCTCGCTGTGTATTTCAGGGATGCTTTGTGTCATCCCAGGGTCCTGACTATGGGTCACTCCTCGCTGTGTATTTCAGGGATGCTTTGTGAGATCCCAGGGTCCCGACCATGGGTCACTCCTCTCTGTGTATTTCAGGGATGCTTTGTGTGATCCCAGAGTCCCAACCACGGGTCACTCCTTGCTGTATATTTCAGGGATGCTTTGTGAGATCCCATGATCCTGACCATGGGTCACTCCTCTCTGTGTATTTCAGGGATGCTTTATGTGATCCCACGATCCTGACCATGGGTCACTCCTCGCTGTGTATTTCAGGGATGCTTTGTGAGATCCTAGGATCTCGACCACGGGTCACTCCTCTCTGTGTATTTCAGGGATGCTTTGTGAGATCCCATGATCCTGACCATGGGTCACTCCTCTCTGTGTATTTCAGGGATGCTTTGTGTGATCCCACGATCCTGACCACGAGTCACTCCTCTCTGTGTATTTCAGGGATGCTTTGTGAGATCCCACGATCCTGACCACAAGTCACTCCTCTCTGTGTATTTCAGGGATGCTTTGTGAGATCCCACGATCCTGACCATGGGTCACTCCTCTCTGTGTATTTCAAGGATGCTTTCTCTGTGTAATCCCAGGGTCCCGACCACGGATCACTCCTCTCTGTGTATTTCAGGGATGCTTTATGTGATCCCAGGATCCAAATCACGGGTCACTCCTCTTTGTGTATTTCTGGGATGCTATCTCTGTGTGATCGCACGAACCCAACCACGGGTCACTCCTCTCTGTGTACTTCAGGAATGCTTTCTTTGTGTGATCCCAGGGTCCCGACCACGGGTCACTCCTCTCTGTGTATTTCAGGAATGCTTTCTTTGTGTGATCCCAGGGTCCCGACCACGGGTCACTCCTCTCTGTGTATTTCAGGAATGCTTTCTTTGTGTGATCCCAGGGTCCCGACCACGGGTCACTCCTCTCTGTGTATTTCAGGAATGCTTTCTTTGTGTGATCCCAGGGTCCCGACCACGGGTCACTCCTCTCTGTGTATTTCAGGGATGCTTTCTTTGTGTGATCCCAGGGTCCCGACCACGGGTCACTCCTCTCTGTGTATTTCAGGGATGCTTTGTGTGATCCCAGTGTCCTGACCACGGGTCACTCCTCTCTGTGTATTTCAGGAATGCTTTCTCTATGTAATCCCAGGGTCCCGACCACGGGTCACTCCTCTCTGTGTATTTCAGGGATGCTTTGTGTGATCCCAGTGTCCTGACCACGGGTCACTCCTCTCTGTGTATTTCAGGGATGCTTTCTTTGTGTGATCCCATAGGTCACTCCTCTCTGTGTGTTCCAGAAACACTGTTTGTGATTGTGTATAATTCTGTGGCTCTAAATGCAGGCCATTTCTCTCTGTGTATTGTAGGGAATTTTGTGGACCTGGCATCTACGTTTCGCCTGGACAGTCTCCTCCCTGGGATGGACAAGCTTTCCAGGTATTACCGTTACCAGGGCTCCCTGACCACTCCCGACTGTGCTGAGTCAGTTATCTGGACATTGTTTGAAGACCCGATTCCCATCAGCCGTGCTCAGGTACAGCCATGTTTGTATATGTCACCAGCCTGAAAGCATTCAGAAGCTACTAAGAGCGGCTTTTAGGGACTTGCCTTAATCCCCAAGAAAATGTATTGAACTGAAGTGAACTTTAGAAGCATAAAATGGAATTCTTCCTGGCCTAGGATGCTCGGCTATTCAGGATCTAGGAATGTCCTTTAGGTACTTCCCCACCTCCTGACAGAAGCGACTGCGCCTCTTACAGAATTCAGAAGCCCTAGTAGTGCTCCTGGGGTGAGGCAGGCAGAAGGGCTCTTGGTGCTGTTGAGGGCTGCACCACAGAGCCGATAGCAACCATGAAGAGAATTGGGGAGCTCTGGTTCTGCAGACCCAGGATGGCCTTGGGAGTTGGCAGCAAGTCCCAGCTCCACACTCAAAGGGGCCCCAAACTTGCCATTTCCAAGGCACTGACAGAGGAGCTGCATTCAGAGGCTGTTCACACACTGCTGCTCGCCTTTCTTCCTCAACACTGAGGAGTTTGCCCTCACCCCTCGCACCCATGTAGGACCTGCCCTGGTGCCTACATCTCAAAAGTCACTATATGACAAACAATAGCTGAATAAAGTAATAACCTCTCCCGCCTCCTCCTGTCACTCCTCACCCCTCATCCTCCACAGTAATAACCTCCCCTGCCTGCTATCACTCCTCACCCCTCATCCTCCACAATAACCTCCCCTACCTCCTGTCACTCCTCACTCCTCATCCTCCACAATAATAACCTCCCATCACACCTCAACCCCTCATCCTCCACAATAATAACCTCCCCCACCTCCTGTCACACCTCACCCCTCATCCTCCATAATAATAACCTCCCCACCTCCTGTCACTCCTCACCCCTCATCCTCCACAATAATAACCTCCCCCACCTCCTGTCACCCCTCATCCTCCACAATAATAACCTCCCCCACCTCCTGTCACTCCTCACCCCTCATCCTCCACAATAATCACCTCCCGTCACCCCTCACCCCCTCATCCTCCACAATAATAACCTCCCCTACCTCCTGTCACTCCTCACCCCTCATCCTCCACAATAATAACCTCCCCCACCTCCTGTCACTCCTCACCCCTCATCCTCCATAATAATAACCTCCCCTACCTCCTGTCACACCTCATCCCTCATCCTCCACAATAATAACCTCCCCCGCCTGCTATCAATTCTCACCCCTCATCCTCCACAGTAATAACCTCTCTACCTCCTGTCACTCCTCACCCCTCAACCTTCTCAGTAATAACCTCCCACACCTCCTGTCACTCCTCACCCCTCATCTTCTACAATAATAACCTCCCCCGCCTGCTATCAATTCTCACCCCTCATCCTCCACAATAATAACCTCCCCCACCTGCTATCAATTCTCACCCCTCATCCTCCACAATAATAACCTCCCCCGCCTGCTATCAATTCTCACCCCTCATCCTCCACAATAATAACCTCCCCTACCTCCTGTCACTCCTCACTCCTTATCCTCCACAATAATAACCTCCCCCACCTGCTATCAATTCTCACCCCTCATATTACACAGTAATAACCTTCTTCCCCTCCTGTCACTCCTCACCCCTCATCTTCCACTTCCACAGCAATAATCACCCCGCCCCCTCCTGTCACTCCTCATCCCATGTTCTCTACGCCCACAGTAATCACCCCATATCCCAATGCCTCAAACCCAGATGGGGAGCTAGTGGCACCTTCAACCGGTCGGTGAAACCAGCACCGCGCCAGGGGCAATCCTGCTTTTAATTCTGCAAAAGTAACAGCCACTCAGTGGTGAGGTGGGTGAGTAAGGGGGCACCTGTGCCTGTAATGCAAGGGCTTCACAGTGCCATCTGGAATTTGTGTCCTGGGCTAAGGTATGATGCCAGCCTGCAGTCTTGCTTTGAGTATGAAAATTAATCTGCCACTCCTGCCTTTTGTCCTGCTGCAGCTCAGGGTGTTTGTGGACACGGTTTATTTTACTGCTGCCAGCGAGAGAAGTGTGAAAATGATCAACAACTTCCGCCCACCCCAGCCACTGAAGAGCCGAAAGGTCTATGCCTCTAAAGATGCCACGATCAGCCACAGTGCCCCTGTGCGTGTTGGCCTGCCAGCCTCGCTTTATCTGCTGCTGATAGCACAAGTGCTGCATCATTTATAGGGGCTGTGCCCTGCAGCTCTCTGGGGACTAATTGTCAGTCTGTGCATTCTAAACCTCGCTCACTGTCATTGTTTTCTATTCAGAAGAGAGAGAATTAATGCTGCATTCTTTTGCATTCTGTTTGATTCTGAAAGGAAGCTCTTTATTGTGCCTCTGAGGAGGGAAGTTGCTCTCGCTCTCATAAAGTAAATGCAGACAGACACTTTCACTATCTAATGACAAACACTAGGGCCCCTGAGATCTACCTCTTCCTTCAGCTCTGGGAGACTGTTGGGCCCTGCACCCTCCTGGGGGTGGGGAGTGGGCAGTCAGATTCTGAATGAGAGAGGGAAGGAACCCCTGACATACTCCTTGCGTTACCTTTCACCTTCCAAACAGGCCGGTACAGTACAGTGCGCTCCGGCAGAGCGCACTGTTAACCCGCGATTGGACACGCGTTTTCGACGCGCTAGCTTTACCCCTTATTGAGTAAGGGGTAATAGCGTGTCGAAAATGCGCGTCCAACCCCCCCGAACCTAATAGCGCCCGCAACATGCAAATGCATGTTGATGGCCCTATTAGGTATTCCTGCGCGATACAGTACGTAAAATGTGCAGCCAAGCCGCACATTTTACTTTCAGAAATTAGTGCCTACCCAAAGGTTAATTTCTGCCGGTGCCGGGGAAGTACACAGAAAACAGTAAAAACTGCTTTTCTGTGCACCCTCCGACTTAATAAGTCGGAGGCCCCAAAAGTTAAAAAAAAGTAAAAAAGAAAAAATTTAAAATGGGCCCGCGGGTTGAAAACCGGACGCTCAGTTTTGCCGGCGTCCAGTTTCCAAACCCGTGGCTGTCAGCAGGCTCGAGAACCGATGCTGGCAAAATTGAGCGTCGGCTGTCAAACCCGCTGTCAGCCGCTGCTCCTGGCCAAAAAGAGGCGCTAGGGATGTGCTAGTGTCCCTAGCGCCTTTTTTTTGCCCCGGACCCTAATTTAAATAAATTACTTTACTGTATTGAGTGCACAGGAGAGCGGGCGCTTGCCCGCTCTCCCGCGATTTTTACTGTATAGGCCCGAAAGTGGCTTATTGCCTTCTTCCAAGATAAAAGTTTTAAATCATGTGATTTTGGCTCACTCAAATGAGAACATTTTTTGTAAACGTTGGCATCATGTGTGTCTATACGTGGGCCAGCTTAACGATTAGGCAAACTAGGCAGTTGCCTAGGGCAGCAGCTTCTGGGGGGCACCGAGGAGCAGCTGCTGCTATGGTATGCCAGGTTTGCTATAAAGGTTCTGACTGAGTGTCTTCTTTTGCAGGATTTTGTGTTACTTCACAAAGCTTCTGGTAATGGAGGGAGCTTGTGTCACTATTGACATTTTTTTTTTAATAGGGTGAGTAGAAAGGAAAACATCCTAGCTCAGCCCAGCCGGCCATTTCAGAGATCATCTGTAGCCAATGCGGGGTGGATTTCTTGAGTTTATTTGCAGCCTAACCCCCCAAAATCAGAAAAGATACCTTCATCAGACACTGTGACATGCTTCCTGAAACATTTTCATATTATGTATATATGTTACTATATATTTTATATTGTATTATGTATTGATGATGTAGTCTGCTCTGAATGAAATGCTGGGAGAAGCAGAACATAAGACTGAATAAATAAATACATTAAATATGGTTTTACAGGGCCATTCTGGGAGGGAGCCTACAGTTCTGAAAGTGAATTTAGGAGGGTGCAAGGCTGAAGGTCGCACCAGCGCTGTACATGTATATATAGAGACAGACAGACAGACAGATTGAATGAGCTGTGAAAATATTGTCAGTGACTTTCAAAGAGATACAAAAGGGTGCAATTGAAACCATTGAAGAGCTTTGATCTGTTCTTTCTTTTATGAGCAGTTGATACCGTGAGTAGCATTTTTTCACAAAGAGAAATTTTATTATGTTATGTAAAATAAAATTATATTAAATGCACCTTATTCTTATGCTGGCAACTGGACTGCTCTTTATTCAAATCTGCCAGACACAATGTTGTGTAAGGACCGCAGGTGCTCAGCAGTCTCTGGAGCTGGCAGTGAGTGCTACAGGTGTCAGCAGTCTCTGGTGCTTGGATCAGTGCTGCAGGTGTCAGCAGTCTCTGGAGCTGGCAGTGAGTGCTGCAGGTGTCAGCAGTCTCTGGTGCTTGGATCAGTGCTGCAGGTGTCAACCTCTCTGGAGCTGGGAGTCAGTGCTGCAGGTGTCAGCAGTCTCTAGAGCTGGGGCTCAGAGTTGCAGGTGTCAGTAGTCTCTGGAGATGGAGCTCCGTGCTGCAGGTGTCAGCAGTCTCTGGAGCTGGGAGTCAGTGCTGCAGGTGTCATCAGTCTCTGGTGCTGGGGCTCAGTGCTACAGGTGTCAGCAGTCTCTGGAGCTGGGAGTCAGTGCTGCAGGTGTCAGCAGTCTCTGGTGCTGGGGCTCAGTGCTGCAGGTGTCAGCAGTCTCTGGAGCTGGAGCTGGGGCTCAGTGCTGCAGGTGTCAGCAGTGTCTGGAGCTGGGAGTCAGTGCTGCAGGTGTCAGCAGTCTCTGGAGCTGGGATCAGTGCTGCAGGTGTCAGCAGTCTCTGGTGCTGGGAGTCAGTGCTGCAGGTGTCAGCAGTCTCTGGAGCTGGGAGTCAGTGCTGCAGGTGTCAGCAGTCTCTGGAGCTGGGATCAGTGCTGCAGGTGTCAGCAGTCTCTGGTGCTGGGAGTCAGTGCTGCAGGTGTCAGCAGTCTCTAGAGCTGTGGCTCAGAATTGCAGGTGTCAGCAGTCTCTAGAGCTGGGGCTCAGAGTTGCAGGTGTCAGCAGTCTCTGGAGCTGGGAGTCAGTGCTGCAGGTGAAAGCAGTCTATAGAGCTGGGGCTCAGAGTTGCAGGTGTCAGCAGTCTCTGGAGCTGGGAGTCAGTGTTGCAGGTGTCAGCAGTCTCTGGAGCTGGGAGTCAGTGCTGCAGGTGTCAGCAGTCTCTAGAGCTGGGGCTCAGAGTTGCAGGTGTCAGCAGTCTCTGGAGCTGGGATCAGTGCTGCAGGTGTAAGCAGTCTCTGGTGTTGGGAGTCCGTGTTGATGGTGTCAGGAGTATCTGGTGCTGGGATCAGTGCTGCAGGCGTCAGCAGTCTCAGGTGTTGGGAGTCCGTGTTGATGGTGTCAGCAGTCTCTGGAGCTGGGATCAGTGCTGCAGGCATCAGCAGTCTCTGGTGTTGGGAGTCCGTGTTGATGGTGTCAGGAGTATCTGGTGCTGGGATCAGTGCTGCAGGTGTCGTCAGTCTCGAGCTGGGGCTCAGTGATGTAGGTGTCAGCAGGGCTGTCTCTGCACCCAGCAAGGACCATCTCTTGCAGAATAGACAAGGCATGCTGAATCATGACCTTGTATTCAGGCATCCGTGGCTCATTTCTGTCCACACCGTGTAATGATTGCTCATGTTTAGCCAAAATGCTTCTCTCTTCCCAATTACTGACTTCAGAGCCAGTCATGAAAGGTGGTTCACTGTCCCTTGGGCTTTAATCTTCTAAGCGATCAGCTTACACTGCCGGGCATGAAATAAACCTGTGTAAAGTGATCTCCAGCTCGCTGCTTTCCAAACCCTTCTTGGCACACTTGGGAAATGCTTATGGATACCCTGCATAAGGTTTACCTGATTCACATCGCCAGCTCAGAACTTGTGATGTTTCTCAGAAACAAACTAGAATTCATCTGATCCACACCTGAAAGTTCTGCCAGTGCCTGCATGGCTCCCAGTGGCATGGGGTATTAGCTGATGATGGTGCCACTTCTATCCTGAAAGCTAGCACTTCTGTTGGCAGATAATTATGTCAAGTCTCATCATCAGAGCCTATGTGACTGCCCTAGAATAATTGCCAGGTACAAGGACGCAGCCCATACTGGAAAATCCAAACGGCTTGAGAATCTTCAATCTGACATGGATTTAATAAGCACCTCTAAGCTCAATGCAAACATACAGATAGGACTACTGGGGTCCTGGGAAAGGTCCCATTGGCTTCCAGTCACTACACTGGGGGCTTTCTGGTTCTGAATCCCTAACATGAGCAGGACCTGATAGAAACTGAGAGGGCATCAGTAAATCACATAAAAATGAGACTCGGGGTAATCCTGTAATGTCTTCTCAGCTTTTCAGTCCGAAAATTACTTTTACATATTTAAGCACTGCACAGTGAAAGGACACCAGGAACTAAGGAGTAGGGTTGACATCTCACTCATGTCAATCCAAAGAGGCCAGTCCAGTCCCTGCTGTGCTCTATTCCATGCAATGGGAAAACCCAGGACTGGATGAAACTCTTTGGGTTGGAAATTACAAGAAAGGAAACAATAAATATCGCATCCCATTACCTGACCCTCCTACAAGTAACAGGCTTTGTATCCCTGTGCCTATCCCCTGAACCCTCCACTCCTACAAATGACAGGCTCTGTATCCTTGTGCCTATCCCCTGAACCCTCCACTCCTACAAATGACAGGCTCTATATCCTTGTGCCTATCCCCTGACCCCCTCCACTCCTACAGATGACAGGTTCTGTATTCTTGTGCCTATCCCCTGACACCCTCCACTCCTACAGATGACAGATTCTGTATCCTTGTGCCTATCCCCTGACCCCCTCCACTCCTACAGATGACAGGTTCTGTATCCTTGTGCCTATCCCCTGACCCCCTCCACTCCTACAGATGACAGGCTCCTTATCCCTGAGCCCTCCATTTCTAGAAATGACAAGCTTTGTATTCCTGCACCCATCCCCAACCTCTCCACTCCTGCAGATGACAGACTCTCTATCCCTGTCTTCCATTTCTAGAGGTGATAAATTCTGTATCCCTGTGCCCATCCCTGACCCCCCTCCATTCCTACAAGTGACAGTTTCTGTATCCCTGCACCCATTCCCTGACTCCTCCACTCCTACAGATGACAGACTCTCTGTCCCTGAACCCTCCATTCCTAGAAATGACAACCTTTTATTCCTATACCCGTGCCCTGATTCCTCTACTCCTATAGGCGATAGTCTATCCCTGAACCCATCCCCAACCCCTCCACTCCTACAGGTGTGTGTATCCCTGCACCCATCCCTGACTCCTCCACTCTTGCAGGTAACAGCTCTCTATCTTGCAGCTGTCCCCAAGCCATCTATAGTGTTCCCAAAAGAAAATAGCTGTGCCCCAGTTGCCCTTTCATGACTTGTCTGACTGATGACAGGGGCCTGGACATAGTGATGAGGAAGGCCACAGGTGTCTCGCTGGTTAAAGGCTGAACTCCCGCCCCCCCACCCCCCCCCCCCCCCCCCCCCCCCCCCCCCCCGTGTTATACTGAGGACAGCAGCAGCAGTTTTTCTTTGGGTATCAAGTGCCACTATTACAGTCTAGGAAAACTTGGCCAAAAGGCAAATGATACAGGTGGAATCAGATCCGAGGGTTTTGCCGGATTATAAAAGACTGAAATGCCTGTTCTGTAGTAATGTTTACGCACTGATGTCATGGGATACTCATTATACCAAGCTGGGATCTGAAAGCGAAAACCTGTAAAAGATTCATTAACCTGGGTGGTGGAGAACCTTTCCAAGGAATTAACCTGATAAGTCGAGAGAGGCTCAGACAAAGAACAGGTGCACTCTGCTACAGTTCTGTGGCATTCAGGGACAGGAGGGATAAAGAGCGTGAGAGAGACTCGCGTCTTTGCATCCATGGTATGTAAGCTACGGTACACGCGTGCTTTCTCAGTCCTGGGTCCATTCCTTGGCACTGACCCATTCTTCCATGACTACTACCACTTAACATTTCTATAGCGCTACATGACCTATGCAGCACCGAGCCATGCAGGGCTGCAGCAGAGCTGAGTTTCTTATGGGTTTGCAGGGTTATCCTGTCTCTGGTCTAAGTGTTACACAGCTGCCGATGGGCCTCGGGTCATCTCTGGCATTTTGCACTAGGGCTATGCTTTGCTCAAAGCATTACGGAACTTTCCTGGTAAAGTGCAAGAACTTCAAGCCCCAGAATGCATTAGGGTGGGAGAGGTGAAGACTGACAGGGTTGACCTAGAATCAGTGACAGTTAATCTGCAGTTCTTTCAGAATTTCAGGTAAAAATACAGATTTTCTAGAGGTTAGGGAATTGCATATTTCTAGGCTGCTTAAACTAATCTGCTGGAGCATGGGTGGCTTGATCCCTTCCCTGCCCTGTGGTCACATCTGGGATCTGTGGAATCTTTTCCAATGTATTTTCTCTTTAGTAATAAATTCCTCCAGCTGCAGGTGGGACCCACATGCTGCCTTCTTTCCAGTGCTGGCACCATTTCCCCTCTGGCTCTGCATGCCAAGGCTTGTGATTCTGGACAGATACTACAGGAAGGTGCAGAGCGCTGCCTGACTGGGGAGATATGCACCTCCTGATCTGCATCCCCCGAGGAAAGGGCCTCGGGGTTTAGTTTGCTCTCGCTGGAGTACGGTGACAGCTTATGGGGCGAGAGCTCCGGAGACAGAGTGTTGGCCTTTCTGAAGACACAGAGGCCTGTCCCGAAGTGGCCTTGGGAGATGCTGGGAAGTTCGGCTCTTGGCCAGGGAAAGCAGTGTTTGAGCAGAAGCAGGGACTCACTTCTTTTCCCTCCTCCTTTTTACCTCACTTTTAAGCCCCACCCTCCAATCCTGCTCTTCCTCCACATCTTCCTTTTTACCCTGGGGTCTGATAGGAGACAACACTATGGTCCTGGCACTTCTAAGCACCTCCTCCTGCTGCCAGAACCTCTCTGTCTCGTTCATGGTTTGAATCGTTCTGAGAGAGAGAGAGAGAGAGAGACAGGGGCTGAGCTTACAGTGCTGCCCCCCCCCCCCCCCCCCCCCCCCGTCAACAGGGGCAGTAACCATTCTTCTTTGCCCGTGGATAGGTAGAGAGGAGGATGGGGTGGAGGTGCAGTGGGAGGCATTAGAAAAATCGCTACTTCAACCCTAAGAGCAGAAGGGAGGCTGTAGATCTTTGGTCAATCGGTAACAGCAGGAGGGGGCGTCTCTGTGCCTCCTAGTGCCTGGCACCCTGTGCAATTGCAAGCCCAAAGAGTCAGCCCTGTTCAGACTCCAGATGAGAACCTGAGAAGGACCAGAGCCTGAGCCTGCCCACCCCTTGTGCCTCAGGCTCCAGATGAGAACCTGAGAAGGACCAGAGCCTGAGCCTGCCCACCCCTTGTGCCTCAGGCTCTAGATGAGTACCTGAGAAGGACCAGAGCCTGGGCCTGCCCACCCCTTGTGCCTCAGGCTCCAGATGAGAACCTGAGAAGGACCAGAGCCTGAGCCTGCCCACCCCTTGTGCCTCAGGCTCCAGATGAGTACCTGAGAAGGACCAGAGCCTGAGCCTGCCCACCCCTTGTGCCTCAGGCTCCAGATGAGTACCTGAGAAGGACCAGAGCCTGAGCCTGCCCACCCCTTGTGCCTCAGGCTCCAGATGAGAACCTGAGAAGGACCAGAGCCTGGGCCTGCCCACCCCTTGTGCCTCAGGCTCTAGATGAGAACCTGAGAAGGACCAGAGCCTCAGCCTGCCCACCCCTTGTGCCTCAGGCTCCAGATGAGTACCTGAGAAGGACCAGAGCCTGAGCCTGCCCACCCCTTGTGCCTCAGGCTCCAGATGAGTACCTGAGAAGGACCAGAGCCTGAGCCTGCCCACCCCTTGTGCCTCAGGCTCCAGATGAGTACCTGAGAAGGACCAGAGCCTGGGCCTGCCCACCCCTTGTGCCTCAGGCTCCAGATGAGGCTATGAGATCCTGCATCACAGATTTGGACGATCTCAAAGGGTGCTTTATTAGAAAGGAGAGTGCTTCCTTATGAATCACCCTCTACCCTAACATCTTCTCTAGTGCCTGTGGCCCAATCACCAGCACAGCTCCCAGACTTACCAGCATCTCACTTTAGAGAGGTCCAGCATCCAGGTATCCAAATGACCTAATAATTTCTTGTGTTTGATAGTCAAAGTAATGTTAATTAGCAATACTAATACCCATTTTATAAAGGAACAAATTCTACAGGCCACTTACTCCTGCCCTTGGATTTTTGGAGACCTGCAGCCTCTGCTCACATGCAAAACCTGTGATACCTGCAGTCTCTGCTCACTCATGATGAGTGACAAACGTCTACCCCATCAGTCCACAATGCTGCCCCTTGTTTTCCAGGAAAGCAGAAGCTCCCTGCTGCAGGAGGTGCGATTCCCTGGGGATGGCGGCCCATTTTACCACTCATCCCATGCCAGCTCATGTGATCGGCGCTGGCAGGACTGCAGTCTATTACTGGTGACCTGCTCCCGTAACAGACCCAAGGTAACATAACGCCAAGTAATTCCTTCTGAACTCTTTTTATTAGTTTCCACGGTGTCATGCGACTGGGGTGACATGTTCCATTACAAAGCACAATCAAATAGGACCATTTAAGGTCTAAACTCCTAACAAACCTGGATCCAGAAGCACAGGCAAAGGATGAGAGCTCAGAAGTGTCCCATTACCTCCAGATACTCAGTACAGCCGAAAGAAGTCAGCTACAGTCGCAATGCAATACATCCATCCCTTCCTTCTCTCAGCAGCTAATTTTCCTACCCGTGGCATCCACAGAAAGTAACTAGAGAAACATTATTTCCTTAACTTGAATATATGCATGTTAAATAATGGTAGAAAAAAATCAAAGAAGCATTAATTGCTAGTCTTACATATATAACTTTCAACTTCACAGGCAAAAAAGAAATTAGTTCTTTCTGGTTTTCTTCAATCCAACAGATATGAAATCCTGACTAAAAAAACAACAAAAAACCATCCACAGTTTGTTGGGGACTGAAGCAGCAGTGCTAGGAGTCCCTCCCTGTCCCATACACCCAGCATCTCCTGAAGCAGCAGTGCTGGGAGTCCCTCCCTGTCCCATACACCCAGCATCTCCTGAAGCAGCAGTGCTGAGAGTCCTCCCTGTCCCATACACCCAGCATCTCCTGAAGCAGCAGTGCTGGGAGTCCCTCCCTGACCCATACACCCAGCATCTGAAGCAGCAGTGCTGGGAGTCCCTCCCTGTCCCATGCGCCCAGCATCTCCTGAAGCAGCAGTGCTGGGAGTCCCTCCCTGTCCCATACACCCAGCATCTCCTGGAGCAGCAGTGCTGGGAGTCCCTCCCTGTCCCATACACACAACATTTCCTGAAGCAGCAGTGCTGGGAGTCCTTCCCTGTCCCATACACCCAGCATCTCCTGAAGCAGTAGTGCTGGGAGTCCCTCCCTGTCCCATACACCCAGCATCTCCTGAAGCAGCAGTGCTGGGAGTCCTTCCCTGTCCCATACACCCAGCATCTCCTGAAGCAGTAGTGCTGGGAGTCCCTCCCTGTCCCATACACCCAGCATCTCCTGGAGCAGCAGTGGTGGGAGTCCCTCCTGGTCCTATGCTTGCACTTTCTTCCTGTGATTGATCCTAGCTTTGGAAACTTTGAAGCCTATGTACAAAAGTGCAGAAAGGCCACTTTGTACTCTGTCTGTCCTTTTAGTGCACTTAATTATACGATTGCCTTTACCAATAGCTATTTAGCATGCATAGCTAAACCTTTGCCAAATTTCATGCAAATTTATAGCTACTGAGGAAATGCAATACAAAATTATGCAAAGCAGCTATACAGATTAAAACAGCGGTAGTAAATGTTTTTGTGGAAAAGTCTGTAGAAAAATGGGTTGTGCTATTTTGCTACAGGTTCATTTGTATGCAAGTCCCAGTAGCAAAATATTGCGCACTAAAACCAAGTTCTGCACACTTTAGTACCTCGGCCTCTCATGTGGTTAATGCTGCATTTTATCTCTGTTGTACACAAAGGGCCTGATAATTAAAAGCATTTACTGGAGTAAGTAGACTTTTGAAAATTGCTACGATAGTAGTTACATTTGAAAATTCACCTGAAAGTCTCCCACCTGAGCAGAAGCATCCAGTTTACCTTAAATGACGGCTAGAAGGCACTCTGGCCATCGGTAATTATGACGCGCCCTTTCTGCCCACTACAGAAATAAAGCTGAGAGGATCTGTCAAACCTGGAGCCAAGGGTTAGGCTGGAAATCTCAGCTGATCCCACATCACAGGATCACTGATCCTCAGGCCCTGGAGGAGAGAACCTCTGGCTGTGCGCTGCTTCTGCACCGGACAGTACCTGTCCATGGGGGCTGATGAGAAGCAAAATGCTGTAATTACAAACACCCCCCCCCCCCCCCCCAAGCAAGTGTGGCTCAGCTGCTCCTCTGCACATTTTTACAGGCAAGTTTATTAGCTCAGGGCTGCCCCTAGCATGCAGCTGTGCTGAGAGAAACCTTCCCAGCTTCTCGGGGCCAGAAATACTCAGCGATCTGCTCTCATTTCTGCAAAATCCCTTCGGATATTTAGAAGTCTCCATCCCAGGATATTTCTTTTGCATGCAGAAGAAAAGATACCCGGGGTTGACGTGGGGGGATAATCAATGTCCGTCCGTGGAAACGGATGCCGCACATCCCTCTTTGCACAGCTCTGAAGTCACAGGCTGTGAAAGACGCAGGCAGTGCACGGGATCTGGAAGATAGCTAAAATATGAGAGGACAATCTGAAATGAGAGGCTTTGCAATAGCTGCTTCTGCGAAACATGAGAAAACAGGGAATCAACAGCCACAAACATGAGCAGCAGGGAGCGCGTGTGGGACACAGACACGGGAGAGACCACCAGTGGTACTATCGTATTTATTATAAGCCTGCTGCATAGACAGAGCACAACATTAGATGGCTTTCCATATGAACAGAAGCTACCTCTCACCCAAGCCAGCTGATTTCCTCACTGGCCAGAAGGGAAGGAAACAGGATGCCGGGGTCCGGTCCGGTCAGTATCAGTTGCTGCCACGGCTGTGTTATGTGTTTGGTTTTCATCTGCACATCATTATATTCCTTTGTTACGCGGGTCACAGCGTGCCAAACTTTTACTTATCTTCCCAATTAGCAGTAGAAATCCTTGGATCGCGTGCTGGAGAAGTTATCTTTTTTTTTCCAGGCGGTTGTTAAATCTCCGCGTCCCAGGCCAAATGGCCTTGAAGTGCGAGGCACAAGTTATTTGCTCCTGTGAGAAAGCAGCTTTGTTCATGATGTCATCCAGATGTGTTTCTGCATCCGGGCGCAAAGATAAAGCGAGGCAGACAATTCTTAACCTGTCTGCCTAGGCCTGACTACTAATGTCTAATGCTCGTGTCCACCCAGCGCTATGCTCACCCTCACACCAGTACAGCACTGAGGAGAACCTCGGGTGCAATATCACATTTAAAATTAGTCCTGATGTTTCCTTGTAATGTATTGGAGTCAGAAATCCCTATCCCTGCTTCTACCTGCCACTCGGGAGGTAAGCGGGATGGTGGGGGGGGGGGGGGGGGAGGGGAAGACAGGGCCCCCATCTACACCAGTCTTAGGAATCCCAGCTGCTTTGACCAACTGCCTGACACTCCCTCCCAATCTATCCCCCAGCCGACTGGCACTCCCTCCCTCTCTCCTGCTATTCCCCTGTCAGTAAACTCCCTGGATAATTATTACTGTACCCTTGTGTCTACAGTTAGGAACAAAGTGTATTAAGAATTGTATAAGGAGTTCTCCTGTTAAGTGTATTTACCTTAATTACTACAGAGCTGAAAAAACAGATATTACAAACTCAGTAAACAGGTGAAACCTCCCTCCGTGGCGGGAGCAGCAGGCTGTTCTGGTGTCAGCCCACCGTGGTACCTGATAATGTCACCGCTTCCCCCGTAGGCTGCGTGGGATTGTGGGGGACGCAAGGCTCTAAGGCGACAGCTGCCCTCCATACGCTGCCGGGGCACACGGGACGCACAGCTCTAACAGCACCGCTTCCCCCATACGCTGCAGGAGGGTAGGAGATGTGGCGGGCCTCTCTTCTAGTTAGGATTTCCTGGCCTTTTTTTTTTTTTTTTTCTTTCTCAGTGGCATCTGGGAACGCTTCAGCAGTGCCACTTTGGGACGCGAGGACACATTTCCCGAGTGTGTGTCCCTCCAGGCTCTTCTCTGGAGTCTGTCACATAGCTCAGTGAGCTTTAGCTGCGTGGCACCCAGCATGTGGCTGAGGGGCCACTGTTTGGTTTGCAATCTTCTTGCTCCAGTTCCCGTTGGGGTGGCGGATCAGTGAGTGCCCTAATGTCTTGCGAGGTGGCTGTGGGTTTGGTGGAGGGGCGGGGCTCTTCTCTTGCATTGGCTTGATGGGATCGGAGTTGGATCGGACGCCGAGGTTTGAGACAAGGGCGCTCTTGGCTGCAATGGTAGTGGTCATGGCGCGGAGGAGCACTTGGTTTCTACTGGGGGCCGCCTGTGGCACAAGAGATGGTACAGATCTGGATTTAAATTGTCCTTCCAGCTTGGCTGGGGCCCGGCCTCTGGACTCCTCCTTCTGATTGACCTTTCGGAAGACATTTTTCCACTCTGGCCTCTTTCATCTTTTACGTCTGTTGGGCCCAGCTCCAAACTCTTCACGGAATGGTGCTCAGAGCAGTTCTTCATTTCCTGGCGCAGAGCACGCAGGTCCCCTGCAAACTCCTTCCTCAGCTCCTCCAGGCTGGACTTCACCTCTTCCCTTAGTACCAGCAACTTCCTGTCCACCTCGGCCAGGATCCCATTGGAGCAGGTGCCCAGGCATTTTGCACACACCGGCTGCCCCTCGCCCGTGGCCTCCATGTTCTCATTGTCTGCGGATGCCTCCCTGCTCAGCTCTCCTCGGGTCATCCTCTCCACCAGCTCCATCATCCGGCCCCCGGGACTCAGGTCCTGTTTTGTAACTTGCGTGCGGATCTGGCTCCGAAGCTGGCTCAGCCGCTGGCGGCCTTTGTGCTCCCTTTTGGGATCGGCAGGGCTGGCAGGTTGGTCGCCTTCGTTCTGTGCTTCCGCGACGCTCGCCTCCTTCTCCTCTGCGCTCTGATGAGCTGCCAGTTTGTTGTTCAAGTGGTGGGGAGAAGCCGGCTGCCCTTCCCCTGCCTGGCTCTCTGTGATGGTGTACAACATGTTCCCCCAGTTTCTCTTTTCCTGGGTGACCATCTTTCAACCCTGCCAGACAGCAAGCACCAGCGGCGAGAGCTGCATGACACTGACAGAGCACAGACTGCCAGCAGGTTGCTCAGAAACTCCTCAGCATTTACCTAACATCTAATCCCAAAGAGCAAAGAGCATCCCAGGGGCCTGCGGCAAACCACTGCTGTAGAGACAGCTGAGTACGCCCCTGGTAACCCTGGGCTTTAGTAACACAGCGAACAGCGAAGCCTCAGGAAGGGGAAATGGGCCCCACTGCTGCCTCTCTGAAGTAGCACACTCAGCATTTACTGTATGTAGAGTATCAAAAGCCAGCGTTAACACCCAAACTACAAAAAGGCAGACGGGTAAACATTGCCATCTGTGCTAGAACAACAATTCATCTCCTATCGAGAGCTGCAAATGGGGGCCTAGAACAGATCCTGACGAAGATAATATATGATAGCAGAACACAGACAGACCCTCCCCAATTAAGAACAAGTAATCGCAGAAAGACACAGACAAAAACTGAACAGGAAACCCCCACGAAGCCCGACTCTGTACGCAATGTAATACCGGAGAAATGGAAACAGAAATGCATTTCCTCCTGTGCCGTGCAAACTACATAAGAGATCTGAGATGCACATTTCCCAAAACTGACAAATCCAGGACTTCCCAGAAAAGAATGGGATTGGCCAGTGGTTTTTGTTCTAAAGCATAGGGGGATAGATTTAAAGATCTAAACACCTACACCTTAGAGGAAAGGCGAGATAGGGGAGATATGATAGAGACATTCGGATACCTCCAAGGTTTCCATGCACAGGAGTCGAGGGAGTGACTGGACAGGAGAAACAGCAGCTATAGCAGCAGAACCTGTGAGGTCCTGCCACCAGGCCGGAAATGAAATCTGATCAGGGACAATACGGACCAGCACCAGAACCTGAGACCTGGACCTTTACTCGATTTACTACCATTTGGTAATGTTTTCCTTCTTTTCCTGACGTTTTTTTTTTAATTGTTCTGTAAAATTGTCCTGTCAATTAAATTATCTGCATCTGAATCTTAAGGGACTACAAAGCACAATGAGCTTTACACAGGAACAAAAGCCAACATAAGAACTTAAGAAATTGCCATACTGGGTTAGACCAAGCATCCCATTTCCATCCGAGGCCAATCCAGGCTATAAGTATCTGACAAGTACCCAAACACTAAGAAGATCCCATGCTACTGATGCCAGTAATAGCAGTGGCTATTACTTAAGACAACTTGATTAATAACAGTTAATGGACTTCTCCTCCAAGAGCTTATCCAAACCTTTTTTAAACCCAGCTACATTAACTGCACTAACCACATCCTCTGGCAACAAATTCCAGAGCTTAATTGTGCATTGAGTGAAAAAGAACCGTCTCCGATTAGTTTTAAATGTGCTACTTGCTAACTTCATGGAGTGCCCCCTAGTCCTTTTATTATCCGAAAGAGTAAATAACTGATTCACATTTATCCATTCTAGACCTCTCATGATTTTAAACATCTCTATCATATCCCTCCTCAGCCGTCTCTTCTCCAAGCGGAACAGTCCTAACCTCTTCAGCCTTTCCTCATAGGGGAGCTGTTCCATTCCCCTTATCATTTTGGTCGCCCTTCTCTGTACCTTCTCCATCGCAACTATATCTTTTTTGAGATGCGGCAACCAGAATTGTACAAAATATTCAAGGTGCGGTCTCACCATGGAGCGATATAGAGGTATTATGACATTTTCCGTTTTATTCACCATTCCCTTCCTAATAATTCCTAACATTCTGTTTGCTTTTTTGACTGCCACAGCACACTGAACCGACAATTTCAATGTGTTATCCACTATGATGCCTAGATCTCTTTCCTGGGTGGTAGCTCCTAATATGGTACCTAAAAAATACTCCCCAACCCAAATCAAGCAACCAAAGAAACACACTCAGCCTGGTTACCACTGGCCATCGCCATCTGCAGCAGTGGTTGTCGTTCATATGAAGCTTGGCCTCTCTGGGCTCAGCTTCTTGGTTGTCCATGATGATTCCCGGTCTTGACCACTCTGTTCTGAACTTTCTTCTCTTTCTTTTGCCTTCTCTCATTGGCTCCAGTACCAGATTAGATAAATTGCTATCAGAACACCAGATCTTAACAACATAAGAAGTGCCAGGCTGGATCAGACCAATGGTGCATGGAGCCCTGCAACCTGTACATAAGAACATAAGAAGAGCTGCACTGGGTCAGACCAATGGTGCATGGAGCCCAGCATCCTGTGCATAAGAACATAAGAAGTGCCGTGCTGGGTCAGACCAATGGTGCATGTAGCCCAGAATCCTGTGCATAAGAACATAAGAAGTGCCGTGCTGGGTCAGATCAATGGTGCATGGAGCCCTGCATCCTGTGCATAAGAACATAAGAAGTGCCGGGCTGGGTCAGACCAATGGTGCATGGAGCCCTGCATCCTGTGCATAAGAACATAAGAAGTGCCGCGCTGGGTCAGACCAATGGTGCATGGAGCCCAGCATCCTGTGCATAAGAACATAAGAAGTGCCGTGCTGGGTCAGACCAATGGTGCATGGAGCCCAGCATCCTGTGCATAAGAACATAAGAAGTGCCATGCTGGGTCAGACCAATGGTGCATGGAGCCCAGCATCCTGTGCATAAGAACATAAGAAGTGCCGCGCTGGGTCAGACCAATGGTGCATGGAGCCCAGCATCCTGTGCATAAGAACATAAGAAGTGCCGCGCTGGGTCAGACCAATGGTGCATGGAGCCCAGCATCCTGTGCATAAGAACATAAGACGTGCCGTGCTGGGTCAGACCAATGGTGCATGTAGCCCAGCATCCTGTGCATAAGAACATAAGACGTGCCGTGCTGGGTCAGACCAATGGTGCATGTAGCCCAGCATCCTGTGCATAAGAACATAAGATGTGCCGTGCTGGGTCAGACCAATGGTGCATGTAGCCCAGCATCCTGTGCATAAGAACATAAGAAGTGCCGTGCTGGGTCAGATCAATGGTGCATGGAGCCCTGCATCCTGTGCATTAGAACATATGAAGTGCCGTGCTGGGTCAGACCAATGGTGCATGGAGCCCTGCATCCTGTGCATAAGAACATAAGAAGTGCCGTGCTGGGTCAGACCAATGATGCATGGAGCCCTGCATCCTGTGCATAAGAACATAAGAAGTGCCGCGCTGGGTCAGACCAATGGTGCATGGAGCCCTGCATCCTGTGCATAAGAACATAAGAAGTGCCGCGCTGGGTCAGACCAATGGTGCACGGAGCCCTGCATCCTGTGCATAAGAACATAAGAAGTGCCGTGCTGGGTCAGACCAATGGTGCACGGAGCCCTGCATCCTGTGCATAAGAACATAAGAAGTGCCGTGCTGGGTCAGACCAATGATGCATGGAGCCCTGCATCCTGTGCATAAGAACATAAGAAGTGCCGTGCTGGGTCAGACCAATGGTGCACGGAGCCCTGCATCCTGTGCATAAGAACATAAGAAGTGCCGTGCTGGGTCAGACCAATGATGCATGGAGCCCTGCATCCTGTGCATAAGAACATAAGAAGTGCCGTGCTGGGTCAGACCAATGGTGCATGGAGCCCTGCATCCTGTGCATAAGAACATAAGAAGTGCCGCGCTGGGTCAGACCAATGGTGCACGGAGCCCAGCATCCTGTACATAAGAACATAAGAAGTGCCGCGCTGGGTCAGACCAATGGTGCATGGAGCCCAGCATCCTGTACATAAGAACATAAGAAGTGCCGTGCTGGGTCAGACCAATGGTGCATGGAGCCCTGCATCCTGTACATAAGAACATAAGAAGTGTTGTGCTAAGTCACACATATGATGCATCAAGCCCAGTATTAGTCCATTTCACATTGCTCGCCCCAAGACTTAAGAGGTGAACAAACCAAAGTCTGTCCAGTTAATAATTATTTATTGTTCCGTCCTCCAGAAACCTGCCCCAACTTTTTTACACTCAGTTATACTCACTGTAACCACATTTTCTTGCAAGAAGCTCCATAGTTTAATTATGCTTTGGCTGAAAACACTTTTTAAAATTTGCTTTAAATCTGCTAGCGGTTACTTTCCTGGAGGGTCTCCTGGTCCTAGTACTGTTTGATAATGCAAATAACCTTCCCCTACCACACCTCATTTTATAACCCTCCATTACATCCCCCTCTGTCGACTCTTCTCCAAGCTGAAGATCCCTAACCTGTTTAGCCTTTCTTCAGAAGGAAGCTGATCCATCCCTTTATACTTTTTATACTTTTTCTAATTCTGCTACATCTTTTTTTGAGGTGCAGCCACCAGAACTGCACACAATAGTCAAAGTGTGTTTGCCCCATGGACCGATAAAGAGACATCATATCCCTAGTTTGATTTTCTATTCCTTCCCAAATAATTTCTTTCTGTTTGATTTGTATTTGCCGCTGCACATTTCAATGAGTTGTCACAATCACCCCAAGGTCCTTTTCCTTGGTACTGATCAGTCCCAGCTTTGTGCACTTTCCCTATATGCATCACTTACTCTTGTCCACATTACATTTCATCTGCCACTTAGATTCCCAGTTCCACAATGTCCTTCTGCAATTCCTCATAATCTGCGTATTTTTACTTTATTGACTAATTTTGTGTCA
Organism: Rhinatrema bivittatum; assembly: GCF_901001135.1. Taxonomy (NCBI): domain Eukaryota; kingdom Metazoa; phylum Chordata; class Amphibia; order Gymnophiona; family Rhinatrematidae; genus Rhinatrema; species Rhinatrema bivittatum. Next base: position 50,411,316 of record NC_042625.1, read on the forward strand.
TCTGCAAATTGATCACTTCCCTCATTGCTCCTTTTCTGCATAATTCAGGACTCTGTTAAACTATTACTGTTCCCAGTACAGATCCCTAGCACACTCTATTCACTTCTTTCCATTGGGAAATAGGACAATTTAGACCAGGGGTGACCAACTCCAGTCCTTGAGAGCCACAAACAGGCCAGGATTTCAGGATATCCACAATGAATATAAATGAGAGAGATTTGCATACGGTGGCGGCAGTGCATGCACATGAGACCCTGATTTAGACCACCTCTCTGTTTCCTGTTCCTATCTTTTAACCCGTTACCAATCTTCTACCAGCTCCTGTTATCTCATGCTCCTAGTCATGTCCTTCCAGAACATTTTCTGAATACTTCTCTCATTTATTTCAACCCCAGCTCTCAATTTGCCGGAAACCCAAAGCAGCAGTCAGATGCCCCAAAACGAGGAGGTCGCTCCCTGGAGTTATGTTCCGAGGTCCAGCTGCAGCCTCGCTTTGAGCACGGGGAGATGGGGAGATTCACTGACGGCCTCTCCTTCCCAGCTTTGCACTACAGCTCCGTCCTTTCTCACTTGACTCTCACTTTTGCTGGCCTGTCGGCGTTGTGCTTCTGACACGGGCCAGTAAAGCACCCGTTACTTCCCACTGGGAGGAGAGGAGGACATGGTCGTGCGAGTGGCAGCTTGCTGAACGTCTGGCCCTGTCCACCTCCACCAGCGAGGGGCGCTGTTCTCTGCCCGTTGCTGCAGCTGCGTGCTCTGTTGTTTGTGTCGTGGCTGGGGACCTGCTGTTAATTGCCAGGGAATGAGCTGTTGTTTTCTCTTGTGGCTCTTTGGTGACCTCATTAATGCTTCTGCTGCTCAACTCCTGGATAAGGCCTGTGGGGCCCGGCTACACTCACGGCCCAGAAACGTAGCTCAGGCCCTTGTGTAAGGTTCTCTCTCCAGCACGGCTCTTGCACATCCTTGGTTTCGGCAGAGAGCTTGGACTCACTGAATGAGCAGGCTCAGCTCCTGCAGATCATTTGGAAGCAGAAGTGGGATGTGGCGCCAGGAGGCTTCATTTGCAGCCACTGGGAGATTTTTCTCTTATTTCCCCTCTTATCTCAGCCCAATTACTGTGGTAATAATCCTCTGCCAGGGGCCGCAAACCACAGGCCTGCCATTATGGGACCCTAAGTCCGGCTACTTTGTGTCAGCATTCAGTGAAGCCCTCTCCTTCCCTTCCTGGGACGGTGAATGCTGCTCCACAGCCTCTTCATCCCGCTCAGGAAGCAACAATGAAACGTGGTCCTCAGCATTGTCCCACCGGGCTGGCCCACCCTGTCACTCCTGATGGAGCCTGCAGAACCCGTCTCTCCCAGCCCCTCTAAGAAATGAAGTGAATGTCAGAGTTACTCAGAGAACAGAAACCCGGGCCGTGAGCAGAGAGCTACACTGGCCACTGGGCCATTGCCTGCTCAAAGGGCCACTTCCTTTTGGAGGCAGGGAGTCTTCCGGCCAGTGAAGCAACTCTACTTCAGTATTGACTTGGGGGGGGTCTGATGGAAGCGTCCTTATGTTTTTAAAGTCCAAGCGTGCGAGCAGCCCAGAAATAAGCACAGAGAATGTTTTTATGTGAAGCTAAGAAGTGATGAGGAGAGCAGAGTGAGTGCAGTTCCCAGGAGAAGATCCAACTCCTGCCTCTCACTAATAAGGCACCGACGGGTTTAAAGTTTACAAACATCAGGGACTGAGACATCAGAGCAATGTAACCCAGAAGGACCTGGGATTTACTCACATACACAATGATCAGAGGAGAGGAGACATCTCACACAGCAACCCCGCACAGAGCCCAGAGGGTCCGCAGGCCGCCTGAGGAAACAGAGCTAATGTTTGGCATCTGCCAGGAACTTGTGATCCAAACTGGTCACCTTTGGATCTTGGTCTGGCGTCTCTTCTGGTCTTACGGTCTGGTGACCACAAAGGGAGGACGGGTGCTGGACAGCATGGGATAAACTCCACTAGTAAGTCCTAACTAGCCTTAGCTTCAGCGAACCAGAAGATTCAAACTCAGGGACACTGCTCTCCCTGTTCATGGGATGGTCAGTGGTCAGTGTCCCCAGCACCCCTTGTAAACTGCAGGAAAGTACACTTGAAGCTGGCAGGTAAATAAATAATATCCGCCCCCACCCCTTATCCCAGTTCTTACATTTGCCTAGGAAATGGCTTCCTCTCACCCTTCACTAGATCATATAGAAACATAGAAACATAGAAATGACGGCAGAAGAAGACCAAACGGCCCATCCAGTCTGTCCAGCAAGCTTTCACACTTTTTTTTTCTCATACTTATCTGTTACTCTTGGCCCTTATTAGTAACTTTTTGGTTCTAGTTACCTTCCACCCCCGCCATTGATGTAGAGAGCAGTGCTGGAGCAGCATCTAAGTGAAGTATCTAGCTTAATTGGTTAGGGGTAGTAACTGCTGCAATAAGCAAGCTACTCCCACGCTTATTTGTTTACCCAGTCTGTGCCATTCAGTCCTTGTTGGTTGTTGTCTGAATATAATTCCTCTTTTCTTTATTCCCCCTGCCATTGAAGCAGTGAATTGCGCTGGATGTGTATTCCAAGTGAAGTATCAGGCTTAATTGATTCGGGGTAGTAACCGCCATAACAAGCAAGCTACACCCATAATTATTTGTTTACCCAGACTATGTAATTCAGTCCTTGTTGGTTGTTGCCTGAATATAAATCCTCTTTTCCTCTTTCCCCCCTGCCATTGAAGCAGAGAGCTATGCTGGATATGCATTGAAAGTGAAGTATCAGACTTGTTTGGTTTGGGGTAGTAACCGCCGCAACAAGCAAGCTACTCCCCGTTTTTTTGTGAATGTAAATCCTTTTTACCACATATCCTCTTGCCGTTGGAGCATAGAGCAACGCTGGAGTTGCATTGACAGTGAGTATGTTTATTGAATAAGGGTATTAATCTCCAGGTAGTAGCTGTCATTCCCGCAAGCTACCCCCATGCCTCTTCTCTTCATTCACATCCTCTAGACTTTATGGATCCACAGTATTTATCCCACGCCCCTTTGAAGTCCTTCACAGTTTTGGTCTTCACCACTTCCTCCGGAAGGGCGTTCCAGGCATCCACCACCCTCTCTGTGAAGAAATACTTCCTGACATTGGTTCTGAGTCTTCCTCCCTGGAGTTTCAAATTGTGACGGTGTGTGGAGCAGGCCACTCTCAATCCAGGTGTATGGTGGGCTGTAGCAGCCAACAGACAGAGCAGCACTAGTTGTGGCACTTCAAAATGCTGGGAATGAATATCTTAAAGTTAGGCGGATAAGTTTATCTAGCTAACTCTAAGGTGTTAAGGTTAGCACAGAGTTGGGGTAGACATGAGCATTAGCATGAGGCCTAGTCACTTAGGTTAAGGATGGGTAGCAGTAGGCAGAAACGACTTCTGGATGACATCATGAACACAGGAAGAGGAGGAATTATGCCCTGCATTTCAAGGACATTTGGCATTGAACATGGAGATCTAACAATCACCTATAAAAAGATACTTCCTCTAACACTCAAAGACGGTGTATTCTCAAGCAAGAGAGATGGTCTCCCACATTTGCCTGCAGAGGCATTAGTCTGTGTTTCATGAGAGATAACCCGACATTGAGTCAGCTGAGCCAAGCAATGGCTCAAAGACTCTACTGCTAATTGGAAAGATAAGAGAAAACTCAGGGCTGACATAGTTTACACCAAATGTACTATAAAAAGCACCACACAGTACAGCAGCAGCAGCAGTGATAGCAACTGACTGGGCTGGACACTGGCATCCCGTTTCCTTCACTTCTGGCCAACGCGAGGAAATCAACTGGCTTGGGTGAGAGATAATCCTGTTCATTTTTCGGTAGCTTGACATGGAAAGATGTCTCTGTATGGAGCTGGCTTACTGTAGGTTCATTATATGCCAAGGTTATAATATATATTGTAGTACCACTGGTTGGTCTCTTCTGTGTCGCTAACCCACATGCACTTCCTACTAGTCACGTTAGTGGCTGTAACAAGGACAGCCAGGGATATTCAGTAGCGTGTCCAGGCTGCTAAATATCCCTGCACAGTTAGCTGGAAAGTTTATCTGGCTGTGGCTGAATATGGCCCTGAGAATTACTGGGCATATGGATAGGCATGGCTTAGTATGAAAAGAGATTTTCTGATGCCAATCCTGGTGTGCATGGTTGATATTTATAAGTGAAGACTGGAAGCCTTTCTATATTTCTATGAGATGTGGATAATGGCAAAAAAAAAAATGGTTTTAGCAAAGGGAAATCATGACTTAGTCTATTACAATTCTTTGAAGGTGTAAATAAACATGTAGCTAAGAATGAACCAGTCAATATAATGTTCCTCAGGAAAGTACAAAGTTATGGGATAGGGGGCAGTGTCAACCATTTCCACTCCTCACCTTAAGTTCCTAATTATAATTTGAATATATTTTTATTTTTACTGTATTAATATCAAGTTATGTTATTTTATTGTAAATTTTATTTTAATATGTAAATTTTATTTTGATTCAATTTTATTGTAATTTTTTTACTGTTGTAAACTGTTATGATGGCTACACCAAATGACAGTATATACAATCAGTAAATACATTAAATAAATAAATATTGTGAACTGGTAACTGATTAAGACAGGAAACAGAGGGTTGGACTCAATGGTCAGTTTCCCTAATGGAAAGAAGTGCCCCAGGAGTCTGTACTGGGACCAGGGTTGTTTAACTTATTCATAAATGATCTATTGAAATGTTATTTAGACCTGCAAGCCTTGCATTCAGTAGTCTATGCCTTCATTTTTAGTCATATAGACTACTGTAATGCCATCTATTTGGGGCCACCAAGTATAACAACTCAAAAATTGCAATTGATCCATGATGCAGCAGCTAGGATGGTGACTGGAAGTTCTCGAAGGACGCCAGCAATGCTGCTAGTGCTGCAATTTAGGGATGTGAATCGTTTTTTGACGATTTAAAATATCGTCCGATATATTTTAAATCGTCAAAAAATCGTTAGGGCCACGATACAATACCAATTCCCCCGATTTATCGTTAAAAAATCGTAAATCGGGGGAAGGGGGAGGGCAGGAAAACCGGCACACTAAAACCCCCTAAAACCCACCCCCGACCCTTTAAAATTAAATCCCCCACCCTCCCAAACCCCCCCCCCCAATGCTTTAAATTACCTGGGGATCCGGCGGTGGTCCAGAACGGCGGCGGTCCGGAACGGCCCCCTCAATAGAATCGTGTTGTCTTCAGCCGGCGCCATTTTTCAAAATGGCCGCCGCAAAATGGCGGCGGCCATAGACAAAACGATTCGACGGAGGAGGTCGTTCCGGACCCCCGCTGGACTTTTGGCAAGTCTTGTGGGGGTCAGGAGGCCCCCCCAAGCTGGCCAAAAGTTTCCTGGGAGTCCAGCGGGGTTCCGGGAGCGATTTCTTGCCGCGAATCGTTTTCGTACGGAAAATGGCGCCGGCAGGAGATCGAGTGCAGGAGGTCGTTCAGCGGCGGTCCGGAACCCCCGCTGAACGACCTCCTGCAGTCGATCTCCTGCCGGCGCCATTTTCCGTACGAAAACGATTCGCGGCAAGAAATCGCTCCCGGAACCCCGCTGGACTCCCAGGAAACTTTTGGCCAGCTTGGGGGGGCCTCCTGACCCCCACAAGACTTGCCAAAAGTCCAGCGGGGGTCCGGAACGACCTCCTCCGTTGAATCGTTTTTGTCTATGGCCGCCGCCATTTTGCGGCGGCCATTTTGAAAAATGGCGCCGGCTGAAGACAACACGATTCTATTGAGGGGACTGTTCCGGACCGCCGCCGTTCTGGACCACCGCCGGATCCCCAGGTAATTTAAAGCATTTGGGGGGGGTTCGGGAGGGTGGGGGATTTAATTTAAAGGGTCGGGGGGGGTTTTAGGGGGGTTTAGTGTGCCGGCTCACAATTTTAACGATTTTTCACGATAGTTTACACACCCAAACGGCAACAATACGATTCCCTCCCCCTCCCAGCCGAAATCGATCGTTAAGACGATCGAGGACACGATTCACATCTCTACTGCAATTACGTTGGTTGCTGGTAGAGGCAAGATGTACATTTAAATGTCTAATCTTGACCTTTCAAACATTAAGAGGGAGTGGTTTGCTACATTTGAAAAATTGTCTGAAATGGCCTGAGGCAACAAGAAACCTGCGTTCGGTTGGAAAACATCTAGTGCAATTGGTACCATTTAAAAAGTTCTGTCAATTGAGATTGGTTAACCGATATTTTTAGGCTTCTATCCTGATTTTGTGGAACAGTCTCCTGCTTGATATAAGAGCAGAAACTGATTTAAAGGAATTTCGGAAAAAAAAATGAAAACATGGTTGATGTCTACAATCTTCCATTAATCCCATAATGAGTAACTACCAAGGGTTGCAAAAATGTTTGCAAGAGCTCGTAGTGCGGTCTTTATAACAGCATTAATGAGACCTAGGAGAAGTAATTATTACTGGTGTGTGATGATGGCAGCTGGCAGCTGGTATAGAAATGTATTTTTTTTTTATTATTTTAATGTTATATTGTATCTTTGTATATTGTATTTTGTTTTACAATTGCATATCGCTTTGGGCATTTTTAACAGTAAGGCGAGTTATAAATACAATAAGTAAATCTAGAAAAAGGAGCAGTGATCACATTTGCAGATGACACAATATTATCCAAAGTAGTTAAAGCATGAGCTAGTCACGAGGAATTGCAGAATGACTTTGAAAAACTGGTGAACTGGGCATCTAAATGGCAGATGAAATTGAATGTGGAGAAATTTAAAAGTGATGCATTCAGAGAAAAATAATCTCAACTACCAATACCCAATGCTGGATTCGGTATAAGGAGTCACCACCCAGGAAAAGGACCTAGGGGGTCATTGTGGACAACACGTTGAAATCTTCAGCTCAGTATGTGGCGGCAAGCTAAAAGGCAAATAGAATATATTAGGAATTATTCGGCAAGGAATGGAGAATTAAACAGAGAAGATCACAATGCCACTGCATCGCTCCATGGTGCAGCAATGTGTAACCCCCCTGACAGGATTTCTCTACTCCCTTCCGAATGTGTTTGGTGGGTTCTAAAGTTCGGCCATGAAGATGGTGGTGGATCTTGAAGGTAACAGCAGGATTAGAGGATGACTCCAGGCTCTTCTGTCACTGACTGGACTGGGAGGATATTCATCAACTCCCCTCCATGAACTCTGAGCCCATGCCTCATCCCGCTGGCAGACACTGAGTTCCAAACAGTTCATTTGATTTTTTTCTGGATGAGCCAGCCAGCAGCTGAATACGTGGATGTGATGCAAATTACATTTTGGATAACTTGAATACATCAGAAACTCAGGGTCTTCCAAACAGAATCACATAAAATCCCAATTCATTTAGGAACATAAGGGCACTTTCCTTCCTTCTCTCACCCTGCTTCTTTTCCATGGACCAACCTGAATGGACGGTCTCCCCGCTCACACACTCCCAACCCTGTTAAGGACAGGTGTTCTCCGTCTGTATACCCATATCAACAATCACATCCAGTGGGGGGCCGAATGCTACTCCCATTTACATGAGTCACTCACACTCCTGTGGTCTTTCATCTCCCTTATGATTTTCACTCCAGGGTCCCCAGTGAGGGCTCCCTGGACCACTGCACTTCAAGGGATATCCTGGGGCCACTCCTCTTCTGGGACTCACCGCACTCCTGAACTCCTGGCCCACTTTCTGAGAGGGCATATTGGCGTCTTCTTACTTTCACCTCCTAGTTAGTTCCTCAGGAGGAGGCAGAAGCTTACTCCATTCCACTCCACGGCCGGGGGCCTCTCCCCTTGAGAGGGAAAGCCCTTACAGGGTTCCACTCCCACTTGGGAGGGTTCCTGGTCCCTGCCAGACCATGGGCTGGCTACTCCAGCCGGTTACATACTGGAGGTCCCTTTTACCCAGCCTTCCCCGAAAATGGCAGGAACAAAAAGGGCTTAACCAGAAGCTTATTTATTTATCTGTGGTTTTTATATACCGATAATCGTTTGGGACATCTAATCAGTTTACAGTGAAACAGCAAATTCAGCAACAGGCTTTACATATAACTTAGTGAACAACAATTAGGAAACAGGCCATAGCTAGGTAGTCAATGTGACTATTATGAGAGTCATTACTATGTATAACGATATTTAGAGAAGGTTGTCGATATATGACAAAATATATACATATATATACATTTAGCTTTGTAAATGAGGAATTAAACTCTTTGAAAGGCATATTTACTCAGTGTTGTAGAATATCATTATATATAAAAGCTAAATACATACATACCGTGGCTGAGTGAGTGACAAACAGGAAACAGAATTGGGGGGGGTGGAAGTATAGCTCAAGTGAAGGCTTGCTTGAAGAGCCATGTTTTGAGGTTCTGTTTAAATTTCTCATAGCATGGTTCCTGTCGCAGGGTGTGAGGCACATTATTCCATAAAGAAGGGCCAGCACTGGAGAGGGCACGGTTAGCGGTGGACTTCAGTTTCATCAATTTGTGTGAGGGAGTGTGTAAGGTAGCTGCGTTTTGTTTTCTGGTGGGTCTGCCAGTGTTGTGGAAGTAGAGGTATTCCTTGAACCAATGCATGTCATTGTTGTGGAGGGATTTATGAATTAAAGTGAGTGTTTTATATTCTATCCGGGATGTTATGGGTAAACAGTGTAAATGTTGGAGTACCAGGGTGATATGGTCATTTTTGTGTACATACGGGCAGCCGCATTTTGGAGAATTTGTAAGGGTTGGATCGTGCTTTTTGGGAGACCTAGGAGAATGGCATTGCAGTAATCAATTTTAGTCAGAATGATGGCTTGTAGTATAGTGAGAAAATCATTAAGTGTAGTAGGGGTTTGAGTTTTTTAATGTATGTAGTTTGAAAAAGCCATCTTTTAGGGTTGTGTTTATGAATTTTTTTAATGAATTTCCCATTGTTATAGCTTCTGCTAAACTGTGATCACCCAATCACAACAGCCCAAAACTTTAAGGGAATGTACGCATTATTTCCCCAAATAACACATCATCCATTATATTGCTCATCACATCTCTAAAATGCCATCTAGTGCATTTTCAGTAGTACTACTCAACCCATCTGTAAAACGTTTTTTCAAAACATGGTTAACATAGTCACAGGGAGTGTCTATCCCACCCAGAGCCTCTTGTACGGCTACCAGACTCAAAAAAGAATGCAACATTTTAGGGGGTCTCCCTACACGCACACATTTCTGAACACTGCACCTCAAAAAAGATATAGCGGTACTTTTAGAAAAAGGTAAAGATTGCACATAAGCATAAAATTATTATTCCCAAGGTACCAAATTTGCTAGAAATATAGATAATAATAGAGTCTTTTTGGACAGGAACAGAATTTTGCTTTATATGGAAATGCATCATGTTTAAGGTAAGATCACCCAGAGCTGTAAACTCCAATTATTAGCTGAATACTAAATTACTAGTTAGGGATTACTAATGTAGTGTATCTCTGAAGTGATATAAGGGCATGTGCTTGCTGATAACAGCAGAAATAACTGGCTGAGCTTTTTCTCCTTGCATGCAGGTTATTTCTAATTAACAGGCCAATTCAGTAAAAACGCGGGAGAGCAGACGAACGCTCACTCTCCTGGCGTGCGCACCAGCGAGTGGCTGGTGCGCGCGATACAGTATGCAAATGAGGTGGTGCGGTAGAAACAGGCAAAAGGAGGTGCTAGGGACACTAGCGCGTTCATAGTGCATCCTTTTTGCCCGGAGCGGCGGCTGTCAGCAGGTTTGACAGCCGACGCTCAATTTTGCTGGCGTCAGTTCTCGAGCCCACTGACAGCCACGGGCTCGGAAACCGGACGCCGGCAAAATTGAGCATCCAGTTTTCGGCCTGAAAGCCGCCGGCCCATTTTAATTTTTTTTTCTTTTACTTATTTTCGCTATGATATTAAGACGGAGGGTGCACATAAAAGCAGTTTTTCCTGCTTTTCTGTGCACTTTCCCGGTGCCAGCAGAAACTAGCGCCTACCTTTGGGTAGGCGCTAATTTCTTAGTGTAAAATGTGCAGCTTGGCTGCACATTTTACTTACTGTATCCCGCGCGCATACCTAATAGGGCCGCCAACATGCATTTGCATATTGAGGGCGCTATTAGGTGCCGTGGGTTGGACGCGCGTTTTCCTCCCCTTACTGAATAAGGGGTAAGGGAAAACGCGCGTCAAAGAGCAGGCTAACAGTGCGCTCCGATGTTAGTTACCAGCTTCACTAGGTGACACACCTGGTTAGAGAGTCGGCAGAGCTCCACGAAGCTCCCCCAGGTTTTGGGAGTGGTCCTATGTGGCCAGAGCACCTTCACCACCTAGTGGTGGAATAAATGGAGCAAGGAGATACAGTGTTAGTGATTGAAAAGGTAAGTGCAGATGATGAGAGCACAGATTTAAAGCCCTCTCCCTTGCTGTGTTTCAGGCCGATGCAATACTGTGCGCTGGCTGCAGCGCACGGCTCAACCTGCGATTGGACGCGCGTCCATAACCCCCGATGCAAAACGGGGGCTAGCGCATCCAAAACTTGCATCCAATGCATGTTCAGGCTCTTATCTATTCCCCAGATGCAAAAAAAAAAAAAAAAATGCGCCCGACACACATATTTTTACTCGCCAAAATGAAAGCCTGCTCCGAGCAGACGTTCATTTTGGAGGAGCCCAAAAAGTGTACATAAAAGCAGAAAATATTGCCTTTCTGTACTTCCTCCGACTTTATATCACCATGATATAAAGTTGGAGGAACTACAAAATTAGAATGTCTTGAAAAAAAAAAAAAAGGGGTGCCGTGCTCAGGTTAGGAAAAGGGAAGCTCAGTTAACGAGTATCTGCTTTCCTAACTGGCTGACAGCCACGTCTGCTGGGCACCTGCTGCCGAGGAGGTGCTAGGGGCGCGCAAGGTCCCCTAACGCCTCCTTATTACCGCGGCAGCTCGCGCCGATTATTAAACGCGGGAGGGCACTTTGTTCTGTAGCCCCAGAGCATTGTGTGAGAATACTCACTTCTGAAGTATTCCTCTGAGGTGCGGGTAGTAAAGGAACTTCAGAGGTCTGGGTGCAACGCTGGGCTAATATTCTCTGCAAGGATCTCCAAAAGAAATCTCCCTGGGATTCCTGGACGCCCCAGCGACATGCCAAGGCGCATGAAGACAAGAGGGAAAGGGGGAGTGAGGGCCGAGTGCTGGGGCCCTCACCTGACCTTGCTACTGCTTGACCTCTCCAGAGTGACTTCCTTAGCTTTGGTGATGGTTTTGGGGAGTTTGGCCGCTGCATCACCTCCCACAGCTGTACAGTCCCACATTGTCAGCAGTGGTTATTGTTAAAGAAGTTAGCTCATTTCAATTTTCTTTCCTTCCATATTTACGGAACCGACGACTGCTGGAAGCCAGGGTGACCATGCATATATTTAGGAAGCTAGTCAAAACCAGTTTAGGTAGCTTTAAGGTAGAGGTTTAAGAGCCTATGATGGGGCCTGAGGTGTTTGTGGAGGAGAGCTAAGTTTCTGAGAATTAAAGGGAGCCAACAGGTGCCATGAGAGGCCCAGGTGACTTTGGATTCACGGCAGGGTTGCTATGATTTCACTGGGTTTGCAGTTTCCTCACTGACACATTATAACACACTTTTTTTTATAATGGGAGCGACATACTTTATTTTTGTAGACTTGGGTTGGATTCATGACAACCGTAAAGTAATACAACAAAAGAAGGTACCAAAAAAGCAGAAAGCAATCCCTTCGAAAGCTACAACAAAAAATAGAAGGGAAAAATTAAATGTCACTATTTTATTACAATAATTTTAGAAATAAATGTGAATACATTTAAAGACAGCAAAGTATACAGTTACATAACAATGCCATATGGAACATAATAAGAGTATAAAACTTCCAAACACCCACATTCTAGTAAACACCAATAACGAAAAAAAAAACATACATTGAAAAAAATCACATTTATAACCCAACCTACACACGCATACAAGGAAAATTCAAAGCAGTGTAAATCCTGACAGAGACCCCCGTTTCACTAATATATTCAGGGAGGGGGGAGGGGAATTCTCTTAATAACACTGCTGTTTCACAAAGTATTTTGTACAACAGATCATATTTACAAGTAACGGGGCCATGTTTTCAAAGGATCCTGGATGTCCCTTTCATTTTTTCAGTAGGATGAATAAAGAGTTTCACTGGAGCACAGGAGCACGATATGATCTGCACAGCTGGTTTTGCAGTTTCTCTTCGGACGTCTGTTTCGTGGTGTTCCTGGATTTGTTTAAGCTGGCGCTGCTCTCAGCGCTGCCTTCAGTCAGGAGCACTTTCACTGCCCCCCCCCCTTTGAAATCAAAAGAGAGCTCTTTACATATTGAGTCTGTCTTCAGAGCCATATTCGATTTGCTGATAACAAGGAAAATCTAAAACTTCTGTGCTTCAGTGAAACTTTTTCTTCATCCTATTGAAAAAATGAAAGGGTGCACAGAAAAGCAGTAAAAACTGCTTTTCTGTGCACCCTCCAACTTAATATCATGGCGATATTAAGTCGGAGGTCCCGAAAGTTTAAAAAAGTAAAAAAAAAAAAAATTTGAAATAGGCCCGCGGCTCGAAAACCGGAAGCTCAATTTTGCCGGCGTCCGGTTTCCGAACCTGTGGCTGTCAGCGGGCTCGAGAACCGACGCTGGCATGAAAACATGGCACCGTTACTTGTTTATGCCATGGAACATTTGTAAATATGATTCTTGCAGTTTGAACCATCAGTTGTACAAAATACTTTGTGAAACAGCAGTGTTATTAAGAAAATCCCCCCCCCCCAAAGAAACTCTATATATTAGTGAAACAGGGGCCTCTTTCAGGGTTTACTCTGCTTTGAATTTTCCTTGTATGCGTGTGTAGGTTGGGTTATGAATGTGATTTTTTTAATGTGTGCATATTTTGTGGGTTATTGGTGTTTACTAGAATGTGGGTGTTTGGAAGTTTTATACTCTTATTATGTTCCATAACTATGTACTTTGTTGCCTTTACATTTATTCAAATTGCTTTCTAAAATGATTGTAATAAAATAGGGTGTTTGCTGAGGGACGAGTTTCCTACCATTAAATAGATAGGCTGGTTTGAGGTTAATTCAAGTGTAATAAAATAGTGACATTTAATTTTTCCCTTCTATTTTTTGTCATAACTTTGGTTTCATGACATCCAAGCCAATATGGAGAGTTCCAGAATTGGATGGGGTGACCACGTCTCATTTGTTGATCATTAGCTGTGTGCAGTTTGCTTTGGGCTTTTAGGATGCCTGTGTTATAGCCTGTTTTATGTGTTAGCTGCTTGTTTGCAGGAATATGTTTAATAGTGATTCGTCTGTTGATGTTAGTTGTTATTTGCATGAATCAGAATTCACTGTCGAGACTTTGAGCATCTTTGGTCACCAAGCGAATAATAATTTGAACTTCATAATAATAATCCCAGCATGTGCCTCCTCCAAGCTGAATTTAGTTTTTTGCAAGCTTCAGGCTAGAGGTAAAAGTCCAGTTCTTGCAGTGGCCTGCCAGGGTGTGGTGAGGTTTGACTCCGTAAATCATTCTCCTTTTTGGAAGCTATCAAGAAAGGAGTGCAGAGGAATTTGAATGGAAGAGCGATTAAGATGCCAGTGATAATTACTGTGTCATAAAAGCCTGCTCTTGTGGTGGACTCCTGGCTTGGGGCTTGCACTTACCTTTCTTGCCCTAATCAATAATTAGGATGCCCTTGTGTTAATGACAAGCAATAAAGAGCCCTTAAAGGCAGGAGGGTGGCCTTCCTTCAGCGCCTGACTGCCCTGGGGATATCTCCCCCAGTTACTGAGAAACAAATGCGGGAAGGTTTCTGGATTAATGGGGAGGGTCGGGAGGGACTGGCTGAGACTGGTAGTGAGGGCAGAGCTGGGCCAAGGTATTTTTGTGCGCTAGGCAAGGCGTGAGATTTATTACCTCCCCATCCCCCTCCATGAAAGCATACAGCACACAATTTAACCTCTGGAAACAGTGTTTTATTTACAATGTAGAAAAGCCCAAACTATCATTTCATGCACCCCCAAGTGTGCTGTGCCCTAGGTGGGTGCCTGGCTCACCTACCCCATCTTCTGGCTCTGAATGAGAACATAAGAACATAAGAAAATGCCATACTGGGTCAGACCAAGGGTCCATCAAGCCCAGCATCCTGTTTCCAACAGTGGCCAATCCAGGCCATAAGAACCTGGCAAGTATCCAAAAACTAAGTCTATTCCATGTTACCATTGCTAATGGCAGTGGCTATTCTCTAAGTGAACTTAATAGCAGGTAATGGACTTCTCCTCCAAGAACTTATCCAATCCTTTTTTAAACACAGCTATACTAACTGCACTAAACACATCCTCTGGCAACAAATTCCAGAGTTTAATTGTGCGTTGAGTAAAAAAGAACTTTCTCCGATTAGTTTTAAATGTGCCCCATGCTAACTTCATGGAATGCCCCCTAGTCTTTCTATTATCCGAAAGAGTAAATAACCGATTCACATCTACCCGTTCTAGACCTCTCATGTTCTCTCCAGCCCTTGTTGTCTGCTGCCAAGACAGATTTCTTGACTGTGACACAGAGCCATATCCAGGCCATATGGCACCTCAGGCCAAGTGAAAAAGTGCGCCCTCACCTGTAACGCTTAACTCTTAACACTGCACTGGCTTCCTGTACAATCCAGAATTCATTATAAAGTATTAACTCTGATTTTCAGTATCATCAACAATACTAACCCATGCTTCTTAGGAGTGACATTACACACCACAGAGAGCCTTAAGATCACAAAGCAAAGGACTTCTAAGGGTGCCGTCTATTCGAACACACACCCAATGCAAATAAGAGACCGAATGTTCTCCATAGCAGGACCCAAGTTATGGAACTATCTGCCAGAGTCATTACGTCAAATAACAGAAATAAAAGAGTTCCAAGAGTGAGCTAAAAACATGGCTCTTTAGAAAAGCATACAATTTAATGTAAAATCCCAAAATGCTGATAATTTCAATGTCAATACCAGTGATAATGTTAATGGAGCGAGCAATAAGGACCGAATGACGTAAATTATATTGTTAGTAGAATTAGAATTTGTATTTGCTGCTTTGTCAACCTAGAAAATGTATGAATATGTACTAGATTGCATATTTGCCAAAGTATTGACGTGTTGTCCTAGAATATGTATGAATATGATCTAGAATATGCATTTCTGTAATGTTGACCTAGAACAGGGATGTTGACAAAGTATGTGAATGTCAACCAAGAACTTTAATGTTGATTTTGTAAACCGTTGTGATCTTCTTTAGGAACAACAGTATATAAAACGCCTAAATAAAAATAAAAATAAAACATACAACACCAAGGGACTAGGAGACTCTGTTACATGGAAAGGGTTTTGAATTTTATTTTGATCCAGCGGTTTCATCCTGCTCCTTTGGGCTTCCAGCTCAATCTGAACCAAACCAGTACAAAGATCCTGGAGCCATGAGCTTCCATTCACAACTACTAGAGATCTTTTTCCCTCTTATTTTATAGCCTCTCCCAACTTTATTTACCCCAGACATTGCAGTGTCAGTCCTAGGCTGGGGGCCATGCACCAGAGCTCTCTTCAGAACCCTGCAATCATAGGCCCCCAATCCAGCCACTAGATGTCACCCCCTCACAGTCACACCTTCCCCACACACAATTACAAATAATGCATTTATAATACCAGATTTTACATGAACAAGGACATTCTGAGGTAAACATAGCACTGCCAACAAAATGCATTGCTGTGGTGCCAACCAGAAAACCCTGCCAAAATAAATAAATAAGGCTTTTGGAACCAATATGGTATTAGGCTTATGGTAACGTGTGTTGGTTGTAGGCGTGAGCCTCAGAAAGTCATGAATAAACTGAATTATAATATAATAAACCTTCCATACCAAAACACTACTGACTGCCAGAACTCAAACAGTAAGAAACTACCTATGAACAGAGAACACTGTAAATATTACACCAGGCTCTAAAACACAAATACACCTGCTATTAGGAAAACAGACAAGCCAGGCTGCTATAGATGATAAGAACTTAAGAAGTTGCCATATTGGGTCAGACCGAGGGTCCATCAAGCCCAGCATCCTGTCTCCAACAGTGGCCAATCCAGGTTACAATCACCTGGTACGTACCAAACATTAAATAGATCCCATGCTACTAATACCACTAAGATAGTGGCTATTCCTTAAGTCAACATGATTAATAGCAGTTTATGGACTTCTTCAGGAACTTATCCAAACTTTTTTTTTAACCCAGTTACACTAACACAGAAACTACATGCTAGCAGAACACCTCCCCTTGTTCATACATGCAGAACACAGACCATCACCAAATACTAAATAAAGAGACCATATATTGTACATAGAAACATGCAGACAAAAAATTAACTGAAATTGCAACAAGCCAGATTCTATATGCAGTACAACTATGGAAAACCAGAAACATCAGCATTTCTCGTAAAACATCAAACAACAAAATCAAGAAATATAAAGCATAATAGTAAAACCATACTAATAAAAATTATAATATTTCAAATAAAATGATGACTAGAACATCCAGTGTACTGTCTGGATCTGATGGAGAGTGTCAGTTGTGTATCCTCTGTCTCTGATAGAGACTGTGTACTGTTTGGATCTGATGGAGAGTGTCAAGTTGTGTATCCTCTGTCTCTGATAGAGGCTGTCACCTGTGTACTGTCTGGATCTGATGGAGAGTGTCAGTTGTATATCCTCTGTCTCTGATAGAGACTGTGTACTGTCTGGATCTGATGGAGAGTGTCAGTTGTGTATCCTCTGTCTCTGATAGAGACTATCACCTGTGTACTGTCTGGATCTGATGGAGAGTGTCAGTTGTGTATCCTCTGTCTCTGATAGAGACTGTGTACTGTTTGGATCTGATGGAGAGTGTCAGCTGTGTATCCTCTGTCTCTGATATAGGCTGTCACCTGTGTACTGTCTGGATCTGATGGAGAGTGTCAGTTGTATATCCTCTGTCTCTGATAGAGACTGTGTACTGTCTGGATCTGATGGAGAGTGTCAGTTGTGTATCCTCTGTCTCTGATAGAGACTGTGTACTGTCTGGATCTGATGGAGAGTGTCAGTTGTGTATCCTCTGTCTCTGATATAGGCTGTCACCTGTGTACTGTCTGGATCTGATGGAGAGTGTCAGTTGTGTATCCTCTGTCTCTGATAGAGACTGTGTACTGTCTGGATCTGATGGAGAGTGTCAGTTGTGTATCCTCTGTCTCTGATATAGGCTGTCACCTGTGTACTGTCTGGATCTGATGGAGAGTGTCAGCTGTGTATCCTCTGTCTCTGATATAGGCTGTCACCTGTGTACTGTCTTGATCTGATGGAGAGTGTCAGTTGTGTATCCTCTGTCAGTTGTGTGTTCTCTGTTTCTGACCTGTGTACTGTCTGGATCTGATGGAGAGTGTCAGCTGTGTATCCTCTGTCTCTGATAGAGACTGTCACCTGTGTACTGTCTGGATCTGATGGCGACTGACAGCTCTGTGTCTCCCACAGAGCGTATCAACTCTTTACTGTCTGTCTCTGATGGAGATTGCCAGCCATACACCAACTGTCTCCAATGGGGAGTACCAATCTCTTTTCACAGAACTGTCTGAGTTTCTTCTGGCTGAAGCTAAGCCGGTTACACAAATGTTTGGTGCTGGTAGCAGTACTCAGGTCATTTGTCACACACTCAGAATCTGAACATTGCATTACTAAAAGCTTAATTAGCCTGGAAAGGCATGATGGCTGGTTTTTATTTCAGGAGGCGACCTCTGACCTTGACATTCCTTCCTTTTGTGCCTGAGCTATTAACCTATACACCAGCAAAACTAAAGGATCCAGTTAGGGACAGAACAGAAAAGGGAATTCATTAAAGTTCGTTCCTGCTCTGCAAGGGAAAGAGTGATTTAAAGGTCACTCAGCAGAGAGAGAGAGAGCGAGCCTTGTACAGGGCAAGCAGTCACTCAGCAGGTGCCGGGGAGTGATGTCACACTGGGGGACTGCCCCGGCCCCCAGTCCTTTCCAGCTCACCTCCCCCTTTGACCTGATATTCCCAGCGCTCCCCAGCCAGTAGAAAGACATCTGGGAGGTGGAGGCTTCATGGTTTCCCTAACTGAGATTTACAGAGAAGTTTTACGTATCTTCTGTCAGGGTGAAGTTTACTGACGAATTCACATTTTACACTCATTTTAACTATTTGGGATCATGTGTTTGTGCAATGTTATTTTATTTCCGCTCTGAGGGAAGAGTGTCGCTAGTATTCTGATGACACCGCAGGCCATGGGGGGGGGCAGGTTGGAACCAGCAGGCTACAAGTTCCCAGAAACTCACTGGGTCGACGCTGGCAGGTTGGGCCACCAGTCTTAACAAAAAAAAAAAAAAGTGCCGGGTCGGAAACCAGAGCTGCCTCCACTTTCCACTTTTTCCCAATGGAGAAAAGGAAGTGAAAACAAGAAGTTCCGGGTCAGTGACCTGTCAGAATGTCACCTCTGCTGGGGGCCATCCAGTAAGGCCCCCAGGGACCTAGGCAGCCAGAAACAAGTGGCCAGGGTAACCGCCTCGCCCTCTGCGCTGGCAGCTGGCCGGCCTGTGCTGTTCATGCAGCTCCCTGTTGCAGCAGCCTCTGCCCATTACAAGGGATGGGTTCGCTTTCTCGCTTTTATCATGGTTCAAATCTTCCTTGTGGAATGGTAAACAGCAAATTGGTAATCGGAAATTCCTGCTTCTGATGGCGAGATATTCAATCGGGAGTATCACAGGGTTCAACTTTTTCATCAGTTTTAGTCAATATATATATCTACAGCCTATTGGAAGTCTGAGCATCGGATAACACCTACCACATATAATTTGGATGATTCTGTCCTAGTAGTGACGTTTACATCATGCTTATTTGCAATACAATCTTAGCTGGCTCAGCGTAAACTTGTGTTAAATATTTAAAAACAAAATGGTGTTCTATGATTTAACGGTAGAAGTAATCACGCAGCCCAGGAAATTATATTCAATGGGGTTGTTATTCCCTTTGCGACAGAAGCTAAAAGCTTGAGAGTCCAGTTGGATATGGTACTAACTATGAACCCGCATACACAGTCAGTAGCTAGGTCAGCCTTTTATAAATTACCAGCAGTGAAGCCGTTGAGATCACTGTTGACGCCAGTAGATTCTTGTGTTGTGGTTCAGGCTCTGGTAATTGCAAAACTGGATTATTGCAATTGGATTATTGATAGGGCTCCACCAAGTATCTGCCTGAATATCGTGATCAGAGGACTCCTGCGCTCCGGACCTTGCTTTGCTTATCTGTTTCAGAAAGGGGAGATTTTAAAGGGCTCACATTGCTATGCTACACAGAGTTTTGCGAGAGGAACATTTTCCATTGTTGGTCTTGCTTAAGCCATGTCTTCCTGCTCGCCCTCTCCGGTCTGATCATCAATACTTTTTGGCAGTTTCTGAACTAAACATTTGCTGCAGTCAGGCAGTGTGGAAGAGAGCATGTTCACAAATTGCTCCAGTGCTATGGAACTCACTCGGAGCTTACAACACAAGAAGTCTATACATTTTTCCGTAAACTTCTCAAGCCTAAAAAGGTGAGATGGGTGTATACAGATTACATGACTTGTGGATATGGTTTTATTGTATTAAGGAAGAAGATGAGATAACTGTTTTAATTCTGTGTTAGATGATATTACTGTTTGTATTATGTTTGTGGTTTACTTAATGTATTTTATGGATATTTTCTTGTACTCCGCACAGCTCAATTTGTATTGTGAGTAGCAGAAGATAAGCGCAATAATACAAATAAATAAAAAACAAATATATCTTTACAGCAAACTGGACGGGTCATCATCCATGACACAAGACCGGGTAAAATGGGACTGTGATGATTTGTGCAAGGTGACAGAGGTGGGGATTAGAAGCGAGGCATGGGGAGTAGAAGTGGCAGTAGTGGGATTTTCCAGCCTTACAGCTCTGCCTGTGTGAGAAACGTGCTTGGGAGCGCTCTGTCATGTGCATTGCGTTTGTTGCATGAAATCGCCACCAGATGTCGCTGTGAGCCTAAGAAAGCGGCTGGTGAGCGGTACAGCCCTGCAGGCCCCAAACTTTTCTTTCTCTGAATTAGAAGAGGCCCTTGATGCTGTCCATTTGCTCATCTTTCATAAACATTCAGGATTCAGTCATCTTAAATATTAAAACCTCCTATGAAAAAAGGAAAGTAAAGCAAGATTTCCTTTCAGCTGGCATGGATTTTGGTGTAATTTTTAAGATGATTGAATGTCTGAACAATAAGTCTTTACCAGGGGACTGCAAGTCGTGTTTCTATGAGGGGCTCTCAATTGTTTATGCTTTTTGGGATTTTTTTTTTTTTTTTTTGCTGTCTTGTCCGATGTATTATTTACAGTTTTATGAATGGAATCCGCCTTGAAATAGTTTTCTGTGATAAATGCGGACAATACGTTTTAATAAATTCCAATAGAAAAATAGTTAAACCCTGCATATAAACAGGCCGTGCCCATGCTTCGGGTATTTCTATAACTTGTAAATGTCATTGAGGGCAGGAGTGATGTGACATGGACTTGAGGTTGTCCTTGCCTGGTTCTCTCTTACTAAGGCTGCCACCCCCCCCCCCCCCCCATGCACATTCTTCAGCGCTGATGGACAAGGGAGGGACATTTGGGTGAGCTGAACGTGAAAAGGAACAATAGGTGCTCTGAGCAGAGGCCACTGAAGTGGTGGTAAGAGGCTTTCCCCCCAATAAAAACTTAGGGGGGGGGGGGTAGAAGTGAGGGGGTTCTCAGGATTGTAAGCTTGTTCTGTGAAGCTGAATTTCTCGGCACGCAGTGGGTAAAGCCAGGACTGGATCTTACGACATGGACGTGCTGGCGGCTGAGTCCTACCTGAGCACTCGGTGTAGAAAGCTTTCAGCAAACACTTGGGTGCAACCTTTCAGTGACCCGAGTCAGTCGCAGACTGCACTTCTGTACCCAGCAGAGAGATGGACCCGGGGCTGCGGCCCCTCTCACTGCTCGGTAGGCTGTGTTCCTTTCCTTTTGCTATCTTTTTTGTTGTTTCTGTTTACTGCAAACTAATTCTATTTAGAGAGCACTAACCCAAAGGATAGAAAGGGAAGGAATGCAGGTGTCCCCCCTGTCATGCAGTATAACAGGAGTTGCTTCTGGGAGTCCCTGTGAAGGTGAGATTGAGGAGCTCAGAGGATTCAGGAGCCTCCCTAATTCCCAGGCAGGCGCATCATTACAGACAAAGGACATAGCCTCACCACTTCCTGCCTGTGTCAGGGCTTCTTCTGTGATACGGGAAATGTGTGACTATGTGTAGGCAGGGGGGTCTCCATCCCCCTGCCTACATATGGGGAAGCAGCGGAGGGGAGATGAGCATTCCTGCTGCCAGCTACTTGTGACCCGGAGTGACCACTGTCAGAGAGGACGCTGGGCAGGATGGACCTTGGTCTGCTCCATCGTCATCATCGTTTACTTAGGACACACTTGCCCACCGAGAGAGCTCAAAGCGAGTTGCAAACTGAGCAAAAGTCAAATACAAGGGGACAGAAAGCAGTAGCAAACACTGAGGAAAACTGTCAGATGCAATGGCCTGTTCTCAGGAGGGCGGCAGGTACCAGCAGTTTCTCGGCGCATCACTGCTCCAGTCTGAGTTTCCTATAGCAGCAGCAAGCTCCAGCTCTCATCATCTTCCCTGTTGTTTCTGGGAACTCAGTCCTTAGTAAACAGTATTCCTGACTGCAAAACTGCTCCAGAATCAGTGTGGCCTTCCCTTCCAGCCCTGCACATCCCTGCTTGAGTGTCGGGAGGCTCCTTGAAAAAGCTGGCTCAGAGTAAAGCCAGATACAGGTAGTCAAGGGGCCAGCTGCACATCCTGCAGTGCAGGAAGAGAGAATCTGAGGGCAGATCCCGGTCCTTCTGCAATGTCCCAGACTCCAGCCGACCTCTGGCTCTCCCACAGTTCATCACTTGGGATTCAGTGACCGGAGATCTCCTGCTGCTCATGGCTCTTGCATATCTTACAATTCTAAAACCAAGCAGAACATTTTTTTCTTTAATCTGAGGATTACGTCTACCCTACCTCTCCAAAACTCATTTGAAAAGGTCCCTCAAGGTGCAGAAACACATCACAAATTAACACAGTGCAAAATAACTGCTGCTGTGGATCTCGTTGATTTACTTCAGTACCATTTGGCCTTTTTTTGGGGAAAATATCACTTTTCAAAGACTTCAGCATATCTGAATCTGTGCTAATCCTAGGTAGGCCTCCTCCCTGGATCTTTATCCTGAATGTCCTCGTAATAACACATAACAGAAGGTGTAATTGTATGCAGGATAATCTTCAAAGTGGACTTCTGCGCATAGGTCCAGGAAGAAAACTGGTGAAACTGACATATGGTTTTGCCAGTTAAGTTATGCAGGATGTTACGAAATCATGGGCTTGGATTAAGTTCATTATTCTAACGGGCTACTGACAGGGCCAGAATAAGGTGCCGTGCACCCATAAACAAAGCCTGTGCGAGAGGAGGGAATGGGACACCACAGGGTCCATCCATGTGCAAGAGCTGCTGAAGGTCCCACACTGATCGTTCATCATCCTGAGGTGGTGCTGTGATTTGGGGTGTGGCACTGCAGCAGCAGGCTTGGATTTAAGAATAGCAATGGCAACGACGCTCTAGCGCCTATAAGAATTTTGCCTATGCCTAAATCTGGATGCACATTATTTTCTGGCCCTCCACCTCACCCCACCCCCATTCATACCTCTCTGTAATGTTTGTGTCTATGTGTGTAGCGAGAGAGATACAGATACACATTATTTACTGACCCCCCCCCTTGTATGTGTGTGTGTGTGGGGGGGGGAGAGAGATCCAGATATACATAATTACTGACCCCCCATTCATATCTTTCTAATCTGTGTGTAGGTGTATGTGCGCGTGTGTGTGTGTGTGTGTATGTGAGGAAAGATACAGATACACATTATTTACTGACATCTATTCATATCTCATTATAATCTGTGAGTATGTGTGTATGTGTCTGTGTGTCCGGAGATACAGATACACATCATTTACTGATGCAATAAATCTCTCTCTATAATATGTGTGTGTCTGTGTGTGAGGAGAGATAAGGGTGTACATTATTTACTGACCCCCACATTGATATCTCTCTATAATCTGTATGTGTCTGTGTGTGTGGAGGAGAGATAGAGATACACATTATTTACTGACTCCTCCCATTCATATCACTCTGTAATCTCTGTGTATATGTGTGTGTGTGTGTGTGTGTGTGTGTGAAGAGAGATAGAGATACACATTATTTACTGACCCCACATTCATATCTCTCTATAATCTGTGTGTGTGTGTGTGTGTGAAGAGAGATACAGGTACACATTATTTACTGACCCTCCATTCATATCTCTCTATAATCTGTGTGTGTGTGTGTGAAGAGAGATACAGGTACACATTATTTACTGACCCTCCATTCATATCTCTCTATAATCTGTGTGTGTGTGAATGTGTGAGGAGAGATGCAGATACACATTATTTACTGACCCTCCATTCATATCTCTCTATAATCTGTATGTGTGTGTGTGAAGAGAGATACAGGTACACATTATTTACTGACCCTCCATTCATATCTCTCTATAATCTGTGTGTGTGTGTGAATGTGTGAGGAGAGATGCAGATACACATTATTTACTGACCCTCCATTCATATCTCTCTATAATCTGTGTGTGTGTGTGAATGTGTGAGGAGAGATGCAGATACACATTATTTACTGACCCTCCATTCATATCTCTCTATAATCTGTATGTGTCTGTGTGTGTGGAGGAGAGATAGAGATACACATTATTTACTGACTCCTCCCATTCATATCACTCTGTAATCTCTGTGTATATGTGTGTGTGTGTGTGTGTGTGTGTGTGAAGAGAGATAGAGATACACATTATTTACTGATCCTCCATTCATATCTCTCTGTAATCTGTGTGTGTGTGAATGTGTGAGGAGAGATGCAGATACACATTATTTACTGAGCCTCCATTCATATCTCTCTATAATCTGTGTGTGTGTGAATGTGTGAGGAGAGATGCAGATACACATTATTTACTGACCCCACATTCATATCTCTCTATAATCTGTGTGTGTGTGAATGTGTGAGGAGAGATGCAGATACACATTATTTACTGACCCCACATTCATATCTCTCTATAATCTGTGTGTGTGTGAATGTGTGAGGAGAGATGCAGATACACATTATTTACTGAACCCCCCTCCTCATTCAAATCCTAGTGTAATCTCTGTGTGTGAGATTCACATCTTGATCTCCAGTGTGGAGCAGACCTCTTCTGCTGAATTGCGTCTTGCTGCCTTTTTCTAACTTTAGCCGCCCTCCCTGCAGGTTCGCAGTGGAGACAGCCATGTTGTGGCCGTGTGCAGGTCTCCGCATCAATGATTACACAAACACCTCTGCCTGCATTAGGACCAGCTGCCCTGAAGTTTCACTTCCCTATCAGTAGAGTTGTTTGTCAGTGAGCACAGTCCTGAGGTTAAGTTAAGGACAGGGGCTGCCCCGGTCCTGCACATCTGCTCTGAGAGACAGCTGGGGAGGGTGGGGGAAACAGAGAT
This sequence comes from Rhinatrema bivittatum, assembly GCF_901001135.1. Taxonomy (NCBI): domain Eukaryota; kingdom Metazoa; phylum Chordata; class Amphibia; order Gymnophiona; family Rhinatrematidae; genus Rhinatrema; species Rhinatrema bivittatum. The sequence goes on from NC_042625.1 coordinate 50,436,082, forward strand.
GGAAACTGCAGGGAGGGGTGCATTGGTTATTTGGCACTTGCAGGAGGGGGTCATTGGGAAGGTTATTAGATTGTTTTACAAAAACCTTGCTCAGGGTCCAAGGAGCTGCACAGAATGCTCTTACGTGTCTCATTTGGACACAGATTATCTTTAGTGTTTGATGTAGCTCTGCCCTGTGTATAAACCTCTGCACATTTCTGAATGAAGATAGTTAGACGGATGCTATCCTCGCAGTATTTCCTGCCCCGGAATGGAGTTTGCTTTTAATAATTACTTTGGATCCTGACTTACTAAAGGCCACAGCTGCTTTTGCATCCAGAAGCATTTTGTGGGGATGCAAAATATTTTGGCCGGCAAGGTTGTGAGCCCTTCCACCCCCCCCCCCCCAACCCCCAACCCCCATGTGGGCAGTGCCCTGCTAAATTCTATTCCTTCACCCTTAGAGCAAAGAACTTCACCTCTAGCCCCTGCCACCTCACGTTTGTACTGCTGTTCCCTAGAGCTAGATGTAAGGTGAAGGACTGCAGAGGGTCCTAAGCTTGAAGCCTTGATGATGGAATTAGGCCTGCACTGGTTAAAGTCATCTTTCGGCTTGATTTCCTGCATGTTGGAGACCCATCATGAGCAACGTTTGCATCATAAGGAAGGAATACAGCTCTGCAGAAAGCAGACACTTCATCCATACAATGAGAGGTGGCACCTGTTGCCTTTACCCTGGCAGACAGTGCTTGATCCAGAGGGCATCCGAATCACTTTTCCCTTGGACTCAGCTCCACGAGGCAGCAGGAGCAGTGGAATGATGATGGGAGGCAAGGACTGGTGCAGTGAATTTATCAGATGCAGGAAGTGGCCCCCAACAGGAGACCAGGCTCTCACATGAATATGGTCAAAGCTTCACGTTTCTCTGCCAGGCTCTTTTTCTGATTTTTTGCAAACTCGGCTCAGGGTCAGTTTAGCTCTTATCAGTTCCTGCCTTCTGGAATTGTTTTCCTGGTTAGCAATTTCTGTCATTTTACAACAAGATGTTATTTTTTAATATTCCACCTTTATGACATTTTAAAGTGGATTACATGTACTAAGCATTTTTCCCCTAGACACAGAATGGGAGAAAAGCCTTAGTAAATCAGGTCCTAATGAGGCAATGGAGGGTGAAGTGAATTGCCCAAGGTCACGAGGAGCGGCAATGGGATTTGAACCCTGTTCTCAGCCCACTGCCCTAATCACTAGGCTACTCCTCCACTCCACCTATTGATCTTACCTTTGCAAAACACAACAATTTCTGCTACTCTTGCCCACAGCTATGAATGATCTCTGGCCCCTGCTGAGCCTAGCCATGGCCTAGCTAGCCTGACTTCTTGCTAAGACAGTACAAACCTTGTGAGATACCATCATGTGCTCCTTTTACCCTCCTGTAACTTGCACTTAAGGGGAATTTGGAAATGTGCTAGGAGATGGTTCTTGGATTTGTGAGTGAATTCTGGCATAGAGATGATGACATCATAATTTGCCTTCTTCCCTGATTGTTACAGTACAGGACAGCTTAGCCTGCTTGGGATGATGGGTGGGAGACTCTGGTTTAGTGTTGTGCTTATATATTTTACACTTTAACATGGGGAGTGGAATCTGTAGATGTTTTGGATTCTGTGTGATATGCCCTAGTGCCAGTTCCTACGGAAAATGTCTCTTAAGAACAGTAGTAATGAGGAGGACTCCTTAGGCCCTGTGTTTGCCTCCAGCTACTCAACCATGAGTACTACTCCAGCATCTGGAATCCCTTTATCCAGAAGCACAAAAACTCAGAGGCTTTTCTGGATTCTTCTTGATGTGCGGGATGGTCTCTGTGAGCAGCAGTGTCTCGTTACCTATCCCAAACAATACCCTCCCCCAAACGATCTGTACCTTTTCAGATTTTTCCCCAGTTAACGATAAAACCATTATCAACATATTATCAAAATCTAAACCTTCCAACAGTCCTTTTAATCCATGTTCAGGTTTTTTACTCAGAGACTCAAAAGATTATCTTGCTCCTGCCATTATAAATTTAGGCATTTTTCCAGATTCCCTAAAACAAACCTCCATTTTTCCTGTTCCCAAAAAGAAAAATCAAGACCCCACAGACTTAACTAATTACCAACCAATTGCCTCATTACCATCCATTGCAAAAATTATAGAATCCGTAGTGCTACACCAGATATCCGAATATATCGAACAGAATAATATTTTGCATAACAATCAACATGGTTTTAGAAAAGGTCACAGTACCGAATCCTTACTAATATCATCATTCGATACAATCATTAGAGGCTTTGATTCCAATTCCAATTATATACTGGTACTACTTGATATTTCAGCTGCGTTTGATACGCTAAACCACAATATCTTACTTTCCACTTTGTCGCAGATTGGTATTACAGGTCTTGCTTTACAATGGTTCTCTTCTTTTCTAACAAATCATAAACAAAAAATTATGGTAGGTCATTATCATTCGGACTGGTATTCCACTAAAACAAATGTACCACAAAGTTCTGCACTTTCAGCTTTGTTATTCAATCTCTACTTACTACCTCTTTGCCGTCTTCTTGCTGGATTAGATCTCAATTTTAAAATTTACGCAGATGATATACAGTTTACTATACCTTTCACAGATTCCTGGACCAAAACCTTTTCGCTATTACATTTATATCTATCAACAATAAAAACATGGCTTTCCCATAACAGACTGAAATTAAACACAAACAAAACAGAACTAATTTATCTATCAACTGTACCTGACTCAACTCACCAACCACCATCAACCTTTACTTTTCAGAACCAAATCATCAACATAAAACCTTATGCAAAAAACCTGGGTATAGTTATTGATTCCAGACTTGCAATGACTGATCACATATCCGAAATTGTAAAAAAATGCGTCTACAAAATGTACATGTTAAAAAAGCTTAAACCACTTCTTCTTCCGAATGATTTCCGATTGATCACCCAAGCACTAATCCTGTCCTCTCTAGATTACTGTAACTCATTATACTTGGTTTACCTCAATCTACAATACAACCATTACAGTTACAAAATGCAACTGCCCAAATGTTATGTAATATATCCCGGAGAGACCATATTACCCCTATCTTACAATATCTGCACTGGCTTCCAATCTCATATCGTATAACGTATAAAATTCTGTCCACAATACACAACCTGTTCTATAATACTAATTCCATCTGGTTATGTTCATTATTAAGAATCTATAGACCATCCAGACAACTCCATTCCCTTGACAAATGTATATTAGAAGTACCATCAATAAAATGTGTTAGTTTATCACTTACTCGTAAACAAGCATTCTCTGTAGCTGGTCCAACATTGTGGAACTCACTCCCAGAACATATCCGATTGACGTCTAATCGTACAGAATTCAAGAAACTATTAAAAACTCACCTTTTTACCTGTGCATATAATCTATATTAAAACTTATCACATTATATTATATCTGTTAATATACTGTTCATTTGAAAAATTATATTGTTTGTATTTTATGTATTGTTTTAAATTATGTATGTGTGATCATGTAAACTGCCTAGATGGATAGATCTCTACCCTTTGTGCGGTATATAAAACTTTTAAATAAATAAATAAATAAATAAATAAATAAGTACAGACTGTCATAAGAACATGCCATACTGGGTCAGAGCAAGGGTCCATCAAGTCCTGCATACTGTTTCCAACAGTGGTCAATCCAGGCCATAAGGACCTGGCAAGTATCCAAAAACTAAGTCTATCCCATGCTACTGTTGCTAATAATAGCAGTGGCTAATTTCTAAATCAACTTAATTAATAGCAGGCAATAGACTTCTCCTCCAAGAACTTATCCAATCCTTTTTAAACACAGCTATAACTAACTGCCCTAACCACATCCTCTGGCAACAAATTCCAGAGTTTAATTGTGCGTTGAGTGAAAAAGAACTTTCTCCGATTAATTTTAAATGTGCCACATGCTAACTTCATAGAGTGCCCCCATCTGAAAGAGTAAATAACCGATTCACATCTACCCATTCTAGACCTCTCATGCTTTTAAACACCTCTATCATATCTCCCCTCAGCTGTCTCTTCTACAAGCTGAAAAGTCCTAATCTCTTTAGTCTTTCCTCATAGGGGAGCTGTTCCATTCCCCTTATCATTTTGGTTGCCCTTCTCTGTACCTTCTCCATCGCAGTTATATCTTTTTTGAGATGCGGCGACCAGAATTGTACACAGCATTCAAGGTGCGTGCGGTCTCACCATGGAGCGATACAGAGGCATTATGACATTTTCTGTTTTATTCACCATTCCCTTTCTAATAATTCCCAACATTCTGTTTGCTTTTTTGACTGCCGCAGCACACTGAACCGATGATTTCAATGTGTTATCCACTATGACGCCTAGATCTCTTTCTTGGGTGGTAGCACCTAATATGGAACCTAACATTGTGTAACTATAGCATGGGTTATTTTTCCCTATATGCATCACCTTGCACTTATCCACATTAAATTTCATCTGCCATTTTGATGCCCAATTTTCCAGTCTCACAAGGTCTTCCTGCAATTTATCACAATCTGCTTGTGATTTAACTACTCTGAACAATTTTGTGTCATCTGCAAATTTGATTACCTCACTCGTTGTATCTCTTTCCAGATCATTTATAAATATATTGAAAAGTAACGGTCACAGTACAGATCCCTGAGGCACTCCACTGCCCACTCCCTTCCACTGAGAAAATATGCTTTAGTGGCTTACCACTAAAGCATACACCCACCTCCCCTCTCTCCCTTTTGTGTTACCCTACCCCCTTTCCTATCCCTCTTCTCCCCTCCCTTCTCCTCACCTTCACCCCTTACCCTGCACATATGTTAAATTATGTTAATCCCTATAATTGTACATATTGTATATACTTGCAATCTTTGCCTACAATAATTTTCATCTATCTTTATTCTTCTGTCACTTTTCCCTACAATAATTCCTCTGTCACTTTTCCCTACAATAATTTATTAATCTAACTTTATTCTGCTGTCACTTCCCCCCCCCCTTTTTTTTCTTCTTTTACCCTTTTGTAAACATGTTATTTTAATTTTAGTTTAAATCTTTATTTCCCCCACCTTTCCTTTACTCTCTAGTTATTATGTTTCAATATGTTTTAATTGTATTATGTTAAACTTGTTCGATGTAAAGCGCCGCTACAGGCACTAGTTTTATGTTACGCTGTGAACCGATGTGATATCATTGATGAATGTCGGTATATAAAACCTTTTAAATAAATAAAAATAATAAATAAAATTGACCATTTAATCCTACTCTCTGTTTCCTGTCTTTAAGCCAGTTTGTGATCCACGAAAGGTCATCACCACCTATCCCATGACTTTTTACTTTTGTATAGGCTTTGAATTGCGATCTTGGGTTAATTGTTCTGTTAGATTCAACTTCTGATAAGCACAGAGAAACCCCTCACCAAGCCTGAGATATTTTCACTTAGCTATATTTGATGGGATCCCAATATCTGCATTTTATGAGCGCACTCCAAAGCTCTGTGAGAGCCCTAATAAAAAGAGAGATTAAAAATAGATAGGAGGGGTAAGTGATTAGAAATCCAGGTCTCTTGCGGAGCCGTCCTGCTGGCAGGGGAATGCCATGCATCCTGTTATTTGGCGGTGCAGCTGTTTCAGCTCCTCTCAGTACTGATCTTACACCCCTGCTTTCTGCTTTCTGCCCTCTGCTATTTCTGCCTCTCTCGCTTTCCTCAGGTGTTCAAAGTCATCGCATGAAACAAATAACAGAGAAATTACAAACCTCGCAGTGGTCACAATTCAAGGTTATCTGGGGCAGGGTGGGGGGAGTTTCCACGAACAGGGCCTGTGAGTCAGATTGGAAAATGATGAAACACTAATGACTGTTTGCTGTTAAAGGCCAGGTGATCATAAGACTTGCCATACTGGTTCAGACCAAAGGTCCATCAAGCCCAGAATCCTGTTTCCAAACCAGGTCACAAGTACCTGGCAAGATCCCAAGGGGTAGATAGATTCCAAGCTGCTTATCCTAAGAATAAGCAGTAGATTTCTGCAACTGTACCTTAATAATGGTTAAACATGTTTTAAACGCAGCTACACTAATAGCTTTCACCTCATCCTCTGGCAATGAATTCCAGAGCTTAATTATGCATTGTGTGATAAAATATTTTCTCTTATTAGTTTTAAGTGTATTACCTAGTAACTTCATTGTGTGTCCCCTAGTCTTTATATTCTTTGAAAGAATAAACAACAATTAACTTTTACTCATTCCATTCCACTCATTTTATAGACCTCTATCATATCTCCCCTCAGCTGTCTCTTCTCCAAGCTGAACAGCCCTAACCTCTCCAGCCTTTCCTCATAGGGAATCGTTCCATCCACTTTATCATTTTGGTCGCTCTTCTCTGTACCTGGAGAATAAAATAGAGAATATCCTAATGCCTCTGTTTCGCTCCATGGTGCAATTTCATCTTGAGTACTGTGGGCAGTTCTGGTCACCACATCTCAAGAAAGATATAGCAGAATTAGAAAAGGTACAGAGAAGGGCGACTAAAATGGTAAAGGGGATGGAACGATTCCCCTATGAGGAAAGACTAAAGAGGTTAGGACTCTTCAGCTTGGAGAAAAGACGGCATTAAATCGGAGGCTCCCAACCACTGTACTGTGGCACGAGAAGACAGAAATGGTTCTCTGTCAGTCTGTCTTTCCTCCCTGCATTTTCTGTGCCATGGCCTCCCACTGGCAGAAGGAGTCCAGGAGAACTCCTTACCTGCTGCCCCACCCAGTTCCAGCTGTGGCAGGGAGTCAGCAGAGGAGGAGGCGGCAGCAGCAGCAGCAGCAGGAGAGCAGCGCTTTTCACTTGATTCTTCTTGCTGGATGGAGATGATGCCAAGTGAGGAAGGAAAGATGGTGATGTTGCTGGAGGGGTGAGAGGGAGGGAAGATGATGAGGCCAGAGAGTGGGAGGGAAGGGATAATGGCGATGCCAGGGGATGGGAGGAGGGAAGGAAAGGTGATAGGGGTTAGGGTAGGGAGGGAAGGAGGGAAGGGAGGTGGTGATGCCAGAGGATGGAGATAAGGAAGGGAAGGGGAAGTGATGCAGGGAGGGGGAAGGAAAGTGAAGATACTAGGGAAGAGAGGAATGGAATGGTGGTGATGCCAAGGGGTGGAAGGGAAGAAAAGGTGATGATGCCAGGGGGCACATGGTGGGAGGGAAGGGGAAGGGGTGATCTCAGTGCTGGATGTGGCATGGGTATAAAAAGGTTGGGAGTCACTGCATGGACCTCATCCTACCCCTGTATAAGGTGCTGTCAGACCACATTTGGGTTCAAGAATTCAGTTTTGGGTGGGAACCATCAACAAAAAAGATCCTTAAATATTACATAGGTGCAAGCTAATAAAGGGACAGGGGAGCTTGCATCTGCTGAAAGCTCATCCAGACCGGGGTTATGTAGGTCAGAAAAAAAAGGCATTTCAGAGGAGATGTAATTACCCTAATCAGATCTATGAAAGGCCCCTCCACGAATCTCACAGACAGACTTTCTACCTAACAAGGAGGCAACCTGGAAGGTTAAGGGGTAGCAGATTTCTCCCCCTCCCCAGGAAGGGATGTTTTGCTCTCAGTGGTAAAAGTCGGGAACATTTTTGCCAGCAGAAGTAACCATGGCCACTAAATCTCTTCAGATGTAAACGGGACAAGTTTTGTATTTATTTACTGTCTTCCTTTAAGCCCTCCCCTGTATCCTGTACATAGTAACAGCAGTACTGCAAGCTTTAGGGGATAAAGCTACTGGTGAGTGTGAGCGCACAAGGAAAGGGGATAATCCAGCAGTCCTGAGCTGTCACCGGATCTGGGGTGGGCAAGGAAGGGCTTTCCCTGGTACAGAACTGCCCCATGTAGAGAGCTGTCAGGTGAGACTGGCATTCCTCCGTCACTCTTCCAGTCCCCGCTCAGGAGAGAGCTGTGCCAGTGGTTGATGACCCTCCGAGGTCAGAGAATGCCACCCCGCCCTCCTGTGCTCCCACTTCTGCCACCAAGTGCGGGGCACACGCAGCTTTCTCACTTTCTCGGCCATGCTCACTCCTCAGTAACTACAAGCAGCAAAGTGGCCCCTCAGGAGCAGCCCCGGCCTGAACAGTTCGCAAAGCATTTGATGCATGAACAGCGCTTTGAAGCTGAAACTGGAGCAGGGGGGGTTGGAAGTAGCCAAGGATGAAGCTGAGCGGCCGCTGAGTGACTCCTCTGGGATAGGCGCGTATCTCAACAAGGGAAGTACGCGGTTTGCAAAGCGTGCATGTAGGTTTACTTCCTGGGCACAGCGGGGGTGAAAGGGATGCGGGTTGCGGAGCTCTGCCCCTTGGAGAGTGGGCGATTTATGCTTTCTCCCTGCAGAAATGCCTTCAGATAACTGGAGCCGGTTTCTGTTCTGTCTGCACAGACACACGGGGCAGAGATGTGCATGGCTCTTCTTCTGAAGATCTGAGCCAGGCTCAAGTTGTTTCCGTTCAAATATTTATGGGGTGCATTTTTTAAGGACTTAGGGACTGAGAGCTTTTGTGTAAAAGCAGAGCTGTCAGTCGGATCCTATGAGCACACCCGTGGCTTCCTAGAGCAAAGGTGCTGCTGAGGGCCACCCAGGGGGAGGAAAGGTTTAAAAACTACACTTGCACATTTCATTTCCAAAATCGTGTAACAGGCCCATGCTTTACAGCACTGCTTAACATTGGGCGCTTTTCACTGCACAACAACCCAATGCACAAGATATCAAAATCCCAGAACATATAGAAAGACATGGGTTAATGGAACAAAGTCAGCATGGCTTTACCCAGGGCAAGTCTTGCCTCACAAATCTGCTTCACGTTTTTGAAGGAGTTAATAAACATTATAAAGGTGAACCGGTAGATGTAGCGTATTTGGATTTTCAGAAGGCGTTTGACAAAGTTCCTCATGAGAGGCTTCTAGGAAAAGTAAAAAGTCATGGGATAGGTGGCGATGTCCTTTCGTGGATTACAAACTGGCTAAAAGACAGGAAACAGAGAGTAGGATTAAATGGACAATTTTCTCAGTGGAAGGGAGTGGACAGTGGACTGCCTCAGGGATCTGTTTTGGGACCCTTACTTTTCAATATATTTATAAATGATCTGGAAAGAAATACGACGAGTGAGGTAATCAAATTTGCAGATGATACAAAATTGTTCAGAGTAGTTAAATCTCAAACAGATTATGATAAATTGCAGGAAGACCTTGTGAGACTGGAAAATTGGGCATCCAAATGGCAGATGAAATTTAATGTGGATAAGTGCAAGGTGATGCATATAGGGAAAAATAACCCATTCTATAATTACACAATGTTAGGTTCCATATTAGGAGCTACCACCCAAGAAAGAGATCTAGGCGTCATAGTGGATAACACATTGAAATCGTTGGTTCAGTGTGCTGCGGCAGTCAAAAAAGCAAACAGAATGTTGGGAATTATTAGAAAAGGAATGATGAATAAAACGGAAAATGTCATAATGCCTCTGTATCGCTCCATGGTGAGACCGCACCTTGAATACTGTGTACAATTCTGGTCGCCGCATCTCAAAAAAGATATAATTGCGATGGAGAAGGTACAGAGAAGGGCTACCAAAATGATAAGGGGAATGGAACAGCTCCCCTATGAGGAAAGGCTAAAGAGGTTAGGACTTTTCAGCTTGGAGAAGAGACGGCTGAGGGGGGGATATGATAGAGGTGTTTAAAATCATGAGAGGTCTAGAATGGATTAATGTGAATCAGTTATTTACTCTTTTGGATAATAGAAAGACTAGGGGGCACTCCATGAAGTTAGCATGGGGCACATTTAAAACTAATCGGAGAAAGTTCTTTTTCACTCAACGCACAATTAAACTCTGGAATTTGTTGCGAGAGGATGTGGTTAGTGCAGTTAGTATAGCTGTGTTTAAAAAAGGATTGGATAAGTTCTTGGAGGAGAAGTCCATTACCTGCTATTAAGTTCACTTAGAGAATAGCCACTGCCATTAGCAATGGTAACATGGAATATTTATTTATTTATTTAAGTTCTTTTAATATACCGATGCTCAAGACTAGGTCTTATCGTACCGGTTTACAATAAACAAGGAATAGACTTAGTTTTTGGGTACTTGCCAGGTTCTAATGGCCTGGATTGTCCACTGTTGGAAACAGGATGCTGGGCTTGATGGACCGTTGGTCTGACCCAGTATGGCAAGTTCTTATGTTCTTAAAACCCAGCAGTGTTTTTGTGAGCTGAAAAGATATTCTGAAATCTCCTGGGTGTGAGTAGATGTGCTAAGGATGACACACGTGTGGGGGCATGGGGTATCCCCATCCAGCCCCTCCTGTCCAGGCAGCCTGCAGGGAAGAGAAGAAGAGGGGCTGAGCCCAAAGCACACAGAGAAGAGAGCAGCCACTCTGCTTCCTAATCCAGCTCCTCTCTCTTGCTCCTTCTCCTGTATTGCAGGGAACAGAAGGGGAAGGGGTTGACACTGAAGCAGACACCGCGGAGCAAAAAATAGACACAAAGAAAGATTTGAATAAGTACAAGTTTGAAAGTTGTGAGCAGCAATGCCAATTGTTGAGGCTCCAACCCTGGCCTTGATGAATGGCGCTACTGCTCACAACTTTCAGACTTATGCTAATTCAACCTCTTTTTTGTGTCCCTTATGGAGGATTTAATCTCTGGCAAAACAAGGCAGAACGGCTTCCGCCACCTTTTTTTATGGGATCCGAGAAAGCAGAGCAACGCTGGTGCCCCTGAGGAAACAGAGAAGGTCCAGTAGTTGCATGGATCATGTGTGGCCCCTCCCCACCTCCCCAGCCCTTGGAGGGTTGGTGTTGTTTGCCCAGCCACATGGTTTGATCCCAGTAGGTAGAGAGAGAGCGTGAGTTCACACCTGGCCCTGGTCCCACCCATCTCCCCCCCCCCCCAGTTCCACTTCCTTTCTTTCTACAAATTAAGCCCTGCGTGTGTGTGTGTGTGTGTGTGTGTGTATGTGTGCGTGCAGCATGGCTCATGAACACCTGCTACAACACAAAAGCAGTGAACCAGCAACAGCTAACATCTCTGTGCTGGTTCACTGCCTGCACCTGCTCATGTGCTCTCTCCCTCTCTCTGCGCAGCCTGTCTCTCCTCTGCCAAAGTCAGAGACTTTAAAGCACTCTGCCTAGGACTCTTCCCCTGGGATGTGCACTTGCTGGACAACTGGCTGCTTATGGTAACATGGTAGATGTGATGACAGCAATCACCCCATCCAGTCTGTCCACACCTCTAAGGATGGGTCCCAGCTGCCAGCCGTAGAAGTTTGACAGCTTGAAGGATGTCCCTCCCTTATTAAAGTCAGTTTTAGTTGTCTTCCTCGCTGGGATTCTAGCATCCTGATTAGGTGAGCACACAAGATCCCAGTCTTAATCTGACTCCCATCCTCTCCCTCACCAGGCTTACCACTCTAAGCTACAAAGCTCTGGCCGGGACATCGGCTGCCTAGGTCCTGTGACCTTGCTGGACCGGTCCTGCACTGATAGCTGATCTAATGGCATCAACCCAGTTGAATTCTAGGGATTCCAACCCCGCTACCTTGTGGTCCTCAGTATCTTTTGCTCATGCTTCATTTTCTTCTTATAATCTCTTCCCTTGCCTCTGCACGAGATGGAGTGAAGGGAGGGTTGTTTGCAATACTGCAACCACTTAACCTTGCTCGTACCAGAGTCCTTTTTTTTTTTTTTAATTTTTTTAAATTTATAACTGTTTTACATTACAATTCAAGAAAATTAAGTTGAATTAGAAAGCAGCCAATAGAGAATCTAACATTCATTTACATTTTAAGACATACAAATAATATCGTATCACGTCCTGCTTACAGTCCTCAATTAGAAGAGGGAGATGCACTCAACCTGAGGTAATATTGAAATATCTCAAAAAAGGATTTTAACGGATCTGTCAACGGGTAGCTTTAAAACGATCGTAATAAGCTAAGGACATTATGCACTCACTCCACCACTGGCTCGGATGGTTCATTAATAATAGGATTTTTATCTTTCAAAAAATCTACCAACTGCTCTGGAACGAAAAATATACAGGTATTATTTCTATACTTAATCACACATTTACACGGGTACTTCAGGAAAAACATTGCCCCCAAACTACCAGAGTCCTTTATATCTGCCCCAAGTGTGCTTGAATTCAGTTACAGCATTCCACCAGAAATTGTGCCAAGCAGCAACCACCCTCTCAGTAAAGATGGATTTTCTGTTTCCCCTGAACTACTCTTTCCAATTTCAGTTCATGTCTCCTTGTCCTTGAAAGTCTCATTTGCTGTGTATGTGCAGTAATATAACCTTGTGTCAAGCAAAAACTGTTTGGTGGAAGAAAGAGCAAGCCGAAAGTCTGCAGGATGTGCTAAGCTGAGCTCTGGTGCTCTCATGACATGCAGGGGATGGGTCACGGATGTGGTCCTGTTGGCTACATGGTAAAATCATGCCATGCCCCAGTGATCCCCAAACTATCCCTTCGGAACTCAGTCCTGAACTAGACTAACATTCCAGGACCTCCCGCACAATAAAACTGTTTCATAAACAAAATCGGAATGGGGACTTTTCCTGCCTCTGGTGCCAGAGTTTGAGAAGCGCCGCTGGATATCATGTAACACGTCATGTAACATATGTGTCATAACAGCACAGTAAGAGAAGGCATACATGAACACAATTACAGCTTCCGGTTCATGTGTTCCCCAAATCTGAGGTGATTAATTACACTTTAGAAGTTGTTGGTGACACATTTAATTACTGAAACAGAGCAATTATTACTTAAATTACTTAAAAATATTGCTAATGACACTTTCTTACTTTAAACAAATGGAGAGCCATCCTTCCAAGGAGGGGTGCACCTAAGCATAAGAGGGAGAGAATGCATTAAAATCCCGGCAGAAAGGCTGAGGATGCGCTCCAGCACAGTCGCATCCACAGTGACACCAGGCTTGTGTTGGGTCAGGACAGCCATGCACAGATAAATCTACAGCAGACTGGGCTGCTGTTATGCTTAATAAAGAAACCACTGGAGCCAGTAAGTCCCTGAATAGTGAAACCATGAAAGCCCAAACCGCTTCACTCCGGTTCATGACTGATCCAAATAACCAGGCTTGCCTCACCAGAAGAAACCTAGCACAGCGCATCTCAGCTGCGGACAGAGCATGAGCCACCTGATGAAAGACTCCCCCGGTGCAGAGGGTCAAAGGAATTACCTGTCAGCCGAGCAAAAGGGGAACTTCCTTTTCCATCCGAGGAGCGATTAGTTTACTCAGAGAAATAATGATTCTTTGGCCAAGGACGATCCCAATGCACGCTATATGCAGCCACCTCTAGGATACTTTCACCTGGACTACACAAAGGGATTGGGAAGAAAGAAGAATTTTATGATTACAATCAAATGATATTTGTGTAACAAGAGGCACACAGGGAGATAAAGGGCCAACATAGGCAAGTGCCTAGAGCTCCAAATTCAGAAGGCACCCAGAAACTGAGACTCCCCCGCTGCCCTTTCATTTCAGAGAAAGAAATCCCCCTCCCTCTGAGTTCTGCCTATGGGCACCATAATCTTAAATCCGGTCCTGGGGCCAACTCTTCTAAGAGTTTTCTCCCTGTTTTGTGTCTATGGGGAAAATGTTTGGTGCATCCAGCTGCAAGTGACTTATCCAAGATCACGAAGGACGACATTGTTCTAAGCACTAAGCACACCTTTCTCCATTGACATTCAACAACCCTCTTTGTCTATCATAGATTGGATCCATGTGCATTAAGGTTTTATTTCAATAACATTGGCAGAAAACCTACATTTCTGACTTGAATGCCTGGACCCTCCCCCCCCCTTCCCCCACCACACACATAGGATTAAAGATCCAATACTGTAAAATCTGATAAGATTCCTGATAATGCCCTGCTCTGCAGAATCATAGGCAATGTGCAGAGGGGGGAAACAATCTCCGACAATGCAATGATAAAATCAGCAGACGTGCAATTGGGCCACATCAAGGGTCCAGCTTCTATGCCACTAATAATGCAATATTTCACTAGTGTGGAGGCATACAGCCTGCAGAAGATGTGTAAGGAAAGAGGAGGAATGATGCTAAACATAAGGAAAAGTACCACAGATAAGGCTGTGTGGTCCAGCCCCAGCACCTTTCAGGAGGGTTCCAGTGCTGAATGGTGAGTAGAGAACACCCACAGTGACAGAGAGCTGTACAAAAACCCTCCAAGGTCTGAAATCAAGGTGTTGGAGCTCCACAAAGAACATGTGGCGTGAAGTCAATGAAAGTCCATGGGAAGCTCCAGATATACCCGCACGCATGAACCTTCTGGGATAAAGAACTAAATGGAAGTCAGATAATACAAGAACCTCAGCAAAGAATGCCCAAGCTGTGCCCTGGGTTAATGCTGATCAAGATCCAGGTGCTAAGGAAGGAGGAGCCCTAGTTGAGAAGAAGGATCTAAGGGCATTACACCAGGATTGAGACTGGGCAGACTAGACTGATCTTGCAGTCCTTATCTCCCTTACTTTGTATTTATATTAGCAGTTCTAGTTGCAAAATACTGGTGAGAGGAGACGGACCCCTGTTTGCTGTGCTCTGACATACCTGGGCATCAGTGAGGTGCTCCTCATGTGCTCTCTGGTGCAGGACATGTCCACCTGCTGACCAGTCTCCTGGGAAGAGTTTCAGGATGAGTGAGATGGGTTTCATTTGCCACCTGGGTACCAGGGCTGCAGAAGAAGTTGGTCCGGGATGTTTCTTACACACATCAGGCAGGGCTCTGGATAGTTCACTGAGGGTTGAGTTCTGGATATCTGCTGGATGGTGGAACCTCATTGACCGAGTTCTTTTCCCAGAATCAGTCAGTTTGCTGCTTTATCCTCATCCGTGACTAGGAACATAGGTGTTTCTGGAAGTTGACGATCAATGGAGTATAACCATGTTTATTGGTGACCTGATATCCAGGAAGAGTCTCAGGTTTCCCTTGGTTGCTGGTGCTGGACTCTTCCCAGAGTGGGAGAGGTGACTGAGTCCCAAAGCTGGAGAAAGTATGGCGATATTACCATCCCATTGTCAAAGGGTTTGAAGTATTCAGCCTTTACTGCTTCCCTCCTGAGATCTGATGTACATTGAAGAGTGGCACAGTGTGGATCTTAGTTCCCTCACACATTAAGGCAGCTCTTAGAACTGAAGCTTTGCAGATTGTTATCATGACATGAACCCCACAACCTCCACCCCCAGCTCACCAAGGCCTCACCAGTGGAAAAGTTTGCTCTGATCTGTGCATGCACAAATGATATCTTCTGAGTATGAGTGCATGCTGTCTCTGCTTGTGAATGTGCAGTGTAAGTGCACAGTGTCTGTGAATGTGGATGTATGCTATCTCTGAGTGTGAATGCTCACTATCTCTGCGTGAGAGTGTCTCTCCTGTCTGCGGGAGTGAGTGAACATCTTTGCAGAGAATCCCAGGAAGTCAGCCTGTGAATTTTGGTCTGGAGGTGTATGATTCACAGAGCTCATCATGGTCCTCACCTGGAGATTATCCCAGATACCACTTACTACCTCTTTGCATAATATGGGAGTGAAGTTTGTGCATTTAGTTACCAGCTCACCTACGACAGGGTAGATTTTGACTTAACCAGTTGGAAAATAGTTGGATTATGAAAGGAAGATAAATGTGGAACAGTGATAGAACATCGACCAATCAGGTCCACTTGTAGAACTCACATGCTTTATCTGAGCCAATCAGAATGTCACTTTCCAATAGCCTTTGGATGCAGCAGTGTCTCTGTGTAGACTGCATTCATTATTCCAATGTATTCTTATTTTTAATTGGAACATTTGTTGTGAGAGGTATAATCACTGGATAGAACCCCCTCTTCTCACCTCCTCTCAACTGTTCCCTTCTTCCCCTTTCTTCTCACCTCTTCATACCTGTGCCCTTCTTCTCTCTTCCCCTCTCTTCTCATCTCCTCTCACCTGTTCCATTTTCCCCCTCTCTTCTCATCTCCTCTCACATGTTCCCTTCTTCTCTTTTCCCCTCTCCTCCCTTCCCATCACTTTTCACCTCCTCTCACCTATACCCTTTCTTCTCCTCTCCTCTCATCTGTTCCCCTTCTCACCTGTGCCCTTCTGCTCTCTTTCCCTCTCCTCTCCATCACTTTCCAATCTCCTCTGTTCTCTCCTCTCAATTCTTCTCTTCTTTTCTCTTCCCCTCTCCTCTCATTCTTTCTCACCTCTCCATTCTTCAAGCTTCTTCTCTCCTCTCCTCTTTTAATTCATTTTCCCTTCTCCTCTCCTCCCTTTCCCTTCCTCGTTCCCTCTTGTCTACCCTCCTCTCGTCCATTTCATTCTTCACTCATCACTTCCCTTTTCTCTCATTTTCTCCCTTCCCCCTCTTCTCACCTGTTCCTCTCTCCTCTCCATCTCTCTTCTCTGATGGAGCTTAGACTTTGCTGCTCTCTGCTTCTCTTGGTCCCTGAGTGTGATACACCTTGTACTCAACCCAGGGGCAGAGATACAGCCTTTAGCCAAGGATTTAGTGCATAAATAAATTAGCCAATAAGTGGCAAGCAGGACTGGCAAAAGCCACTTCAGAAGGCCCTGTGTAATCATGAGATGAATCCCCTCCCCCGCCTTACCAAGGCCTCCCCAGTGGAAAGTTTCACTGTGACCAGTCCCTGTACCAATGAGTTCTTCCGAGAGCATTGTGCTCCCTAAGTATGAGTGCACACTGGTTCGGAGTGTGAGTCTGTACCATTTTGGTGTGTGTACAATTGCCTCAGAGTGTGAGTGCACACTGGTTCTGAGTGCACACTATCTCTGAGGGTGAGTAGGGAGAAGGCTAAGAGCTCAGTCCCTGTATTTCCTTCGGGCTAGCAATCAAGTAACAGAACCCTCTAGAGATTTCCGATTCTTTACAGTGGAGCGTTTGAAAGCCATTGGCTACATTTGTGATGCTGTATTAGTTATGTACATCTGTGTACACAGCACTGTACAGAGTGATTTATATGCTCACATTGCCCCCTCCCTGACTTGGAGCACAGGGAGGTTTAAGGGATTGGTCCAACACCTCCAGGTTCGCAGCTCGGTTCTGCACAGCAGCCCTGAAGCACATTCCAGAGCCAGATTTAGGACTCTAATAAATACCACATCTTTAAAATCAGAGTCCATACTGAATCAAATACTTCTCCCATTGTACTGGCATTAAACAGTCGCCAGAATGTGGCACGCTGCATACTTTTCATGCACTGACATTTCTCCGCTCCTGCTACCTCTGAATAATGGGAAACTGCTGACGTAGGGAAACAGGCGGCATCCAATAAGAAGAACATGTGGGCTGATGTAAAGTATTTTATTGAAGGTAACAGCAAAACAGAATAAAACAAAGCCATAGAAGAGAAGAGAGGAAGTCCCACCCTGTACAGAGTCCCCAAGGCCTGGCTGTTTGTGACCAGGAATGGTCTGGAGAGTGGGGAGCAGCACAGACAGGGACAGCGGTAATAGGGGGAGGTCTCCCTGACAAGACATCTGCTGACTAGCACTGTGGGGGAGGGGAGAGCTCGGGAGCCTATAGGGCTAAGAACACTCTCATCGTATCACAGACTTGAGGACCTTCACTCCCTGGTGGGTCACCTCACAGGTGGCTCCAGTTTTGCTGCTCCAGTCCGTCTGGGTCAGGTAACTGCTGGCCATGAACAGGTTGTCACTCTGCTTCGTGGCTCTGGTGGTCTCCACGCCAGTCGTCACTTTCTTCCCATCAACAAGCCAGGCCACATCCACGGAGCCTGGATAAAAGCTCATCATGGAGCAAACCAGGGTGGCCTTGTTAGTAGTATCCAGCTCTTCCTTGGATGGAGGGAAGAGCAGCACAGTCGGAGGTCTCACCTCATTGGCTGCAGAGTGAAGAGAAATTCAGATTAGAAAAGACACAAACTGCAGCACTTGTAATGATCTCTAACCTAGAAATCATACTTAGTCTTCCCCTGGATGAAGCTGGAAGCAGGATCCTATGGCTAGTGCATGCGGCATTGAATCTGCTCCTTCTTTACCTTTCTGGGTTCTAATCTCAGCTCTGTCACTGACTCAGTATCTTGTAAAAGACTGCAGAATAGCATTTAGTCTATAAATAGTCTCCTGTCTGGGAAGGACTAAAACTAACCAGCTGATGTCTGGCTCCTGCAGACCTCCTGTCCTTGGCCCCCAGCACCGTGTAACAAGGACAGGGAGGCCAAGCCTGAGAAAAACAGATTCTAGAAATGTAGGTCTGAACCTCCTCTTCCCCTGTGGATGTGATCATTTCATCAGAGACCTCCAGCTTAGTATCCTGCAGTGCTCTGAATCAGTCCTGCTATTAAAGAACTGGTGGAAACTGTGCTTAATTGTTCTGTGGAGCTCATCTGCACAAAACTCTTTTTTATTCCGTTTTAATTCAGCTGCTAATATATGGGATCTCCTACAGAGATTCCAGGGGCCAGAAGGCATCCATAGGGACCTGGTGCTTACTGTGTAGGATTTGTGCCGCTTTCTTGCTTTCACAGTCTAAGCTAATCCTTCACTTTCCTCCTAGGGCACTTACTTTATTGCACATGGAGCAGGTGAAAGACTCTGAGCACAGTGCAAAGGGAAGTGAGACAGCAAATCATTGAACAAACTGCCTGCAAATTCCTACTTAATAGAGAAAGTGACCAAGACTGTGACAGAAACACGAGAGAGACAGTCACAGAGAATCAGAGAAATAGACAGAAATATTAAAATAAAAGCACTGGACAAGGAGAGAGACAGTCATAGAGGACCAGAGAGAGGAGAGAGACAGAGGCAGAATGAATAAGAGAGAGACAGTCACAGAGAATCAGAGAGAAGAGAGACAGAGGCTCAGAAATAGAAAGATTAAAATGAAAGAGCTAGACAAGGAGAGAGACAGTCATAGAGAACCAGAGAGAGAAGAAAGACAGAGGCAGAATGAATGAGAGAGAGAGACAGTCACAGAGAATCAGAGAGAGGAGAGAAGCAGAGGCAGAATGAATGAGAGGGACAGACACAGAGAAACAGGGAGAGGAGAGACAGAGGCTCAGAAATAGACAGAAGGAATGAAAAGGAAGAGCTAAACAAGGAGAGAGTCATAGAGGACCAGAGAGAGGAGAGAGACAGAGGCAGAATGAACAAGAGAGGGACAGTCACAGAGAAACAGGGAGAGGAGAGACAGAGGCTCAGAAATAGACAGAAGGAATGAAAAGGAAGAGCTAAACAAGGAGAGAGACAATCATGGAGAATCAGAGAGAGGAGAGAGACAGAGGCAGAATGAATGAGAGAGAGACAGTCACAGAGAATCAGAGAGAGGAGAGAAGCAGAGGCAGAATGAATGAGAGGGACAGACACAGAGAAACAGGGAGAGGAGAGACAGAGGCTCAGAAATAGACAGAAGGAATGAAAAGGAAGAGCTAAACAAGGAGAGAGTCATAGAGGACCAGAGAGAGGAGAGAGACAGAGGCAGAATGAACAAGAGAGGGACAGTCACAGAGAATCAGAGACAGAGGCTCAGAAATAGACAGAAAGATTAAAATGAAAGCACTGGACAAGGAGAGAGACAGTCAAAGAGGACCAGAGAGAGAAGAGAGACAGAGGCAGAACGAATAAGAGAGGGACAGTCACAGAGAATAAGAGAGGAGAGGCAAAGGCTCAGAAACAGAAATATTAAAATGAAAGCACTGGACAAGGAGAGAGACCATCATAGAGAATCAGATATATAGACAGTCACCACAAATTAGAGAGGGGCAGTCACAGAGAATCAGAGAGGGAAGGGTCATAGAGAAGACAGAGACTTAAAGACAGAGAGAGACAGAAAGACAGTTGCACATAGACAGAGACAGAAGCTTAGAAGAAAGCGACATAGAATTCCTGCAGAAGGGAATGAGACATCTTTTAGAAATGCTAATTAAAAATCAGTTGTACATATTCTACATTCAACAGTTAGCCCTGTTTCTTTAGTGAAGCCGCCCTTCCACAGGTTTTCTGAGCATTCATTTCCAGCACTTTCTGGTCCTCCCCAGCTTCGCTCACTGTGACTGCACCGAGACAGCCCTTCCATTCACTGTAGTGCCTGCACTACTCTATATACAGGGACCTCTGTTCTTCCTAGGATTTATCAGGGTTTATAACCCCAAGAACAGTGCAAAGAAATGACTCATAATTTTTTGAGGTAATAATGGTTTTTCTTCTTTTCATAATAAACCCTGATATATTCCTGGGAAACTGAAAAGGAAGGTCCTTAATTAAGTTATAAATTCTTATCTCTAATATTAAATCCTGGTTTGCACTCTCCGCCACTCAGGTAACATTACTCTGGGAAGGCAGAAGCTTAGCTACTTTTGCCTTGCTGACAATGTGCTTCCATGCATCCTGCACACAGATGCCCTCTTACTCCTGAATCCAAGATTATAAAATACAAGCCAGGAGTAGCTGCTCCTAGAGAGTGTGCTCCAAACCTTTAGCTTGCAGGTAACTCCCAGTGACTGGAAACCCCTAGACATATTCATCATCAGATTAGACCATCAGCTCCCCACTAGATTTTCTAAGGTAAGGTATTATTTCTACTTGCTGCTGTTCTAAAAATCCCCAGACTACCTTTCCGTATTTGCACTTTGCTATTAAATGCTGGAGCTCAGAAGCATCGTGGTTTAGACAGCAGCTGCATAGGAGAAAAACACACTATTTCATTACTTTCAACAATATGAAGAGACAGAGTCGAGGACCAAGAGGAAAAGAGGTGAAAAAAATCAGAGGAAATATAGAAAAACTGCCTTGGAGAAGGACAGAAGAGGCAGGAGTCTGTCACTTACTGAGGACGTTGACCTGGGTTCCTCCACCGAAGATCCACCACAGTGGTGCAAAGCTGTACAAAAACACCTTCTAGGGGCTTCTTCAGCTGGAGGTCCATCTGCTATAGCAGTGACTTCAATTGCAATTACAGAGCCAAGAGAATAAGTTGGAAAAGAATCACTGTAAAATGAACAAAGATGCAGTTTACTTGGACTGAGATAGTGGAGTGACCTTAGGATGGACTGCTCTGATCTCCAAGATCCTTTCGTATCTGGGAGTGGCATTGATGCTCTTGGAATGAGCCCTGCAGATATGAAGAAAAGGCAGCAGGGAATGAGGGCTCCCTGCTACCTAGCATCTGCTATTGGTAGATCTTATTATAAGTGAGATTTGTCGGATGAGGAATGTACAAATTATCTCTGGTTATCCTTACAGGTGGAATGCTCCATATGACACATGGATCCCTGGAGAGTCAATAAGCCCTTAGTGTCAGTGAAATGCTCTGAGAGGAGACTGATCCCTGTTTGCTGTGCTCTGACATACCTGGGCATCAGTGAGGTGCTCCTCATGTGCTCTCTGGTGCAGGACATGTCCACCTGCTGACCAGTCTCCTGGGAAGAGTTTCAGGATGAGTGAGATGGGTTTCATATGCCACCTGGGTACCAGGGCTGCAGAAGAAGTTGGATAGTCTGGATAGTTTACTGAGGGTTGAGTTCTGGATATCTGCTGGATGGTGGAACCTCATTGACCGAGTTCTTTTCCCAGAATCAGTCAGTTTGCTGCTTTATCCTCATCCGTGACTAGGAACATAGGTGTTTCTGGAAGTTGACGATCAATGGAGTATAACCATGTTTATTGGTGACCTGATATCCAGGAAGAGTCTCAGGTTTCCCTTGGTTGCTGGTGCTGGACTCTTCCAAGAGTGGAAGAGGTGACTGAGTCCCAAAGCTGGAGAAAGTATGGCGATATTACCATCCCATTGTCAAAGGGTTTGAAGTATTCAGCCCTTACTGCTTCCCTCCTGAGATCTGATGTACATTGAAGAGTGGCACAGTGTGGATCTTGGTTCCCTCACACATTAAGGCAGCTCTTAGATCTGAAGCTTTGCAGATTGTTATCATGAGATGAACCCCACAACCTCCACCCCCAGCTCACCAAGGCCTCACCAGTGGAAAAGTTTGTTGTGATCCGTGTATGCAGAAATGATTTCTTCTGAGAAGACTGTGTCCCCTAAGTGTGAGTGTGCACTATCTGAGTGTGAGTGCTCATTTTCTCTGGGTCTGGATGCACAGAGTCATAGAATGTGTGAGTCTTGTCTGTCAAATAAGTGTGCCATCTCTGTGTGAGTGTATCCTGTTTTTTAGTTTGAGTGCATATCTGCAAGCACTGTGTGGGCAATTTCCCACCTCCAGAGCTTACTGCTTATTGCTGCCTATAATGTCCCAATGGCCTTGGTGCTGGCCAACAGCCATGGAATCTCCCATTCTCTATGTGTTTATGGTTAACCCTTGCAATGTGCTTGGGTTTCCAATCTTTGTCCTGGGGAACAGATTTCAGGTGAATATATGCAGAGCCTGAGATGGACAAGCCACCCCTGACCCTGGCTTCAGCTGCTGCCCCAGACCCTGGCTGAGATGGACAATCCACCCCTGACCCTGGCTTCAGCTGCTGCCCCAGACCCTGGCTGAGATAGACAAGCCACCACTGACTCTGGCTCCAGGTGCTGCCCCAGACCCTGGCTGAGATGGATAAGCCACCACTCACTCTGGCTCCAGGTGCTGCCCCAGACCCTGGCTGAGATGGACAAGCCACCCCTGACCCTGGCTTCAGCTGCTGCCCCAGACCCTGGCTGAGATAGACAAGCCACCACTGACTCTGGCTCCAGGTGCTGCCCCAGACCCTGGCTGAGATGGACAATCCACCCCTGACCCTGGCTTCAGCTGCTGCCCCAGACCCTGGCTGAGATGGATAAGCCACCACCGACTCTGGCTCCAGGTGCTGCCCCAGACCCTGGCTGAGATGGATAAGCCACCACCGACTCTGGCTCCAGGTGCTGCCCCAGACCCTGGCTGAGATGGACAAGCCACCCCTGACCCTGGCTTCAGCTGCTGCCCCAGACCCTGGCTGAGATGGATAAGCCACCACCGACTCTGGCTCCAGGTGCTGCCCCAGACCCTGGCTGAGATGGATAAGCCACCACTGACTCTGGCTCCAGGTGCTGCCCCAGACCCTGGCTGAGATGGATAAGCCACCACCCGACTCTGGCTCCAGGTGCTGCCCCAGACCCTGGCTGAGATGGACAAGCCACCACTGACTCTGGCTCCAGGTGCTTGCCCCAGACCCTGGCTGAGATGGATAAGCCTCCACCGACTCTGGCTCCAGGTGCTGCCCCCAGACCCTGGCTGAGATGGACAAGCCACCCCTGACCCTGGCTTCAGCTGCTGCCCCAGACCCTGGCTGAGATGGATAAGCCACCACCGACTCTGGCTCCAGGTGCTGCCCCAGACCCTGGCTGAGATGGATAAGCCACCACTGACTCTGGCTCCAGGTGCTGCCCCAGACCCTGGCTGAGATGGATAAGCCACCACCGACTCTGGCTCCAGGTGCTGCCCCAGACCCTGGCTGAGATGGACAAGCCACCCCTGACCCTGGCTTCAGCTGCTGCCCCAGACCCTGGCTGAGATGGATAAGCCACCACTGACTCTGGCTTCAGGTGCTGCCCCAGACCCTGGCTGAGATGGACAAGCCACCCCTGACCCTGGCTTCAGCTGCTGCCCCAGACCCTGGCTGAGATGGACAAGCCACCACTGACTCTGGCTCCAGGTGCTGCCCCAGACCCTGGCTGAGATGGACAAGCCACCCACTGACTCTGGCTCCAGGTGCTGCCCCCAGACCCTGGCTGAGATGGACAAGCTACCCCTGACTCTGGCTCCAGATGCTGCCGCAGACCCTGGCTGAGATGGACAGGCCACCACTGACTGGCTCCAAATGCTGCCCCAGACCCTGGCTGAGATGGACAAGCCACCACTGACTCTGGCTCCAGGTGCTGCCCCAGACCCTGGCTGAGATGGACAAGCCACCCCTGACCCTGGCTTCTGCTGCTGCCGCAGACCCTGGCTGAGATGGACAGGCCACCACTGACTGGCTCCAAATGCTGCCCCAGACCCTGGCTGAGATGGACAAGCCACCACTGACTCTGGCTCCAGGTGCTGCCCCAGACCCTGGCTGAGATGGACAAGCCACCACTGACTCTGGCTCCAGGTGCTGCCCCAGACCCTGGCTGAGATGGACAAGCCACCACTGACTCTGGCTCCAGGTGCTGACCCAGACCCTGGCTGAGATAGACAAGCCACCACTGACTCTGGCTCCAGGTGCTGCCCCAGACCCTGGCTGAGATGGACAAGCCACCACTGACTCTGGCTCCAGGTGCTGCCCCAGACCCTGGCTGAGATGGACAAGCCACCCCTGACCCTGGCTTCTGCTGCTGCCCCAGACCCTGGCTGAGATGGACAAGCCACCCCTGACTCTGGCTCCAGATGCTGCCCCAGACCCTGGCTGAGATGGACAAGCCACCCCTGACCCTGGCTTCTGCTGCTGCCCCAGACCCTGGCTGAGATGAACAGGCCACCTCTGACTGGCTCCAGATGCTGCCCCAGACCCTGGCTGAGATGGACAAGCCACCCCTGACCCTGGCTTCAGCTGCTGCCCCAGACCCTGGCTGAGATGAACAGGCCACCGCTGACTGGCTCCAAATGCTGCCCCAGACCCTGGCTGAGATGGACAAGCCACCCCTGACTCTGGCTCCAGGTGCTGCCCCAGACCCTGGCTGAGATGGACAAGCCACCCCTGACCCTGGCTTCTGCTGCTGCCCCAGACCCTGGCTGAGATGGACAAGCCACCACTGACTCTGGCTCCAGGTGCTGCCCCAGACCCTGGCTGAGATGGACAAGCCACCCCTGACTCTGGCTCCAGATGCTGCCCCAGACCCTGGCTGAGATGGACAAGCCACCCCTGACCCTGGCTTCAGCTGCTGCCCCAGACCCTGGCTGAGATGGATAAGCCACCCACCGACTCTGGCTCCAGGTGCTGCCCCAGACCCTGGCTGAGATGGATAAGCCACCACTGACTCTGGCTCCAGGTGCTGCCCCAGACCCTGGCTGAGATGGATAAGCCACCACCGACTCTGGCTCCAGGTGCTGCCCCAGACCCTGGCTGAGATGGACAAGCCACCACTGACTCTGGCTCCAGGTGCTGCCCCAGACCCTGGCTGAGATGGATAAGCCACCACCGACTCTGGCTCCAGGTGCTGCCCCAGACCCTGGCTGAGATGGACAAGCCACCCCTGACCCTGGCTTCAGCTGCTGCCCCAGACCCTGGCTGAGATGGATAAGCCACCACCGACTCTGGCTCCAGGTGCTGCCCCAGACCCTGGCTGAGATGGATAAGCCACCACTTGACTCTGGCTCCAGGTGCTGCCCCAGACCCTGGCTGAGATGGATAAGCCACCACCGACTCTGGCTCCAGGTGCTGCCCCAGACCCTGGCTGAGATGGACAAGCCACCCCTGACCCTGGCTTCAGCTGCTGCCCCAGACCCTGGCTGAGATGGATAAGCCACCACTGACTCTGGCTTCAGGTGCTGCCCCAGACCCTGGCTGAAATGGACAAGCCACCCCTGACCCTGGCTTCAGCTGCTGCCCCAGACCCTGGCTGAGATGGACAAGCCACCACTGACTCTGGCTCCAGGTGCTGCCCCAGACCCTGGCTGAGATGGACAAGCCACCACTGACTCTGGCTCCAGGTGCTGCCCCAGACCCTGGCTGAGATGGACAAGCTACCCCTGACTCTGGCTCCAGATGCTGCCGCAGACCCTGGCTGAGATGGACAGGCCACCACTGACTGGCTCCAAATGCTGCCCCAGACCCTGGCTGAGATGGACAAGCCACCACTGACTCTGGCTCCAGGTGCTGCCCCAGACCCTGGCTGAGATGGACAAGCCACCCCTGACCCTGGCTTCTGCTGCTGCCGCAGACCCTGGCTGAGATGGACAGGCCACCACTGACTGGCTCCAAATGCTGCCCCAGACCCTGGCTGAGATGGACAAGCCACCACTGACTCTGGCTCCAGGTGCTGCCCCAGACCCTGGCTGAGATGGACAAGCCACCACTGACTCTGGCTCCAGGTGCTGCCCCAGACCCCTGGCTGAGATGGACAAGCCACCACTGACTCTGGCTCCAGGTGCTGACCCAGACCCTGGCTGAGATAGACAAGCCACCACTGACTCTGGCTCCAGGTGCTGCCCCAGACCCTGGCTGAGATGGACAAGCCACCACTGACTCTGGCTCCAGGTGCTGCCCCAGACCCTGGCTGAGATGGACAAGCCACCCCTGACCCTGGCTTCTGCTGCTGCCCCAGACCCTGGCTGAGATGGACAGGCCACCCCTGACTCTGGCTCGCAGATGCTGCCCCAGACCCTGGCTGAGATGGACAAGCCACCCCTGACCCTGGCTTCTGCTGCTGCCCCAGACCCTGGCTGAGATGAACAGGCCACCGCTGACTGGCTCCAGATGCTGCCCCAGACCCTGGCTGAGATGGACAAGCCACCCCTGACCCTGGCTTCAGCTGCTGCCCCAGACCCTGGCTGAGATGAACAGGCCACCGCTGACTGGCTCCAAATGCTGCCCCAGACCCTGGCTGAGATGGACAAGCCACCACTGACTCTGGCTCCAGGTGCTGCCCCAGACCCTGGCTGAGATGGACAAGCCACCCCTGCCCCTGGCTTCTGCTGCTGCCCCAGACCCTGGCTGAGATGGACAAGCCACCACTGACTCTGGCTCCAGGTGCTGCCCCAGACCCTGGCTGAGATGGACAAGCCACCCCTGACCCTGGCTTCTGCTGCTGTCCCAGACCCTGGCTGAGATGGACAAGCCACCCCTGACTCTGGCTCCAGATGCTGCCCCAGACCCTGGCTGAGATGGACAAGCCACCCCTGACCCTGGCTTCTGCTGCTGCCCCAGACCCTGGCTGAGATGGACAGGCCACCACTGACTGGCTCCAGATGCTGCCCCAGACCCTGGCTGAGATGGACCAACCACCACAGACCCAGGCTGAGATGGACATCTGCCATAGATGCTGGCTTTGCTGATGCATTGGACCTGATGTGGTTCTTATTTTGCTACAGAAATATGGAAAGTGTTTGGGATATTAGTTCAGGTGCAATAGTTAAAATTTATCAGGAAATTACCAGGACACTAGAGAGGTGGTTGTAAATGTGTTTCTCCTTCTAAAATGCAGAAAAATTGACTGCAAAGCTGCATTTGTTTGCAAAGTACTGTATAAAGAGGACATAAAAAGAGCACCTTCCTAGTGTTTCTTCCCCACTCTCCCTGCATCCTGAGTTCTCAGACCCCGCTGATTCCTCAAGCACTCCACTGTGTGGGAGGATCTCAGGCTGAGTCTGGCAGGGTGGCTGGTGATAGGGGTTAAAATGAGGCTTTCAGGCTGAATGTAAGGCAGCTCCATGATGTTTGGATGAGATGTAGCATTAGCCTCTGGTTCCCTTTTTGGAGGACAGGCTGAGCCGGTCCTGCTTTTACCTCCCTGCATGCTGGCCTTGCATTTCTGCTTTTGGAGGGAGAGTCAGAACCTTGGGTCCATGCGTGCAATGACATAAAAGCTAGAAGGGAGCCAGATCTGCCCCTCCCTGGGAGTTGGGGGGGTTTCACCTCTTCCAGATCACCCCTGCAGACTCCTGTTCTTATGGAAAGGATGACAGAGGTGCCCCCCAGGTTCTAATGACTAATTGTTTTTTGTAACTATTTCTGTGATTTTAGTCCTGAATGTAACACTGTGAAATGTAGTGTTGTTTTCCTGTTGTACATGGTTACATTTTGTGGTGTGGACGTGATCTTATTTTTTTCTGAATTGTAATCTCACCTTTTCTTAATAAAATCATTTTAAATGGGAAAATAAGAGAAAGGGTTCCCTCTCTGCAGGCAAGCAACTGCTCTCCACTTATCGAGGTTTGCATCTTTTGGTCTGAATTCTGGGAACAAGACCCAGAGAGCCCTCAATCAAGGCATCCCAGGGACAAGTTCAGAAGAGGGCCACAAGCTCCTTATCAGCTGTGCCACCTGCACACTGTGTGACCTTGGCTGACACTTGTGTCCGGGGAGAGCTGGAACACTGCAGAATTGCTGTGCCAAAGGAGATTTAGAAGTAAAATCAGAAAGAAAAACCAGATTAGCTGGCTGCAGGCTGACTCATCTCTTACTGTATAAGAGCGTCACTGAGAGAGCCAGAAGAGCACAGGGAACTGGGGAAGCTGGTGGCTGGACGGAGGTACCTGGAATACCCCCCTGAAATGTACTGGGGGATCTCTGGAAAGCAGAAGAGAGGGCAGGAGGGAGTCATTAGTTCTCAGGGGGACAAATGTTTTAGGAGTGAAGTGGGATGGATCAGAACGCCTTCCCTCTATGTCCTGATTGACTGATTGATTTATAAGCATGTGAAATTCCATAAAGTAAGAAGGCATTGAGTACATTTAACCAGCTGATGGGAAACTGCTGACGTAGGGAAACAGGCGGCATCCAATAAGAAGAACATGTGGGCTGATGTAAAGTATTTTATTGAAGGTAACAGCAAAACAGAATAAAACAAAGCCATAGAAGAGAAGAGAGGAAGTCCCACCCTGTACAGAGTCCCCAGGGCCTGGCTGCTGGTGACCAGGAATGGTCTGGAGAGTGGGGAGCAGCACAGACAGGGACAGCGGTAATAGGGGGAGGTCTCCCTGACAAGACATCTGCTGACTGGGAGAGCTCGGGAGCCTAAAGGGCTAAGAACACTCTGATCGTATCACAGACTTGACGACCTTCACTCCCTGGTGGGTCACCTCACAGGTGGCTCCAGTTTTGCTGCTCCAGTCCGTCTGGGTCAGGTAACTGCTGGCCATGAACAGGTTGTCACTCTGCTTCGTGGCTCTGGTGGTCTCCACGCCAGTCGTCACTTTCTTCCCATCAACAAGCCAGGCCACATCCACGGAGCCTGGATAAAAGCTCATCATGGAGCACACCAGGGTGGCCTTGTTAGTACTATCCAGCTCTTCCTTGGATGGAGGGAAGAGCAGCACAGTCGGAGGTCTCACCTCATTGGCTGCAGAGTGAAGAGAAATTCAGATTAGAAAAGACACAAACTGCAGCACTAATTGCAGTTCCATTGTAGATCGCTGTATCTGTGAGTCCTTAATATGAGTGACCAGAGAGACTTGGGTGGCAGGGAGGCAGGGGGAGGGTAATAGCGGCCTGGCTCTGGGGAGGGGGGGGGGGGGGGTGGAGTTGCTACCAGCCATGGAGGACCTGTAAGGCACTTCTGCCACTTTATTCCCCCTTCTGAAAACATCAGGCCTGTGAGATGTTGCCATGGAGGCTTAGTGTTCTTGGAGGATCAGCCAATGGAAAAACTCATGTTTAATGGAGTATTCACCCCTAGAAATGTTTGCATCCAACTAATTAGGTGGCCTTGTGGACAGCTTGCTTGATGTTAAGTCTAAAAGAATCTCTCACTTGTTGGCGTACCTCATACCACCTCTGCCAACATCTAAAGACTCATCCATGAGTAATAAGGTTTGTCTGGGGCTGAGAAGCTCTTAAAGCATCCTCTCTCTCTTTCTCCTCATTTTCAGTAATCCCAAAAGTTATAATGCACTATATACAGTTAAAAAAATCCAGATTATTCTTTCACTCAGACACATCTGGAATGTATGCACAGATGTTGCAGGATTCCCTCTAAAGACAGCCTGGTCCCACAGCTGGACAGCTCTTGTGATCCCTTATTCTGCCTTGTACCCCCTGACTGTTAAAGCTTCACTGAGGCTGAAGGAATCTGGTCATGGAGAACTCGTGGTTTCTGCTCAGTGGCTGATGGCGTTACACTGGTTCCTTTCCAGTCATAGCCGGGAGTGACGGAGTAGCCCAGTATTTAGAGTAGGCAACTAAAAAACCATTGGAATCAAGGCTCAAATCCTACTTCGACCACTGACATTCTTTCTGACCTTGGGCAAGTTGTTTCACCCTCCATTGTTTCAGATACAAACTTAGATGGTAAGCCCTCTGGGGTAGGAACCTACCTGCTGTAACTTGGTGAGTAACCAAATCCATTAATCAGTCTGTTGAAGTACCCAATTCATTTGTATTTTAGCTTTATTCCTACTGCTATAGCATCAGTGCATGTCTGCACCCTGTCATTACAGACTGATACTGGAAATATTTCTTACATAAATTCCTCTTATCCTTCCACTGCTTCCTTGCAGCTCTGCGTTTCTTTGTTGCAGTTGCAGTAACATTTAACACTGCTTGCATTACCTGATCTTTTTTGAATTTCCTTGCCTGTAATCAGATACATTCTTCCAGATAAGAACCATTACACTGGATCAGACCATGGGTCCATCAAGTCCAATATCCTGTGGCCAATCCAGGTCACAGGTACCTGACAGAGTCTCAGATAAGTGGGAATACAAATTGGCATTTTAAATAGCATACATCACATCACTGTTCCCAAAACAAAACGATGGTTATATTTTACTTGGTTAGGTCTCACATCCTCCTAATCTGATTCTGAAGACTGAATTTATTAGGTATAAAAGCAACAGATGGAAGTTCTGTCTTGTGTTCTATTGTTATCTTATTACCCAGCAGACAATTCCTGTGCTCAGTAATCTGAGCCCAAAGAACACAGCGGGTAGGCACATTTAGGACTTGTAGCCCGCCTTAGGCAGGTTTCTTCTTGTAAGGACAAGGGACTCATTTGATAGCTGTAATTTTCCTGAAAAGATTTCATATTCTACAGAATTCTGCCAGTCACCCTCCTTCTAATGGAGCTTCACTGGCTCCCAATTTTCTCTAGGATTACATTTACAGTTCTTAGTTTGGTATTTAATGCTGTTTACCGAGGTCAAGCACAAGAGCTTGCTAATTTGTGAATTCTCTCTAGTCCAGGAAGGGTCTTTTGGTCATCATAATTTATAATCCATCTGAGATCAGCCTCAAAACAGCCCAACCTATGGCATTCAGTTAGCAGGCAGCTCCAATAGAGATCCAAATAATTGGACATCTCAGAGACCTGGTTATTCTGACAGGTATTTAATGTCAAAAATTGATTTCGGATAATTGATAGTGATTGTTTTAGCCGACTGTTGACTGCTGGCTAGATTAGGTTTCACCTCAGCTTTGAATACTTTTTAGCTCTCTGTGCTTGCATGTTGTTTTGCTTTCTGTTTTCTATTATTTTCTGTTACATATTCTATTTCATATTATATATTATTACTATTGATGTTGTATTACACTACCTTATTAAGTTTTGTAAGGCGATAAATTAACTAACCAAATACAATTGCAGTTATTTAAAACTCCTGACTACTGATCAGAGACGTCAGTTCACTCACTTCACATACATAGCACGACATTTTTAATTAAATGTAGTAGTTTGTGGGATGATAAATTGCAAACTGTAATTTATAATTAATACTAAGGGAAGCCATTGTTATTAACTACAATTTAGTTTACAATTCGCATAATTCTGTATGTTTTAATTATTTTCCCCTTTGCTCAGACAGAGGTGCCTGCCCTCTGCTCATCAGCAGCTGAGCCCCTGACAGTGCCAGGTACCACCCAGCGGTGACACGGACAAGTCCGAACCAGAGACTGCAGGACCCGTGAAGAAAGCTCAAAACTCTTCACGGGTCCTGATAGAGGGAGCACAGCTCAGCTTTTTGAGGGCACTTACCAGACCCTCCGCTCGGCCCCATAAAATCAAACTAGATTGTTAATAGAGGGTTTTTGTAAATGACGTTAATTGCTCTTCCAGCTTCACGCTTCACATCTGAAGATACAGTTAAAGCATTCAACCAAATGCTAAACTTGACTTCCTTCTTAAAGTGAGCAACACAGTCTCTACGAAGGTTCGGTAACCGGAGATATGCCCAAAGTTACCATGATGCTGGAAACTGCTGTTTTTCTAGACCTTAACTCTAGACTGCAAAGGGAGGATTTGAATATGAACTAAATTCAAAATCATACCTAACAGTAACAATCCAGCATCAAATTACATTTTCTATGTAGCTGAAAAGAAAGTGTAATCACATTAGTATTAGAATCAATAGGGTCCCACCCCAGGACTAAAAGAGAATAAAAAGGGGGAAAACAACACAAAATGAGAAAAAATATTTCTGAGACGGAAAGGAGAAGATCAATTGTGTTACTTACTGAGGACACTGAGCTGAGTTCCTCTACCGAAGAGATATCCCACAGTGTCACACAGCCATGCAAATACCCATCCCACTACTTCCACTAGAACTGATAGGTGCAAATGTGGATGGAGTCCTATCAAATTCAGGAATCTAGTGTGGATATTCTGGCCTTTAGTGGGCTGGGTCCAGAATCCTCAGCTCCAGAGAATCCCATACTAACATGATTTTAGCAAACTGGAAATGAAGAATTATTTCCCTTTCCTCCCAGATTATCATCTCCAGAATCAGCATTATGGGTATAATAACCATGCTGTTCTCAACATCCAGACTACAAGCATTAACTGCACTACTGAGAGCCTTAAGTGCACCATCATTAGCCTCAGTTACACCATCACTAGCATCAACTGCACCATCGTCAACCTCAGTTACATTATCCCTAGAACTAACTGCACCATCATCAGCCTCAGTTACACCATCACTAGCATCAACTGCACCATCGTCAACCTCAGTTACATTATCTCTAGAACTAACTGCACCATCATCAGCCTCAGTTACACCATCACTAGCATCAACTGCACCATCATCAGCCTCAGTTACATTATCCCTAGAACTAACTGCACCATCATCAGCCTCAGTTACACCATCACTAGCATCAACTGCACCATCGTCAACCTCAGTTACATTATCCCTAGAACTAACTGCACCATCATCAGCCTCAGTTACACCATCACTAGCATCAACTGCACCATCATCAGCCTCAGTTACATTATCCCTGGAAATAACTGCACCATCATCAACCTCAGTTACATTATCTCTAGAACTAACTGCACCATCTTCAACCTGTTACCCACCATCACTAGCATCAACTGCACCATCATCAGCCTCAGTTGCATTATCCCTAGAACTAACTGTAGCATCATTAGCCTCAGTTACACCATCATTAGCATCAACTGCACCATCGTCAACCTCAGTTACATTATCCCTAGAACTAACTGCACCATCGTCAGCCTCAGTTACATTATCCCTAGAACTAATTGCACCATCGTCAACTTCAGTTACATTATCTCTAGAACTAACTGCACCATCATTAGCCTCAGTTACATTATCCCTAGAACTAACTGCACCATCATCAACCTCAGTTACATTATCCCTAGAACTAACTGCATCTCAGTAATACTATCACTAGCATCAACTGCACCATCATCAACTTCAGTTACATTATCCCTAGAACTAACTGCACCATCGTCAGCCTCAGTTACATTATCCCTAGAACTAACTGCACCATCGTCAACCTCAGTTACATTATCCCTAGAACTAACTGCATCTCAGTAATACTATCACTAGCATCAACTGCACCATCATCAACTTCAGTTACATTATCCCTAGAACTAACTGCACCATCATTAGCCTCAGTTACATTATCCCTATTTATTTATTTTATTTATTTATTTAAGGTTTTTATATACCGGCAATCATGAAAACATATCTTGCTGGTTTACATAAAACGGGAGTGCAGTATATACATCAAACTAGAACTATGGTGACCGAAGATGCAGTTACATTTAACAAGGGTAGCAGAACTTGGAGAAAGAAGGAAGAGAGAGGAAAGAATAGAAATGGTTGAACAATATACACGTTAAATACTATATACAAAAGGCATGGTTAAGGGCTGAATGTTTTGAGGAGTCATTAGATTGTGTCATTAGATTGTGTCCGGGAAAGCTTGCTTGAACAACCAAGTCTTAAGTCTTTTCCTAAAAGTTAGGAGGCAGGGCTCCTGTCTGAGATCTGTAGGAATGGAGTTCCAAAGGAGAGGGCCAGCTGTGGAGGTGGCACGATCTCTTAGGGTAATGTGTCTGGTCGTTTTCGCGGGGGGTACTTGGAGGGGATCTCCTGCTGACTAGAACTAACCATCATCAACTAACCCTAGAACTAACCATCATCAACCTCAGTTACATTATCCCTAGAACTAACTGCACCATCATCAGTCTCAGCTGCACCATCACTAGCATCAACTTTGTCATCATTAGTATCATCTACACCATCAGTAATCACAGTAGCACAATGTTAAATTTCATTTTGAAATGCCTTGATGTTGCCAATGTTTGCCAGCATACCGATGGATAGTAAAACAGGTTAATGTTAGAAAACATTTTAATTTACATTTATTCAAATTTCTTAATCGCTCACCACAATGAAGGCCTGAGCAATGAACAAAAATACACTTAGTTTAGCAAAAAAAAAATAAAAATTCATACAAACATGCTTGGTTTAGCAAAAAGAATATCAGAGAAAATAAGATTATAAAATTCTCACAAAAAATAAAATTCTAACAAAACTCAGTCTTTAAACTCACTGAATTGTATTTTTAAATTT
Organism: Rhinatrema bivittatum; assembly: GCF_901001135.1. NCBI lineage: Eukaryota > Metazoa > Chordata > Amphibia > Gymnophiona > Rhinatrematidae > Rhinatrema > Rhinatrema bivittatum. Next base: position 50,470,585 of record NC_042625.1, read on the forward strand.
GCTGTCAGCGACTTTGGGTAGTCATTCTAGAGTGGAAAGGTGACACAGAAGTGTAAACAGAAAATAGAAATAGACAAAACCTAAAATAAGACGCTCCAGGCTATATATGGGGTTTTGGTTAATGAAAAATGGCTAAGGTAGCAGACAGAAAAAATATTCAGGAGTGATTTTCAAAGAGTTTCATGTTGGTTGCACTTGTATAATTGGTATCTAGGTGTGTAATTAGCGTGAACGTGCAGATATCTTATTTTGGGAACATGGTGAGCGCACAGATTCAGGTAAATGTGAATAGGGTAAAGGGACATCCCAGGCTAGGGTTCAGACGTATGCGCACAAGTTTACACGCACACATTACTGAACCTGTCCATGCACTTTTACACCTGCTCATTAAACGTTGGAAGTGAAATTGCACTTGTCTTTTGGGTGAGAAGTCTGGGTGAAGTGCTGGAGGGTCTGGGTGAAGTAGTGGAAGTGTCAGTGAACTTCTGATTGGAAGTACGTGCACAAGTATTTTTAGAAGGGGAGTGTATGCATTCTTTATAAAATACCTGCCTCTGCCTATAACGCAGGGTTATTACACCACAAGTTACGATTATTCTGTGTATAAAATATATATGCACATACTTTTATAAATGGGCAGTTTCCTGTATTACAAACATGCGCGTGTACAGAAACATAGGTGCGTACTTTTGGGTGGGCTTATACTGCAGGTGGGACTTCTGCCTTACAGCTGTAACTTTAGAGGCGCTGACTTATGCATGTCTGCACTGACTTATACAGGCTGCTGAAAGTTACTCTCATAATATCTCAAGACAACCACAAAATAAAAACAAAAGCGAGTCCCATCCAGGGGTCCTTAACAGGAGAATCCTTCCAGGCACTCTGACACAACAATGATTTAATAAGCCTCAGAGAACAGCTGACATTTCAGTGCTTACCTGGGGTGGGCAGTCAGTGTCCTGACCTCATCCTGTTGTCAGCAGGAGATCCCCTCTTGAAGCATGCCATGATATGCACCGATGTCTCTACATCTGAATGGTTCTTGGGTTGCAGAGTCACGCGAGATCAGTTACTGTAATTCCGGGCATGCTCATCGGCTTGATGAGTGCGATGTGACCAGCATTGGAGTAATGCAGCAAACTAGGCACGGGTGAAGAGGGGACCTTGGTGAACGCAACAACCCATCTGCAACAGCTTTGACGAGGGTCCTTCTGCAGGTCGAATAAAGAATATCACAACCTTTTGGAATACTAGGAACTAATCAGGAAACCCTTAGCAAGCAAATCATCCCACGTTCTCTAGTAGAGGCTTCCAGTAATGCTTACTTTCAGTGAGATGGTAATTCTGCAGTAATTTGTCCTCAGTTCCAATGAGCAAGAATTATTAAATCCCATACATTCTAAGGTGAAACCCGGAATCTGCACAGAAAGATCAAGTTACCTTTATCTTTTTCCAAATCTGAATCCTATCAGTGCACGTCATGGGCTTGCAGAATTTCCCTTTGTTAAGGCTCCCTCAACGAGAAGGCTACCAGGGCCAGCCTGCAGGCTCAGCTGCAGCGCTGCGCACTACCATGTGGTGGACTGGGATTCATTCAGTTCCCAAGCTGGGACTCTGTTGCCCAGGTCAGCCAGGATTGGGGAAACAGCGTTCACAAGCTCTCAGGAAAGAAAGTCTCAGACTAGCGGTCAGGCTGAGGATCCAGGTGAGGCAGGCTCTGTAGAGAGCCGTGGTTTGTGGCCTCTGACTGAGGACTGCCACTGCAATGGCTGCAGGACCAGATTTTGGGCAAGCTGGGCAGTCACCCAGGTGCCATGAGCTGTGGGGTGCCCTGGGCACCACCGGCATCATCCGTCCCACAGCAGCATGGCTGTGGCAGATCCCATCCTGACGTGGCCAAAGAGAGGCCTAGTGGCCGTGGCAGACGCCATCCCACTGTGGCCAAAGAGAGGCCCCAATGGGGGAGTCCCATCAGTCTGGCAGGGGCACCAGCAGGTGGGTGGGTGCTTTTTACATTGGGTGTCATTTGCCCAAAATCCAACCCTGAATGGCTGGGCTATTAGCAAACGAAGGTTTGCCATGCCCTTGTTCAATAGAAGTTGGTTGTAATTGAGCTGAGAGCAAGCAGAAGGAAACTCCTGGGAGGCTACCGGAGTGAGACTCCACCGGAGGACATCTGTTCCTGTGATTCTTCTCTCACTGGAGCAAATTCCTTGAGTTCCAGGGATCTTTGTACTCTTTTATGATGTTTCAAAGAGAATCTGACTTGCATTTCAAGCTCTTCTGCTCTTTGCTGCAGTTGGAGAAGCCCAGATCTTGGCTAGGACCACTGTCCACACTCGGCTGGTGTCTCATTCAGCTCTGCTGCACTGGCCCCACCCTCACATGTAAATCTGAGCTTTAATGTCAGCTGCCTTGGTGCCTCAGGCCAGATGGGGATATTTACATAATGCTCCACTTCAGGTCGCTTGCCGAGAAGATGACGTTTTGTTGCTGGAGCTGGCATTAGTGATTTAGAATCTCCCTTTGCTGTGGCTGCTGAAGTCCCAGGATTAGCACAAACTCAAGCCCAGCTTGTTCAGACTTGCACTTTTGGATTTAGGGATAAAAAAAGTGATTCCCGCTTTGTGAGGCATAGGTGAGGGCGTCCCTTGCCCAGCGCCTATGGAGAGAGCATGAGATAAATGGGGCCAGGCAGGTGACTTGTCTTTGCAAATTCCGTAGGTCCCTTGAGAACCAGAGTTGCTTAAAGTGTTCTGCAATTACTTGGGCGTCTGTGGCCCTCCTCAGTCTCCTACCATAGAGTCAAGGGAGCCCATGCAAAAACCTAATGACCTCCAGTTCATTACCAGTCTCAGACACCGATTTTAGCTCACTATGGCCCCTCCCCCAGCAGTATGTGTTCTCTGGTGAGGATGGACAGCCTCCTGCCAGGCTCAAACCAGCACGGTCATCCATGATAAATCTGTCAATTTAAAGAAGTGACGGGGGAGTCTGCGGCCAGCCTGCAGGGTAACAGGAAGATGCTCTGCTGAATAATCTGAAAGGGCAGGGAGAGGCCTGCTGCTGCACACCAGTTCCTGCTACTTTCTGTTATCCTGACAGATTCAGGGAGCCTCTGCTTCTGTGGCAGAAATGATTTCATTCAGCTTAATGAGCAGAACCATCAGTCAATTCACTAATTCACTAAAGCCATTTCTAGTCTCAGTTCTACTGGAAATGATTTCCAAAATTCAGGAGCTGTACTGAGAAGGACCTCTCTCATGTTTTTTGCAGATGGGCTCCTTTATGTGAAGGTATTTCCAGCTTGCCACAGGTAATAGAACGCACATTTCTAGATGGAAAGTAAATCTTTAGAAGGGCTTTAGACCAGAGAATGAATGAAGCTGGAGGAGACTGTGCACCATGACTGCAATATTGTATTTTTTACACCTATAGCAAGCTACTATAAACCAGGTTCCTGCCCCCACAAGCTTATTATCTGTTGGAGCCTCACAATGTGGACTGAGCTGCATCTGGATGGATCTGAGTGTTATGTTTTAGACCTGTCAAAAAGGGGTTTTCAACCCTGTAGAGACTGCAAACCACCTGCAGCCAAAACCCCTGTGTGCTCTCCTGTGAATTGCAAATATTCTGCAAGAACCAGCATCCAGCACTCACAGTGTTAAAAAGCTGGGAAAAGGACTGTACTGTTTAGCTTGCCCAGAGATCAGTATTTTTATTTATTTATTTAAATGTATAATATACCGTCATTCCATGTGAGAATCACTGGTTCATAATGGTTTACAGGTAAAACATTCATAATTATAATGAGTGTTATAAGGTGGATAAACATTCATAATAAATGGAAGTAATACAATGGTAGAAATATAACATGAGAACAAAGCTACAGTATAGGGGTTTGCGAGGGGGGATTATTGTTCATGACTTATTTAGGTTATCTGAGTCATGGGGAACTGGGTGCTTGTCAAGTTGAAGGCATTTTTGAATAGCCAAGTTTTAAGTCGCTTTTGAATTTCTTTTTATCCAAAGTTCTTCTGGCATGGAATTCCATAGTTTTGGGCCCGCATTTGACATCAGTCTATCTCTAGTTAGTGTTAGATGAGAACCTCTTAAGTTCGGGATTTCTAGGAGGCCTTTGTTCTGTGATCTGAGAGTTTGTGGGGGTTGTGAGATTTAAATGTTATTCCTAGCGGATCATTGTTGTTCCGGTTCATGTTATTGAATAGAATTGTTAGAACTTTGTAATGTATTCTTGACTGGACAGAAAGCCAATGCAGAGCCATCAGTATTGGGGTGATGTGGTCAAATGTTTTTGCTCCAGACAATAGTTTGGCTGTGGCATTTTGTAGTAGTTGCAGAGGTTTTAAATGACTAATTGGAAGTTCTAGAAGTAATGAATTACAGTAATCCAGGTTTGAGAAAATAAGAGATTGTAAAACTGTTCTGAAATCTTTTGTGCTTAGTAGAGGTTTCAATCATTTCAAAATCTGCAGCTTGTGGAAATCAGATCTAATCAGTTTGCTTATGGGGGCTTTTATTGTTAAATTTCATCGATTTGGACCCCTAGGTCTCTCACTTGGGTTGCTGGGGTTACTTGGCAACTTCTGAGATCTATGCTGGGGGTATAGATTTTTATGGGTTGTGGCTCAACCAAATTATTTCAGTTTTTTTGGGGGGGTCCATCAAGAGTTTCCATTGAGCTAGTTTTTCTTTTCTTTTAATCATATATTCAGAAATTAGTGATGTTATTTTTTCAAATATTTTGTTAAAGGGATATATAATTGTAGATCATCTACATAAAGGAAGATGTTTAAAACCCAGGTCTGTTAGTAATTTGCATATGGGCAGCATCCTTGTGGTACACCAGTTGTGCTTTGGAAAGTGTTGGTCAAGTGATTGTCGAGTTGACTTGGAATGATCTATCTGAGAGGAAAAAGGTGAACCATTTTAGCACATTTCCAACAATCCTGATGTTTTTCAACTGTTGGCATAGCAGGTTATGGTCAACATTGTCGAAGGCAGCTGTTAAGATAAATCAGGACTAGGCAGTATGATTAATTTGAGTCAAAACCTTGTAAAATAGGATCAGTTAAGGATTGAAGAAGAGTTTCAGTTGAGTGTTTTTCCGGAATCCAAATTGGTTAGGATAAAGTGTCTTTTTGTCTTCAAGATGATTTTCTAGTGGGTAAGGACTGCTTTTTCAAGTATTTTTTTTTTAATTTATAATGTTTTATTGACCATAAATCAAAGTAACAGGGTTTTATAAAAACAAACAATGTAGTATAACAACGGTGATCAAACATTTGCTGTGGCTGCTGAAATCCCAGGATTAGCGCAAACTCAAGCCCAGCTTGTTCAGACTTGCATTGTTGGATTTAGGGATAAAAAAAAGTGATTCCCGCTTTGTGAGGCATAGGTGAGGGCGTCCCTTGCCCAGCGCCTATGGAGAGAGCATGAGATAAATGGGGCCAGGCAGGTGACTTGTCTTTGCAAATTCCGTAGGTCCCTTGAGAACCAGAGTTGCTTAAAGTGATCTACAATTACTTGGGCGTCTGTGGCCCTCCTCAGTCTCCTACCATAGAGTCAAGGGAGCCCATGCAAAAACCTAATGACCTCCAGTTCATTACCAGTCTCAGACACCGATTTTAGCTCACTATGGCCCCTCCCCCAGCAGTATGTGTTCTCTGGTGAGGATGGACAGCCTCCTGCCAGGCTCAAACCAGCACGGTCATCCATGATAAATCTGTCAATTTAAAGAAGTGACGGGGGAGTCTGCGGCCAGCCTGCAGGGTAACAGGAAGATGCTCTGCTGAATAATCTGAAAGGGCAGGGAGAGGCCTGCTGCTGCACACCAGTTCCTGCTACTTTCTGTTATCCTGACAGATTCAGGGAGCCTCTGCTTCTGTGGCAGAAATGATTTCATTCAGCTTAATGAGCAGAACCATCAGTCAATTCACTAATTCACTAAAGCCATTTCATTACAGAAGGGGAATGGAATGTAACAGCTTTCACTCTCCCCACAGCTGAGCTTTATTTTGCTGCAAAGCCAATAAGCCTTCATCATATTTACATGAAAAGTGTACTTCCTATCTTGCAGATCCATAGATGTGACATAATTAGTATCATTCAAGCATCAAATAACCCTATAAGGCCCTGCCCAGTTAATCTGAAGCTTATTTTGATGCAGTATGACTAGAGCTGATCCTCTCTGCTTCTGGCTTTACAATCATACTAGGTCTTTTGCTTTATTACCATTTTACTTGTCACTGATTGTAACCCAGGGACATGAAAAGCTGGGTGACCCCAGTGTTTTGTATGTGTGTGGTCTGTGAGTCTTTCTCTGAGAACTGTGGGACCCCAGGTTTGTGGAGTCGCAGTGTCCCCAGAAACTCAGGGAATAGCTTGTGGGCAGGATAGTGGCCCAAAGGCAAGTAAAACCCCAGTGGGTTGGTGGATGATTGCCAGGAAAGAGACACATATGCAGGTGCCAGTGAGACCCACACAGGTTCAGCTGCTGGTGGGTGTTAGGGGCAGTGCAGAGATGTTATGTGAGAATGGGATATTCAGGGAATATGAGTTGTAGCAAGGAAGAATAGAGCCATGAGTAATGAATGAGGGGGAAACTGCTCTTGGTACAAAGGATATGGGTGAGTATGGAGAGTCTTGTCTGTGAGTCATAACTAGACTGTGAGCTTCACGGAACAGGGACTGTCTCTCATGCATATCTCTATAGCGTTGCCTGCCTCCGGTATAGCACAGAAGTTGTAAACAGTAGTAGACGGAGCTTCATCTATTGGATGTGCTACAGATAATGACTTGCCCACCACTGTGGGTTGGGGGAGAGAGGCAGAGGTTTATGTCTTAGTTCCCCAAAGCACTTTATCAATGTGGCACTGAAATGTGCTGCCACTGCCATGATAAGTAGCACAGTAATAGTCTGCATTGTCCTCTGGCAGGGTCCCGGTGATGCTCAGATAGCCGCTGTTACTGGAGGAGTCCTTGGACCCAGAGAAGCGACTGGGGACCCCCTCACCCTGGTGCTTGTTAGAATCAGAGTAGAATCTCAGCAGATATCTGGGAGGGCTCTCAGCTTTCTGCTGGTACCAGTATACATGGTAACCCCCAATGCTGAAGCCACTGCTCATAGCACAGGAGAGTCTGACAGTCCCTCCCGGAGCCACCGACACTGAGGCCAGCTGAGTCAGCACCGGCTGAGAGCTGGAACCTGAAACAGTGACATCAAGAAAGAAACTGTTATAGGAAGCAGATCCTGCTAGAAACCTTTACTCAGAATTATACAAAGTGATCACACGTTTCAGCTTTGCATTATGGGAGGTCAGGATGAGTAAATCTGCCCCTTACATGCGCAGCACGTGAGCAGCGTGAGGAGGAGAGGAGCCCAGGACATGGTGCAGGAGGGAACCAGCAGAGCGCGGCTTTCTGGGGGAGGCCTCCAGTTCTTTCTTATAACCCTGCAGAGCTGTGACCCGGCCCCTTCATGCAAATCTGCTCTCCTCTCATTGGCTGCTGCTGCTGCTATAGACCTCATCTTTGCTTGGCTTTCATTGGCTGCCAGTGCTGCAGGCTTCTCCTGTTAAAGGGGAACACATGTTCTCAGAATTTAAGGCGGCAAAGTGTCCAGCCAGGAACCAAACTCTGCATGACTGAAGAATTCATTTCAGGCTCAATCACAATCAGGCCGATGCAATACGGTGCCCTGACTGCAGTGCACGGCTCAACCCGCGATTGGATGCACATTTTGGACGCACGTCCATAATCCCCAATGCAAAACAGGGGTTAGCACATCCAAAACACACATCTAATCATGCTCTAAGGTAATAGCGCTCATCACATGGAACTAAAAATTTAGAATGCCCTGAAAAAAAGAAAAGGGTGCCGGCTGTCAAGTTAGGAAAAGGGTCTCCCAATTAACGAGCGTCCTGGCTGTGCACAGGTTAGGAAAAGGGATGATCTAAAATTGAGCATCCGTTTTCCTAACCGGCTGACAGCCACCTCTCCCGGGCACCCGCTGCCGAGGAGGCACTAGGGGGGCGCAGTTTCCCCCAGCACCTCATTTTTACCTCAGTAGCCCATTTGCATTTTGCAATGGGCGCCCCGGAGAGGTGGATCAGCGCACGTTAAAGGGAGCGGGCGCTCAATCATGAGCACCCGTTTAACACGCACCAATATTGCATCGGCCTGAATGTGATCACACGTTTCCCTTCTGCCATCTCTGGGTGCAACCAATTTTCCAGTTTTACCTCTCACTCTCAGGATGGGATGAGCATCAAGGACAAGTAACTGCATTGTCTCAGGGTAGAAGTTCCAGTGCCAAACCAGAACTGCCGTTTTATTTCTGGTTTTTGTTAGTTTTTATGAGTTGATTCTTTTATTATGTACGTTCTTTATGTAAGCCACTTAGGGAATTATTAAGCAGATTATAAATAAACAAAACATAACCCTAACCTAGTTCCAGGAGGAAGATGTTTTGGCCAATCCTGGTTCTAAACTTACATCCCAAAGCATGCTGGTAGTTGTAGTCCCTGATTCTACCTATTGAAATCAGTGCTGCAGGTCCCATAGCACAGGAGAGTCTGACAGTCTAGAGTGGGGTTGCCAGAAATCCAGTACCAGCCTAAAATCTCCCTCCGGGCATAGGTGCCAGCTCTGTGGGTACTTGAGTACACTCCTTTCCTGTGTCCAGGAAAGGGGTTATCTATGTTGACTTTAGCACTCCCCTCTCTCTTTTTGAAAAGTTGTCTCCCCAGCCTCCTGGAACTGGGTAACGTGGCAGCTCTCTACACAGAAAGGATGTATAAGCCAGAGCAGCAGTCTAACTCACCAGACTGCCTGCAACAATCTAGCCTGGGCCACCTCAAAGGAAAAGCAGGAACTGAAACCAGATCTGGGGAATAAAAGCCCAGGAGAGTAGCTCAGGTTGCCCCAGCAGTGAGGGTGGTCAGGAGAGAGGGCAAGCAGAGAAACCCTTGCTGTCCACAGGCCCTGGGAAGGGAATCCTCCTTGGCTACCTCAGGCAGGGCTGGGCAATGGGACACTGGGACTGAAGTAAACCTCGGACTCACTTAGTGAGGACTTGTTTATTTTACTGTTCTCTTTGACTTTTTCTGTTCTGAACCTGAACTGTGTTCTTGAAAATTGCCTGTGCTGATGCTGCAGCTGCACGGGCAATAAAATCCTGTCAGGGATGAACTGCATATCTGGCTAATATTTAAAAGAAGTCCCACTCTAAAACCCTAATGCACTGTCCAGCATGACCTCAAGGTCACAGAGGCACAGCACCTTCTAGTGTGCAGACTGAAGGGGGTCATAGAAGCACAGTGCCCTCATGTTCAGGTAGAAGGGGTCATAAAGGTACAGGCTGAAAGGGTCAGATGGGCACAAAACCCTTAAGGTGTATGTGGGGGGAGTCATAGACAGACTGTCCCTGCAGGTCTTCTGGTCTCAGTCAGCTGTGAGTTCCTTCAGGAGTTATTGCATCTCACTTGAGTAACCTGCTGGAAGTTTGCTAAAGCAAGAGATTCACAGCAATAAAGAAGTTCCATGAACAGCTAATGCAGTTTTACTTTCTGGGATGCACAGGTGGATGCCAAGAAAATGACCTCTGGGACCCCCTGACATGCCCTGACAATTCGGTGTTCATGCATAGAAATGTCTGGGCGTGTATACTTGATCCAAAAAGGAGGTGAATTAGACAAAATTGGAAACTGGTGGGCAGGAATAGCAATAGTCGGATTTTTTAAGATGCTTGGACTCTGAAGCATATGGAGGCAGTGCTATTTCACAGAAGCTACAGTGGAAGCATTGATGATTGATGGCGCAGCTCACAAGTTTCACACCTGTGCTAATTCATCTCTTTTTATGTGGATAAGGCACCAGGCACCCTCACTCTGATCTCATTAACCTTCCTCCCTTTGGAAAGTCGAATAAAATCAGATCATTTTACAGTCTCTCCTGAAACTGGTACTTCCCAGGAGAGCTGCCTGTCACTAGTATTACTGCCTTCAGGCCTCGTCACATGGCTCTGTTTTACTCTCCCTCCAGCAGGGTGAGCACCAGCCCTGTGATTGTAGTGAGGAGGGGACACAATAGGATTTGGTGTTTGGGTCCCCTGTGGGAATTTGATCTACTTTGGGTAGATGAACGTAAAATCATTGCTGGGCAGACTAAATGGGTCTTTATCTGTCATAATTACAATGTGATTAGGAAATAATTAAACAGGACGAGGATGGAAGTCTGAGCATTCTAATGAGACCGATGTGGTGAATCTCTCTGCTGGCATTCTTGTATCACTTCCTCATCTGACTGAGTCACTGTGAGCTTTGTTGCTGTCCCAGACCTGACAGTAATAATCCGCATTGTCCTCTGGCAGGGCCCCGGAGATGCTCAGATAGCCGCTGTTACTGGAGGAGTCCTTGGACCCAGAGAAGCGACTGGGGACCCCCTCACCCTGGTGCTTGTTAGAATCAGAGTAGAAGCTCAGCAGATATCTGGGAGGGCTCTCAGCTTTCTGCTGGTACCAGTATACAGTATAACCCCCAATGCTGAAGCCACTGCTCATAGCACAGGAGAGTCTGACAGTCCCTCCCGGGGCCACCGACACTGAGGCCGGCTGAGTCAGCACCGGCTGAGAGCTGGAACCTGAAACAGTGACATCAAGAAAGAAACTGTTATAGGAAGCAGATCCTGCTAGAAACCTTTTACTCAGAATTATACAAAGTGATCACACGTTTCAGTTTTGCATCTTGGGAACTCAGGAAGAGTAAATCTGCCCCTTACATGCGCAGCACGTGAGGAGCGTGAGGAGGAGAGGAGCCCAGGACATGGTGCAGGAGGGAACCAGCAGAGCGCAGCTTTCTGGGGGAGGCCTCCAGTTCTTTCTTATACCCTGCAGAGCTGTGACCCGGCCCCTTCATGCAAATCTGCTCTCCTCTCATTGGCTGCTGCTTCTGCAGGCTCCTCCCTCATTCTCACACTCACTGCTCTTGCTACAGGGCATTCCTTTAGCTTCCTCTCATTGGTCACCAGTCCTGCAGGTTTGCTTTCTGGGCTCTCTGCGGGTTCATTGGACGAATACAGATAATAAATCTGCAAATTCAGGCGCTTACAGACTTCACCACCAGTTTTGCATTTTTCTTTGCCTTTGTTTCTGGATTTGGTCTAATTGTGTTCCTGGCTGTGATTTTCTATCTTTGACTGCTTCATAGTACCTCAGCGGGTAGATTTTATAAAGCGTGTGGGGGAGACTGAGCCCCTGTAGCTGTCACAGGACAGAATGGGACAATTCTGGCTCTGAAGCAAAGAAATTCTGCTGGAAATGGGGCTAAATACAACCTTCGGAAATTTTCCGTGAAGGTGTGCAGATACTCTTGTTTTGAAAATGTGTGCAACATGCACGGGTAATAAATACTTGCAGACTTTGCAGATATGGGGCAGTTTGAAAGTTGCCACTCAAAATGGCAACAACAAACAATACAGGGCTTCCTTTTTTTATTGCTGTTCACATCTGAAAGCTGCGAGTCAGGAGGCGCTGCAATCTTGTCCATAAACATTTGGTGACACTGGTACATACTCCCGTCAGAAGGGGGCGATGTGGGGCAGAATCCTATTTTTTATTTCTTTATTTCTTTATTTCTATTTGTGCTGTGTTGCTGGTGATCCACATTTCCATCAGCACAGCGGGTTAGCAGTGACATAATGTGTATGTAGGGCCACTGGAGAATAACATTAACCCTGCTAGAGCCCACATTATTTATCTTGGTGTTTCTGACATCCAGGAACTTGTAGCCTGAGGGCAACCCATTCCATGGAGAAATGGAGATGTGGCTATCACTCACCTGAATCATTACAGGCTTACATTTCAGCTGTACGTGGAGCATTCCTGCTAATTCTCGGGTAAAACTGCAGGGCTTTGTGTGAGGAGGATGGACTGGAACCACGAGGATGGCAGCAGGCAATTAAAAACAGGAATAAAAATGTTTAAACTATTACCAACACTAATAAAATATTTCAAAACAGCAGATACATCACAACCAATAATTAACACCAGCAAGGATAAAAAAACAAATCTCCCACTCTCCATACCAGGGAACTTCAGATTTCCAGTCCTCCTGAGATTGTGGTAGATTGGAGGAGGATGCACAAACTTTAACCTCTCTCACACACATATATACAGGTAATCTCACACATGCACACACATATGCGCAGCCACTCTCTCTCATAGACACACACATACACCTATATTCACACAAAAACCCTCTCATACACACCCACACACACACTGGCTCCCTCTCTGTCAAGCACATATACACGTGTTTCCTCTCTCTCAGCACACATGCTTACACATATATTTATTTATTTATTTATTTAGAGTTTTTATATACCGACCTTCTCGATATACATAATCGAATCAGGTCGGTTTCCATAAAACAAAACTTTCGCAAGTAAGGCGTTACATTAAACAATAAAACAGAGTATTGAACTAAGGCGTACAGCATAACATAAACAATAAACTGCGAATAGAACAATAAAACGTAATATACACGCTTCTTGTCTCTCAGCACACATGCTTACACATGTACACATGTTTCCTCTCTCTCAGCACACATGCTTACACATGTACATGCTTCCTCTCTCTCAGACACATACTTACACACATACTCTCTCTAGCAGGCGTGCAGGACTGATCCTCTGCCAACACGGTGCCTCCTTTAGTTGGGCCGCTGCGCAGCCATGTGATCTCTGGCAGCCCTGATGCCTCCTCTATTGGCCTCCTGGCGGGATACGATCTTCCGGCGGCCATAGGCCTCTTCTCCCCTTCCACAGCCCCGCTGGTCTTATTGCGCCTGGGGGCGCAGGGAGGGGGACGAGCTGTGTGCGGCAGCACACGAGCACAGATAAGGGAACATTGCAGGTGGCCATTTGCTTTCTTCAGCTGCCGGGTTGAATGGATTAACGCCACTATACAGCTTCACACACCACAACGCAGTTTAAGGTCAGCAAACAAAGGGCTTTTATCCATCCCTTCTGTAGCCTCAGCTAGATTAACCTCTGTCAGAGACAGAGCTATATACCTGGCAGGCACTAAAGTATGGAACACGATTCAGGAAGAAATAAGACTCGAAACTAATCTTAAAGAATTCAGAAAATCGCTTAAAACATGGCTCTTTAATCAAGCATTTAAGGAAGGCACAGTCTAAGCAAACCAGGCATCACATGTCTCATCCTCTCCAGATATAATTAAACTCCAATGCTCTATTTTGGTTTCTGGCTTATTTTGAGAAATTTTAGTTAATTAGTTTATTTTAGATGTTTTACTTATTATCTTAATTTGTAATATGAATTGTAATTAGTTTATTTTATTAGTATTGATTTTTAATTATTATTACACTCATTTATGTATTTCTATGTCTTTTATAATGCAATGTTGTAAACCGATGTGATGGTCTCTGGTCCAAACACCGGTATAGAAAATGTTATAAATAAATAAATAAATAAAAATAAAGACCCACCCCCCTCTCAGCCCTCATTACGCCATTGCCCGGAGGTTTCTGCTGCTGACCTGGAGGCTCACAATTCCTTTACAATTCCAGAGTCTCCGGGCCAAATCCGGAGAGTTCCCATGAATGAGGGTGAGGCAGGTGAGCAGGTTGGTTTCAGTGGCAATTTTGCCACCTCAGAATCTTGCCCCCTGATCGGCCGCCTCACCCTGCCTCATTATAGAAGCGCCCCTGCGTGGAACATCACAAGCAGTGCCAGGATAAGACAGTGGAAAGGAAAATTAGTTTCTTACCTGATAATTTTCGTTCCTGTAGTACCATGGATCAGTCCATACACCTGGGTTGTGACTCCGCACCAGCAGATGGAGACAGAACAAGACCTGTCGGGCTCCCCTACATATAGTAAGGTGCCACCCACAGCCCCTCAGTCTTACGTAATGTCAAAGCCAAATTGAACAACCAGACTATCTAACTAAACCGCCCTAAATCAGGGCCAATTCAACAAACCCCCAGCTGGAACAGAACTCCCAGAACCAGAGGAAAAAACAATGACAACCAATTTGAACAATTGAATCCACCGAGCGGACTCTCCGTTACTTCAGAACAAGCAGCACAGACAACATAGACTACTCGGGTGGGCTCCTGGACTGATCCGTGGTACTACAGGAACGAAAATTATCAGGTAAGAAACTAATTTTCCTTTCCCTGTACATACCCAGATCAGTCCAGACACCTGGGATGTACCAGAGCCAAATTACCGAGGGTCGGAACCAGAGAGTCCCGCTCGGAGTACTCTCTCTCCAAAACCCCCCGATTCTGCGGCCTCTACATCCAGCCTATAGGGGCGGATTTTAAAAAGCATTTACTCGAGCAAAACTGGTTTTTGCTCGAGTAAATACACTTTACTCAAGTAAGTGGGCTTTTCAAAATTGCTACAATATATGCCATTGAATTGTCCATAGGATTTACTCAAGTAAGTGCACTTTACTCGAGTAAATAGCTTTTGAAAATTGCTACGATAGTATGTCACAATTACATGCGTAACTCCTTTGAAAATGACCCCCATAATGTCTAGTAAAAGTGTGCAACGACTTCCAAGTCGCCGCCCTGCAAATTTCCTGAGGCGACACTTGAGAGGATTCCGCCCACGAGGCGGCGTGTGATCGCATCGAGTGAGCCCGAAGCCCCAGGGGAACAGGTTTCCCTTTCAGAATATACGCCGAAGAAATGGCCTCCTTGAGCCAACGCACAATCGTGGTCCGGGAAGCTGCACCACCCCTCTTTGGGCCAGAACACAAAACAAAGAGGTGGTCTGAAACCCGGAAAGGGTTCATAACCTCCAGGTAACGGAGGAGAACCCTGCAGAGATCGAGTTTCCGTAAATCTTTCGCCCCAGTGTCCGATCGCTCCCCTTCCGGAAAAGCGGGAAGCTCAACCGACTGGTTCAAATGAAACGCCGACACCACCTTCGGTAGAAAGGAAGGAACCGTCCTTAAAGATACACCTGAATCCGAAATCCGTAAGAACGGCTCCCTACATGACAGAGCCTGCAACTCCGAAACTCGTCTCGCTGACGCGATCACGACGAGAAAGACCGCCTTCAGAGTAAGATCCTTTAGCATTGCCCGCTTTATCGGCTCAAACGGCGACGAGCACAAAGCGGAAAGTACCCAATTGAGATTTCAGGACGGACAAGGATGATGCAACGGAGGACGTAAATACTTCGCCCCCCGAAGAAAACGCGCTACATCCGGATGAAGTGCCAGGGACACCCCTTGCACCTTTCCCCTGAGACAGCCGAGCGCCGCTACCTGGACCCGAAGGGTACTACAAGAGAGACCTTTCGAGAGACCCGCCTGAAGAAAAGCGAGGACATTGGATATGGACGCTGACATAGGGTCCCCCTTACGATCCCTACACCAGTCCTCAAACAGCACCCAAACCCGAACGTAGGCTAAGGATGTAGACTGTTTCCTAGATCTCAACAAGGTGGCTATCCCCGCCTCCGAATATTCTTTATTCTTCAAGCGTTTCCTCTCAAAAGCCTTGCCACGAGACAGAAGTGATCCGCGTCCCCCAAACAAACGGGTCCTTGACAGAGGAGAGCCGCGGGTCCATGAAAACGAAGGGGAGTAGATCCGCGAACCAAGGCCGCCTTAGCCAATCCGGCGCTACCAGAATCACATCCGATGAATGCAGCTCTATCCGCCGAAGAACCTTGCCTATCAGGGGCCAAGGAGGGAACACATACAGTAACACGTCTGTGGGCCAGGGAAGCACCAGCGCATCGACGCCTTCGGCCCCTCGCTCTCTCCGTCGGCTGTAAAAGCGTGGAGCCTTTGTGTTCTGAGTGGTTGCCATCAGATCCATGTATGGCGTCCCCCACCTTTTGCAGATGAGGTGATAAGCGACCTCCGCCAGTTCCCATTCTCCTGGATCCAGATGATGACGGCTGAGGAAGTCCGCTTGGACATTGTTGACTCCGGCGATGTGAGACGCCACAATGTTGCTGAGATTCTGCTCCGCTCAGCTCATCAGGTGCTGCGCCTCCTCCGCCACTAGCTGGCTCCTCGTCCTGCCTTGGCGATTGATGTACGCCATGGTAGTTGCATTGTCTGACAACACTCTGACCGCCTTCCCTCGAATCAGCGGGAGGAAGGATTGCAGCGCTAGCGCTACCGCCCTGGTCTCCAAGCGACTGATGGACCACCATGACTGAGCCCTGGACCACTGTCCCTGCACCGAGCGTCCAAGACAGACCGCTCCCCAGCCAGATAGACTGGCGTCCATCGTGACTACTGTCCAGTTGGTCATGAGCAGGGAAACCCCGCACGACAGATGGTCTGGATTGAGCCACCACTGAAGACTGGCCCTCGCCTGGGCCGTGAGTGGGAGCGGGAGGTGGAATTCTTCCGACACCGGCTTCCATCGGGAGAGCAATGCTGATTGCAACGGACGTAGATGAGCAAAGGCCCAGGGAACCAAAGCTAGCGTTGATGCCATAGAGCCTAAAACCATCAGATAATCACACACCTGAGGAATCCGTAGCGACAATAAATGCCTCACTTGACTCTGAAGCTTCCACACACGCTCCTTGGAGAGTGACACCTTGCCCTGCTTCGTGTCGAACAGCGCTCCCAGATACTCCAAGGACTGGGTGGGGACCAAACGGCCCTTGGCGAGATTGACCACCCATCCGAGGGAGCGCAAGAGCTGTAGGACTCTGTCGACCGCCTGTCAACACAGTCTTTCGGACTTGGCCCGAATGAGCCAATCGTCCAAGTAGGGGTGCACCAGAAACCCCTCCCTCCGGAGCTATGCTGCCACCACTACCATCACCTTGGTAAGCGTGCGGGGAGCGGTGGCGAGACCGAAGGGAAGAGCTCTGAATTGGTAGTGTCTGCCCAGAATGCAAAACCTGAGGAACTTTTGATAGAACAGCTGGATGCCTATATGAAGGTACGCTTCCGTGAGGTCCAATGAAGCCAGGAATTCGCCTGGCCAAACAGAGGCTACCACCGACCGAATCGTCTCCATTTTGAAGCATGGAATGCGAAGACACCTGTTGACCCCTTTCAAGTCTAAAATTTGTCTGAACGTGCCCTCCTTCTTTGGCACAACGAAGTAAATGGAGTACCGGCCCTTCCGTTGTTGCCCCGGGGGCACGGGGGTTATTGCGCCCAGGTCTTCCAGCCGTCGAAGAGTGTCCCTCACCGCTACACGCTTGCCTTGGCCCTTGCAAGGTGACACGAGAAACTTGTCTGCCGGAATCCGTGCAAAATCTAAAGCATAACCTTGACTTTTCACGCTGAGGACCCACTGGTCCGATGTTATTTTGGTCCATTCCTCGGCAAAAAACGCCAACCTTGCTCCTACGTTTGGCACGACCGACGGGATCTGCCGCGAGGAATGGACCGTCTGCGTTTCATTGGGATGCCTTGGACCCCGTTCCCGACGAGGGTCCACCTTGCCTCCCAAACTTTTTCCCCCGAAAGGACTGAGACCACGAAGACGACTTGGAGGACCCAGAACGGTAAGAGGAACCTGACGATCTCGGCGGACGCGACCTTCTATTGCCCCGAAACCGGGACTGATTGGTGAAAGCAGTCCGAGCCCTGGGCCTGTCCTCAGGCAACTTAAAGGCCTTGTTTTCTCCGAGCGACTGCATCAGGTCATCCAACTCCTTTCCAAACAACAACTTCCCCTTAAACGGTAGCGAACCAAGGTGAGCCTTAGAGGACCCACCGCCGCCCAATTGTGGAGCCAGAGGAGACGGCGCGCGGAAACCGCTGAAACCATGGCACTGGCCGACGTCCGCAGGAGGTCATACAGAGCATCCGCACTATAAGCGATCACCGCCTCCAGGTGATCCGCCTGCGCAGATTCCTCTTCAGAGAGATCTGCAATGGCCTGGAGCACCTGGGCCTAGCGCAGCCCTGCCCGCAGGGCAAAGTTACTACAAATAGCCGCGCGGACCCCCAGAGCCGAAACCTCAAAAACCTTTTTAAGCTGCAGCTCCAGCTTCCTATCCTGGATATCCTTGAGTGCCATGGCCCCTGTGACCGGGATCGTTGACCTCTTCGTTACTGCCGACACCGCTGAGTCCACTCTGGGAAGGCGAAGGAGCTCCAGCACGTCCTCTGGAAGTGGATACAGCTTATCCATAGCCTTACTCACTTTCAGGCCCAACTCCGGGGTATCCCATTCCCGGAACAGAATGTCCGAAGCCGAGAAGTGGAACAGGAAAGCCACTGCTGGACCCGTAAGGCCCAATAGCACCGGGTCCATTTTGGCCCCCGGCCGGGACTCCACTGGTGGTGCATCCACACCAAGCTCCTGAAGAATGGCCGGAATAAGTGGAGCTAGTTCCTCCTTCTGGAACAAGCGAACTACCCTCGGGTCATCACCATCCATCGCCGGCATACCCTTGCCGGTACCGGGCTGGACTGACCTCTCTTCATCCGGCCCGTCGGCCCCCCCCCAAGGGCCCTACAGATGGGTCCGCTTCATCCGATGAGGTAGAATCGGTGTCAGAGTCCTGAGGGATACCCCGCACAGGGCGCTTCTCCCTCGGCGGGTCCGAGGTTCTCCGGGACCTATCCCCAGCTTTCCTCTTCCGAGGCCCCGACTGTCCGTCTGAGCCCCCCGAGGCGCACGCCCTACTCGCCTTCCATTTGGATCTTTTATATTTCAGAACCTTGCGTAAAAGAAGCGCGAAATCCGAAGAAAAGGAAGCCTCCGAACCCGAAGATGCCTCCTCTAGACTAACTTCCACCGGCGATGCAGCCCCCCCTGGGACGCCCCCCCTGGGACGGCCGCTGCTGCGGGGAAAGCGCGGGAGGCATGCCGCCATTACCGACAGCCTTCCGCGTGGCCTCCCGAACTGCACTCAAAATGGCCGCCGTTCCCGTGCTAAGCGGGAACGGCTCAGCACTGCCTTCCCCGTTCTGCCCGGCGCGCGGTGGCGATAGCGCCGGCCGAGACCGGCCCCCCGACCGGCCTCGGACGGCCCCTCGCCACCCGAAACACAACTCGAGCAGATGCCCTTGTGCGACAACCGCGCGCGCACCGAACCGCACGCGCAGCAAGAAGATCCCCTTGGCATTTATTTATTTATTTATTTATTTATTTAAGGCTTTTATATACCGACTTTCTTGATACAAATCAAATCAACTCGGTTTACATCGAACTAAGCAGAACTATAACCAACCAATCAACAAGTGACAATTTTAAAGGAGCATAAAGTTACATTATAACAAGGACGCCTTAACTGGGAGAAGGAAAAAAAGAGGGGGAGAATGAAGATAAATTACTATATACAATGGAATATGGGAGGGAGGCAAGGAGCCGACCTCATGATGACCTGTGAGCATGATTAGCATTTGTTTATTTACATAAGCGATTTGAAAGTTCTAAATCAGGCTGTTGGGCTAGTGGCGGGGAAGGCTCGGCAGAATAGCCATGTCTTTAGTTTCTTTTGAAAGTTAGTAGACAAGTTTCCTGCCTGAGATCCGGAGGCATGGTGTTCCAGATGGAGGGCCCTGTGGTAGAGAATGTCCTGTCTCTGATATTTGAGTGGGGTACAACTTTGATTGGGGGAACATGTAAGGATCCCTTGTAGGCATCTCTTAAGGGTCTGGTCGTCGAGTGCAGTTTGAGAGGGTGTGAAAGATCTACTGGGGTCTGATGGTGAATATTTTTGTGGATAATTGTCAGTGATTTATGAAGGATCCTGAAGTTTACTGGGAGCCAGTGAAGGTCTTTTAGAATGGGGGAGATATGTGCTCTCCGATTAGTGTTTGTTAAAATTCTCGCCGCTGCATTTTGGAGCAACTGGAGAGGTTTTATAGTAGAAGCCGGTAGACCTTGCAAGATGGAATTGCAGTAGTCTATCTTGGAGAAAAAAAGCGTCATCTTGGAGAAAAAAAGGCATCCACAAAGCGTCAAAACAGAGCCGGATTAAATTAATTAAAATTAATTAAAATTTAATTAAATACCCGAACGGCGAAGGCGACGACGAAGCACGGAGAGTCAGCGAGGCCAAGCAGAAGAAAAAAAACAAGCAACACTTTTTTTTTTTTTTTACTTGCTGCCACTGTCCCTGGTTCTGAGCCTCCTGCTCCAGCGGGGGTGAGTGAACCAGGCTCCCCGGTGTCACCCCCGACGCTGCTACCAGAAGAAGGCCGGGTCCTCGACCCTTAGCAGTGGCCTCAACCAGAGGGGGATGGTCCCCTCAGAACCTTCCAACCCCCCTGGGAAGGTCCCAGGGCGAGGGAGTATTCTTACTTCTTTTCCTCTCCTGCCTTCTATTATTATTATTATTTTTTTTTTCAAACTTCTCACCAAAGAAAAACAGATTCCTGACTAACTAACCAAGCTACCCAGGATCCCAGAGGCTGTGGGTGAACCTGCCCCATCTGCTGGAGACAGAGTAAGACTGAGGGGCTGTGGGTGGCACCTTACTATATGTAGGGGAGCCCGACAGGTCTTGCTCTGTTTCCATCTGCTGGTGCGGAGTCACAACCCAGGTGTCTGGACTGATCCGGGTACGTACAGGGAAGCTGCTTTGATGTTTTTGTTTCACTTCCTCATCTGACTGAGTCACTGTGAGCTGTGTTGCTGTCCCAGACCTGACAGTAATAATCCGCATTGTCCTCTGCCAGGGCCCCGGAGATGGTTAATGTGGCAGTGTTACCGGAGTTATCACCGGAGAATCTGTCTGGGATACCTGACTCTCTCCTGCTATCTCTATATATAAGCAGCCGAGGGGCAGTGCCAGGCTTCTGCTGGTACCAGTGCACATCCTTACTGCCAATATTATTCCCTGAGCAGGTTAATCTCGCGGTTTGCCCGAGGGTCACGTCCACTGAGGATGGCTGACTCAGCACATACTGAGCAACTGCATCTGACAAAAAGGTGAGAAAACATCAAAATCATTATTAGCTGAAGTTAAATTAACATATTTTGGTCAATAAGAAACAAGGAGCTATAAGAATATAAAATGTCAGTGATTTCTCTTAAAACTCTTCCCCTTACATGCAGATTGCAGGAAGAGCGTGAGGAGGAGAGGAGCCCAGGACATGGTGCAGGAGGGACCCAGAGAGCGCAGTTTTCTGGGGGAGCCTCCAGGTCTTTCTTATACCCCTGAGCAGCTGTGACCCTGCCTCTTCATGGAAAAGTGCTCTCCTCTTATTGGTTCTTTCTGCCACAGGCCCCACCTTGCTCGCCTTTCATTGGCCCCTACTTCTGCAGGTTTCTCCTTTCTTCTCATTGGTTGCTACTTGCTGGCTCCTCATTAGTCGCTAGTCCTTTAGGCTCTCATAATTTTGGCTGCTGCAGCAGAGACTTCACTTTTTGAGCTATGGGCAGGGCCACTGGACAACTACAGAAAATAAATCTGCAAAATTTGGCATTTTCAAACTTCATCACCAGTTTTGCATTTTTCCATCCCTTTGTTCCTGGATTTAGTCTAATTGTTATCTGGGCTGTGATTTTATATCTCTGACTGCTTCATAGTATCTCAGTGGGTAGATATCAGAAAGGGGTGTGGGGGAAACTGAGCCCCCACAGCTGTCACAGTACAGAATGTGAGAATTCTGGCCCTGAAGCAAAGTCATTGTAGAGAAGAAATTCTGCTGGAAATAGAGCTAAACACTACTTCAGCAATTTTCAGTGGTGTGCAAGTACTCTTGCTTTGAAACTATGTACAAAGTGCACGGGTAATAAATACCTGTGGACTTTGCAGATATGGGGCAGCTTAAAGGTTGCCCCTCAAAATGGCAACAACAAACCATACAGGGCTTCCTTTTTTTATTGCCATTCACATCTGAAAGCTATGAGTCAGGAGGCGCTGCAGTTTTGACCATAAACATTTGGTGAATCTGGTACATACCCCCATCAGAAGGGGGCGATGTGAGGCAGAATCCTATTCTTTATTTCTTTATTTCTATTTGTGCTGTGTTGCTGGTGATCCACATTTCCATCAGTACAGCGGGGTACCAGTGACTTAATGTGTATGTAGGGCCCATAGAGAATAACATTAACCCTGCTAGAGCCCACATTATTTATCTCGGTGTTTCTCACATCCGGGAACTTGTAGCCTGAGGGCAACCCATTCCAGGGAGAAATGGAGATGTGGCTATCACTCACCTGAAGCATTACACGCTTACATTTCCACTGTACTGGTGGTTTCCTGCTAATTATCGGGTAAAACTGCAGAGCTTTGTGTGAGGAGGGTGGGCTGGAGCCATGAGGATGGCTATAAATAAACAGAAGTAAAGGAGGGTGCCAGAAGCGATGGCAAGATTGTGCAAGTAACAAGTGACAGATCTTTATCCAAATGTATGTAGGAATGACAGAGAGTGACCAAGAGCTGGAGATCATGTAATAATCACATGTAAGGCCACCAAAGGGCTCCAGGTTAACAGGGATTGTGCCTGGTCCTGGTTTTCTCCCCTTGCTTCTACAGACTTGAAAAGGTACATTTTGGAAGGAGTTTCAAAAATCCCACTAGTTCCACTATCCCCGATTTATCCAGCTAGCTCAGGGGAGGTACAGGGTGGAATGAATTTATCTGGATAAGTCAGGCAGATAAATTTAGGGCTTCCTCAGAGCAATCCTAGCTGGTTAAATGAATCCAGGTTAATCATGTTTATTCTGCGGTGTGCCTGAGTTGCTGAATATCCGGTATAAATTAGAGGTGGCAGTAGTGAGCTGGAAGTGCCCAGCTGGGCTGTAGTCCCTCAGATACTGGAACAGCGATCCCAGGATGGCTGAGCTGTAGAGAAACTAAATATAGTGAGTAGGCAGGGTATGCAGAGTTCAAGTATAGAATCTCGATGGTAACTCTCACACGATAGTCTCATAGAAGCCCAGGAGCTGGAATGAATTAGGCCCTCAAGGAGCGAGTACCTGGTTCCAGGGAAAGCTCTGAGAGAGAGATGGTAACTCACTGATGTTGTAGGCAGCGACGGTTTCCTGGCAGAAGAGATATTCAGAACCAAGTCTGAGAACATGGGCCCTCAAGGAGCGAGTACCGGTTCCAGACTGCGACCTGAAAAGCAAAGAGAGAGCGAGGCCCCGAGGAGTGGGTACCCCTGGTAAGTCCGAGGAGGCAGAGCAGCTAAGGTAGAGTAACCCTTGCTAACTCGATTCGTTAACGTTTGAAGAGACCTTAAAAATCCAGAGCGGATGACGTCATCTCAGGGGGACGCCCCTGAGGTTCGCGCCACTGCTGGTACTTCAGTCGGGGCCGCGCCGTGTGCCTGCCCTAAGGCTTCTGGTAAATCATGGCGGAGTGCAGCGTCGAGCTGGTCCGGGGACGCCGGAGGGAGACGGCAGAATGACGCCACGGCAGCCAACCTTCCATAGAGCAGAGAGGGAGTCGCCACAGAGGTAAAGAGGGCGGAGTGGAGACGTCGGGCAGCGACGGTCGCAACACCTGCCAGCTGTAGTGGGAACCAAGGACTTTGATGTGTAACGTGGCAAGGGAGAGCATCGCTCGCCTACAGAAGAGGTGTCCCTTCGCCCAGACCTTCGTCCACCTCCAGCGCATCGTGACCCCTTGGAGAGCACCTCCGTGATGCACAGCTTTGACGTGCTGCAGGCACCTGCGGTGGAGGGGACGCTTTCTCCAATTCTGCTGGCCAGTTTGATCTCATCTTCCAGACCTGAGAATGGTGGCGTTTCTTCTGAACGGGTCCCTGGAGTTACATCCATGGTAGAACAACTGACCTCGAAATCGGTCCTGGGCTCTTCTCAGCCTTGTTCATCTCGGGAGGTTGTGGCTGCTGTAACTGGTGAGTCCTGCGCTTTTCCATCTCGACCTGAGGCGGTCACTGTAGAGGCCCTGTGGGACCTGGTTGCTAGTTTTGGAAATTCCTTAAAGTCGTTAAATGCCAAGTTTGATTCCTTCTCTTCAAGTTATCATCAAGAAGTCTCTGATATTCAGGAGCAAGTTAATGCTACCTCTGTTAAAGTTTCTGAAGTTGAAAGCTATATTCAAACTATTCAAGAATTCACCACTGTGAAAGACCGTAAGATACTTTCCAGACGTATTGAATTTCTGAAAAACAACGTGAGACATTTAAACTTGTGATTTTTTTTTAGCTTCCCCAAAGTTGTGGGGGAAATTCCTTTTTCTACGCTGAAATGGTTTCTTCAAGAGGTTCTTGGATTCGCACCTGAGAACTTGCCTTCAGTTAATTCTTGCTACTTTCTTCCAAAAAGAACTTGGCAGTTACCTCTGGAATTCAGGACAATTTGTCTAATTGACGTTTTAGGTAGGAATACCTTACTTGTTTCCTTTATTTCTAAATCAGATTTAAATAAAGTGATGCCTAATTATTTTCAGCATTTTTCTTCTCTGTTTTATGGTCAACCTGTTAGGATTTTTCCCGATCTGGCCCAGGTTACACAGATTAGGAGGACAGGGTTTCTGTCTTTCCAGCATGAGGTCTCCTCTTTAGGGTTTTCCTTCGCACTTCATTACCCTTGCAAATGTGTTATTAAAAGAGGTGATGAATGATTTATTTTTTTTATGCCTGAGTAATTGCAATCCTTTCTAGAAGCTCGTAGACCCTTCACTTCCTCTCCTACACCTCAGTCAACTTAGAGCGAATATATTATTATGCAGCTAGTTCCAACCATGTTAATGCCTTTTCTTTTTAATTTTATTTATTTCCTGTATTACTCTCCATTGTTTTCTTTTTCCCTCTATATTTTATTCTTTTTCTTTTTCTGATTTGAATCGATAATTATAATGTAATTATGTCATCTTAATTTCTTTTTTCCTTTTTCATATAATTTCCATTGTAAATTATCCTTATGTTTCTCCTACAAGCAATTTACTTTGCTTGTAACTTAAAATTCCATAAATAAAGAGAAAAAAAAAAAAAGAACGATGCACTTTATTCACTATCACCAAAGTATGGGGGTACTAGTGGTCCCATTTTATCTCATGCTCTCTCCATACGCACTGGGCAAGGGACGCTCTCACCTATGCCTCACAAAGCGGGAATCACTTTTTTTATCCCTAAATCCAACAATGCAAGTCTGAACAAGCTGAGCTTGAGTTTGCGCTAATCCTGGGATTTCAGCAGCCACAGCAAATGTTTGACCACTGTTGTTATACTACATTGTTTGTTTTTACAAAACCCTGTTACTTTGATTTATGGTTAATAAAACATTATAAATTTAAAAAAAATACTTGAAAAATCAGTCCTTACCCAACTGGAAAATCATCTTGAAGACAAAAAGACCATTTATCCTAACCAGTTTGGATTCCGGAAAAACCACTCAACTGAAATTCTCCTTCAATCCTTAACTGATAGCAGATAAAGACCAAAATGCTCCATCTAGTCTGCCCTGCAAGTTTTATTTTTATTTCTTTAAGGGTAGTAGCAACTGCCGCTCTGTGTAGGCTACCCCCAAGCCTTCTGTAATTTTCAGGAATAAGAAGAAAATCTGCAGACAATCATGGAGAGGAGACCCCTCAGTAAGTCATTGTCCTCCCTCGCACGAGGATGGGGAGCACTGTGTGTGTGCCCTGCTCCATGCCCACCACTGCTCGCCTGTGCACGGTGCCAGGCACTGAGTAATGGAGCTGTTTCCAGGGTTATTTGTTGAGAAGATTCTCCCTCGTGTCACACCACAGACAGGTAAAGCAAGGGAATCACTACAAACTGGTAAGAAGATGAGGCACTGTGGTCAGATTGTATTTAGGTTTCCCCCTTGTGTTGGCAGGAGATAAAGGATAAACCCAGGATGATTTTGATGGGATGGAAGTCTCACCGGATTCTCGGTGCGCTCTTAGGCAAATCAGAGGCGCTCTTGACAGCAAGTTCCTGTCTGAAGGGAGAGTTTCCTGGTCCTAGCTCTGGCTGCTCCACATTGAATTCACATCTAAGGGTGATGCTGCAGCTGCCATGCACACCCTGTTCATATAACCCAAGGCAAACAGCATCTTGCACCGAGTTTAGGTTAGTTTAGTTTCGTTTATGAAAAAGTTATCAATTGCTCAGTGTGCAAGCCTCTGAGAGATTTACAAGGTTACATACATAATTAAATACATCAAATAAATAAGGAAAACACATATCACAACACTACATTAGACTCAAAAACATTAAAGTAGTCAGGCAAAAATAAAGCAGAGCAAAAACTAAAATCCTGACAATAAAACCTTATTAAGGACACCCTATTAAGAATATGCTGCATTACAGAACTGCTCATCTAAAAGGGTAGGTTTGTAATTCAGCCTTGAATTTCTTGCTGCAAGTTTCTAGTCTCAGTTCTACTGGAAATGATTTCCAAAATTCAGGAGCTGTACTGAGAAGGACCTCTCTCATGTTTTTTGCAGATGGGCTCCTTTATGTGAAGGTATTTCCAGCTTGCCACAGGTAATAGAACGCACATTTCTAGATGGAAAGTAAATCTTTAGAAGGGCTTTAGACCAGAGAATGAATGAAGCTGGAGGAGACTGTGCACCATGACTGCAATATTGTATTTTTTACACCTATAGCAAGCTACTATAAACCAGGTTCCTGCCCCCACAAGCTTATTATCTGTTGGAGCCTCACAATGTGGACTGAGCTGCATCTGGATGGATCTGAGTGTTATGTTTTAGACCTGTCAAAAAGGGGTTTTCAACCCTGTAGAGACTGCAAACCACCTGCAGCCAAAACCCCTGTGTGCTCTCCTGTGAATTGCAAATATTCTGCAAGAACCAGCATCCAGCACTCACAGTGTTAAAAAGCTGGGAAAAGGACTGTACTGTTTAGCTTGCCCAGAGATCAGTATTTTTATTTATTTATTTAAATGTATAATATACCGTCATTCCATGTGAAAATCACTGGTTCATAATGGTTTACAGGTAAAACATTCATAATTATAATGAGTGTTATAAGGTGGATAAACATTCATAATAAATGGAAGTAATACAATGGTAGAAATATAACATGAGAACAAAGCTACAGTATAGGGGTTTGCGAGGGGGGATTATTGTTCATGACTTATTTAGGTTATCTGAGTCATGGGGAACTGGGTGCTTGTCAAGTTGAAGGCATTTTTGAATAGCCAAGTTTTAAAGTCGCTTTTGAATTTCTTTTTATCCAAAGTTCTTCTGGCATGGAATTCCATAGTTTTGGGCCCGCATTTGACATCAGTCTATCTCTAGTTAGTGTTAGATGAGAACCTCTTAAGTTCGGGATTTCTAGGAGGCCTTTGTTCTGTGATCTGAGAGTTTGTGGGGGGTTGTGAGATTTAAATGTTATTCCTAGCGGATCATTGTTGTTCCGGTTCATGTTATTGAATAGAATTGTTAGAACTTTGTAATGTATTCTTGACTGGACAGAAAGCCAATGCAGAGCCATCAGTATTGGGGTGATGTGGTCAAATGTTTTTGCTCCAGACAATAGTTTGGATGTGGCATTTTGTAGTAGTTGCAGAGGTTTTAAATGACTAATTGGAAGTTCTAGAAGTAATGAATTACAGTAATCCAGGTTTGAGAAAATAAGAGATTGTAAAACTGTTCTGAAATCTTTTGTGCTTAGTAGAGGTTTCAATCATTTCAAAATCTGCAGCTTGTGGAAATCAGATCTAATCAGTTTGCTTATGGGGGCTTTTATTGTTAAATTTCATCGATTTGGACCCCTAGGTCTCTCACTTGGGTTGCTGGGGTTACTTGGCAACTTCTGAGATCTATGCTGGGGGTATAGATTTTTATGGGTTGTGGCTCAACCAAATTATTTCAGTTTTTTGGGGGGGTCCATCAAGAGTTTCCATTGAGCTAGTTTTTCTTTTCTTTTAATCATATATTCAGAAATTAGTGATGTTATTTTTTCAAAATATTTTGTTAAAGGGATATATAATTGTAGATCATCTACATAAAGGAAGATGTTTAAACCCAGGTCTGTTAGTAATTTGCATATGGGCAGCATCCTTGTGGTACACCAGTTGTGCTTTGGAAAGTGTTGGTCAAGTGATTGTCGAGTTTGACTTGGAATGATCTATCTGAGAGGAAAAAGGTGAACCATTTTAGCACATTTCCAACAATCCTGATGTTTTTCAACTGTTGGCATAGCAGGTTATGGTCAACATTGTCGAAGGCAGCTGTTAAGATAAATCAGGACTAGGCAGTATGATTAATTTGAGTCAAAACCTTGTAAAATAGGATCAGTTAAGGATTGAAGAAGAGTTTCAGTTGAGTGTTTTTTCCGGAATCCAAATTGGTTAGGATAAAGTGTCTTTTTGTCTTCAAGATGATTTTCTAGTGGGTAAGGACTGCTTTTTCAAGTATTTTTTTTTTAATTTATAATGTTTTATTGACCATAAATCAAAGTAACAGGGTTTTATAAAAACAAACAATGTAGTATAACAACGGTGGTCAAACATTTGCTGTGGCTGCTGAAATCCCAGGATTAGCGCAAACTCAAGCCCAGCTTGTTCAGACTTGCATTGTTGGATTTAGGGATAAAAAAAAGTGATTCCCGCTTTGTGAGGCATAGGTGAGGGCGTCCCTTGCCCAGCGCCTATGGAGAGAGCATGAGATAAATGGGGCCAGGCAGGTGACTTGTCTTTGCAAATTCCGTAGGTCCCTTGAGAACCAGAGTTGCTTAAAGTGATCTACAATTACTTGGGCGTCTGTGGCCCTCCTCAGTCTCCTACCATAGAGTCAAGGGAGCCCATGCAAAAACCTAATGACCCCCAGTTCATTACCAGTCTCGGACACCGATTTTAGCTCACTATGGCCCCTCCCCCAGCGGTGTGTGTTCTCTGGTGAGGATGGACAGCCTTCTGCCAGGCTCAAACCAGCACGGTGATCCATGACAAATCTTTCAATTTAAAGAAGTGATGGGGAAGTCTGCGGCCAGCCTGCAGGGTAACAGGAAGATGCTCTGGTGAATAATCTGAAAGGGCAGGGAGAGGCCTGCTGTTCCACACCAGTTCCTGCTACTTTCTGTTATCCTCACAGATTCAGGGAGCCTCTGCTTCTGTGGCAGAAATGATTTCATTCAGCTTAATGAGCAGAACCATCAGTCAATTCACTAATTCACTAAAGCCATTTCATTACAGAAAGGGAATGGAATGTAACAGCTTTCACTCTCCCCACAGCTGAGCTTTATTTTGCTGCAAAGCCAATAAGTCTTCATCATATTTACATGAAAAGTGCACTTCCTATCTTGGGATCCATAGATGTGACATAATTAGTATCATTCAAGCATCAAATAACCTTATACGGTCCTGCCTGCCCAGTTATTCTGAAGCTTATTTTGATGCAGTATGACTAGAGCTGATCCTCTCTGCTCCCGGCTTTACAATCATACTAGGTCTTTTGCTTTATTACCATTTTCTTTGTAACTTTATCTTCTAGTTAATCAGTTACCCCTTGTTTCAATGTAAACCGGTACGATAAGACACTAGTCTTGAGTATCGGTATATCAAAAGTATTTTAAATAAATAAATAAATAAATTTTACTTGTCACTGATTGTAACCCAGGGACATGAAAAGCTGGATGACCCCAATGTCTTGTATGTGTGGTCTGTGAGTCTTTCTCTGAGAATTGTGGGACCCCAGGTTTGTGGAGTTGCAGTGTCCCCAGAAACAGCCTCAGGGAATATGGAGAGTCTTGTCTGTGAGTCATAACTAGACTGTGAGCTTCACGGAACAGGGACTGTCTCTCATGCATATCTCTATAGCGTTGCCTGCCTCCGGTATAGCACAGAAGTTGTAAACAGTAGTAGACGGAGCTTCATCTATTGGATGTGGTACAGATAATGACTTGCCCACCACTGTGGGTTGGGGGAGAGAGGCAGAGGTTTATGTCTTAGTTCCCCAAAGCACTTTATCAATGTGGCACTGAAATGTGCTGCCACTGCCATGATAAGTAGCACAGTAATAATCCGCATTGTCCTCTGGCAGTGCCCCGGAGATGCTCAGATAGCCACTGTTACTGGAGGAGTCCTTGGACCCAGAGAAGCGACTGGGGACCCCCTCACCCTGGTGCTTGTTAGAATCAGAGTAGAATCTCAGCAGATATCTGGGAGGGCTCTCAGCTTTCTGCTGGTACCAGTATACATGGTAACCCCCAATGCTGAAGCCACTGCTCATAGCACAGGAGAGTCTGACAGTCCCTCCCGGAACCACCGACACTGAGGCCGGCTGAGTCAGCACCGGCTGAGAGCTGGAACCTGAAACAGTGACATCAAGAAAGAAACTGTTATAGGAAGCAGATCCTGCTAGAAACCTTTACTCAGAATTATACAAAGTGATCACACGTTTCAGCTTTGCATTATGGGAGGTCAGGATGAGTAAATCTGCCCCTTACATGCGCAGCACGTGAGCAGCGTGAGGAGGAGCGGAGCCCAGGACATGGTGCAGGAGGGAACCAGCAGAGCGCGGCTTTCTGGGGGAGGCCTCCAGTTCTTTCTTATACCCCTGCAGAGCTGTGACCCGGCCCCTTCATGCAAATCTGCTCCCCTCTCATTGGCTGCTGCAGGCTCCTCCCTCATTCTCACACTCACTGGTCTTGCACCAGGGCATTCCCTTAGTTTCCTCTCATTGGTCACCAGTCCTGCAGGTTTGCACTGCAGAGAGTTTGCTTTCTGGGCTATCTGCGGGGTCATTGGACGAATACAGACAATTAGTCTGCAAATTCCAGCGTTTTCAGACTTCACCACCAGTTTTGCATTTTTCTTTGCCTTTGTTCCTGGATTTAGTCTAACTGTGTTCCTAGCTGTGATTTTCTATCTCTGACTGCTTCATAGTATCTCAGCAGCAGATGTTACAAAGGGTGTGGGGGAGACTGAGCCCCCGCAGCTGCCACAGGATAGAATGGGACAATTCTGGCCCTGAAGCAAAGTCATCGCAGAGAAATTCTGCTGGATATGGGGCTAAACACAACCATTGGCAATTTTCATTGAAGGTGTATTCTTGTTTTGAAACTGTGTGCAACGTGCATGGGTAATAAATACTTGCGGACTTTGCAGATATGGGGCAGCTTGAAAGCTGCCACTCAAAATGGCAACAACAAACAATACAGGGCGTCCGTATTTTATTGCTGTTCACATCTGAAAGCTATGAGTCAGGAGGCGCTGCAATCTTGTCCATAAACGTTTGGTGACACTGGTACATACCCCCGTCAGAAGGGGGCGATGTGAGGCAGAATCCTATTCTTTATTTCTTTATTTCTATTTGAGCTGTGTTGCTGGTGATCCACATTTCCATCAGTACAGCGGGGTACCAGTGACTTAATGTGTATGTAGGGCCCATAGAGAATAACATTAACCCTGCTAGAGCCCACATTATTTATCTCGGTGTTTCTGACATCCGGGAACTTGTAACCTGAGGGCAACCCATTCCATGGAAAGCATTAGACGCTTACATTTCCGCTGTATGTGGTGCATTCCTGCTAATTTTCGGGTAGAACTGCAGGGCATTGTGTGAGGAGGATGGACTGGAACCACGAGGATGTCAGCAGCCAACTAAAAACACGTATAAAAATATGTAAATTATTACCAACACTAATAAAATATTTCAAAACAGCAGATACATCACATCCAATAACAAGGATAAAAAACAAATCTCCCACTCTCCATTCCTGGGAACTTTAGATTTCCAGTCTCTCATACATGCACACACATGTGCGCAGGCACTCTCATAGACACACACATACACCTACATTCACACAAAAACCCTCTCATATATACACGTACGTACACACACACACTCTCATATATATACCTACACCACCCCACCACCTTCTCATACACACACACACACACACACACATGCACACTGGCTCCCTCTCTGTCAAGCATACATATACATGTGTCAAGCATAGGCACATGCTTCCTCTCTCTCAGCACACATGCTTACACATATACATGCTTCTTGTCTCTCAGCACACATGCTTACATGTACACACACACACGCTTCCTCTTTCTCAGCACACATGGTTACACATGTACACGCTTGTTCTCTCTCAGTACTCATGCATATTCGTACACACACACGCTTCCTCTCTCTCAGCATACATACTTACACACACACATACACACATACTCTCTCTAGCACCACGCCCCCGGGCCCGCCCCCGAAATGCAGCGTCACTCGTGGCATGCCCCCCAACACACCTTCGACACGCCCCTCCATGCAAGCCCCGGGACTTACGCGCGTCCCGGGGCTTGCGCGCACCGCCGAGCCTATGCCCTTAAGCAAAGTCATCGCAGAGAAATTCTGCTGGATATGGAGCTAAACACAACCTTTGGCAATTTTCAGTGAAGGTGTGCAAAATACTCTTGTTTTGAAAATGTGTGCAATGTGCCCGGGTAATAAATACTTGCGGACTTTGCAGATATGGGGCAGTTTGAAAGTTGCCACTCAAAATGGCAACAACAAACAATACAGGGCGTCCGTATTTTATTGCTGTTCACATCTGAAAGCTATGAGTCAGGAGGCGCTGCAATCTTGTCCATAAACTTTTGGTGACACTGGTACATACCCCCGTCAGAAGGGGGCGATGTGGGGCAGAATCCTATTCTTTATTTCTATTTGAGCTGTGTTGCTGGTGATCCACATTTCCATCAGTACAGCGGGTTAGCAGTGACATAATGTGTATGTAGGGTCACTGGGGAATAACATTAACCCTGCAAGAGCCCACATTATTTATCTCGGTGTTTCTCACATCCGGGAATTAGTAGCCTGAGGGCAACCCATTCCAGGGAGAAATGGAGATGTGGCTATCACTCACCTGAAGCCTTACAGGCTTACATTTCCGCTGTACGTGAAGCATTCCTGCTAATTCTCGGGTAGAACTGCAGAGCTTTGTGTGAGGAGGATGGACTGGAACCATGAGGATGGCAGCAGCCAACTAAAAACACGTATAAAAATGTTTAAACTATTACCAACACTAATAAAATATTCAAAAATAGCAGATACATCACAACCAATAATTAACACTAGCAAGGATAAAAAAAACAAATCTTCCACTCTCCATACCAGGAAACTTTAGATTTCCAGTCCTCCTGAGATTGTGGTAGATTGGAGGAAGGTGCACAAACTTTAACCTCTCTCACACACACATACATGTGCGCAGGCACTCTCTCTCATAGACACATATACACATATATTCACACAAAAACCCTCTCATACACACACATATACAAATATACACACATTTTCTCAAATATATACACAGTGGGGTAGATTTTATGAATGTACGAGCGGGCGTACTTTTGTTCATGCACCAGGCGTAGCCGCACGTATCTTATAAAATCCGGGGTCGGCGCACGCAAGGGGGTGCACATTTGTGCAACCTGCACGCGCCGAGCCCAGCGCGCGCTGCCTGTTCCCTCCGAGGCTGCTCCGAATGCCCTGGTGGCCGGGGCCTCTTTCAATTGAGCTGCTGGGCGAGATGCAGAGCGGCCTCGGGGGGAACTTTCCTTCCGCCTCCCCTCACCTTCCCCTCCCTTCCCCTACCTAACCCACCCCCCCCCCTACCTTTGTTGGCAGATTTACGCCTGCGGAAAGCAGGCGTAAATCTGCGCGCCGACCCGGGGGCTGGTCCAGAGGCCTCGACCATGCCCCCGGGGCGGCACCACGCCCCCGGGCCCGCCCCCGAAATGCAGCGTCACTCGTGGCATGCCCCCCAACACACCTTCGACACGCCCCTCCATGCAAGCCCCGGGACTTACGCGCGTCCCGGGGCTTGCGCGCACCGCCGAGCCTATGCAAAATAGGCTCGGCGTGCGCAGGTGGGGTTTGGGGTAGGTTTTCGGGGGGTACGCGCATACCCCTTTGAAAACCTACCCCATAGTATACACACACCCACCCTCTCATATATACACATACACAAACACACTCTCATATATATACACACTCCACCTCCATTACCCTCTCATGCACACATAAAAACACACCCCACCACCTTCTCATACACACACACACACATACACACTGGTTCCCTCTCTGTCAAGCACATATACACATTTATTTATTTAACATCTTTTTTATACCGACATTAAAATACACATCATATCGGTTTACATTGTAACGAAAGGTTGAAATTACATAGAACAGGGGAGGGGAGAACCGGGAGAGAATATGAGTAAGAGAGTAGGGGCTCTGGGGAGAGCCTGAAAAGTCAAGCAAAGGAAAGGGGAAGGGGGGAATGAACATGTTTCCTCTCTCTCAAGCACAGGCACACGCTTCCTCTCTCTCAGCACACATGCTTACACACACACACACATACTCTTTCTAGCAGGCGTGCAGGACTGAACCCTGCCAACATGGGGCCTCCTTTAGTTGGGCCGCTGGGCAGGATGTGATCCCCTGGCAGTCGTGATGCCTCCTCTATTGGCTTCTTGGTATCCACAGGGCCTCCTCAATTTCGCTGCAGGCAGGATGAATGCCCTGGTGGCTGGGGCCTCTTTCAATTGAGCTGCTGGGCGAGATGCAATCCCCAGCGGCCACGGGGTCTCCTCCATTTGGGCTGCCAGGTGGGATGGGATCTCCTGGTGGCCACAGGCCAATTCTCCCCTTCCACAGCCCAGCTGGTCTTACTGTGAGCACGGGGCGGGGAGGGGTACGAGCTGTGTGCGACAGCACAGGAGCACAAATTAGGGAACATTGCGGGTGGCCATGTGCTTTCTTCAGCCACCGGGTGAGATGGGAAAATAAAGACCCATCCCCCTCTCAGCCCTCGTTACACCATTGCCCGGAGGTTTCTGCTGCTGATCTGAAGACTCGGCAATTCCTTTACAATTCCAGAGTCTCCGGGCCAAATCTGGAGAGTTCCCAAGAACGAGGGTGAGGTGGGTGAGGCAGGATGGTTTCAGCGGCAATTTTGCCACCTCAGAATCTTGCCCCCTGAATCGGCCGCCTCACCCTGCCTCATTATAGAAGCGCCCCTGCCTGGAACATCACAAGCTGAGCCAGGATAAGGCAGTGGAAGCTGCTTTGATGTTTTTGTTTCACTTCCTCATCTGACTGAGTCACTGTGAGCTTTGTTGCTACTGTCCCAGACCTGACAGTAATAATCCACATTGTCCTCTGGCAGGGCCCCGGAGATGCTCAGATAGCCGCTGTTACTGGAGGAGTCCTTGGACCCAGAGAAGCGACTGGGGACCCCCTCACCCTGGTGCTTGCTAGAATCAGAGTAGAAGCTCAGCAGATATCTGGGAGGGCTCTCAGCTTTCTGCTGGTACCAGTATACATTGTAACCCCCAATGCTGAAGCCACTGCTCATAGCACAGGGGAGTCTGACAGTCCCTCCCGGGGCCACCGACACTGAGGCCGGCTGAGTCAGCACCGGCTGAGAGCTGGAACCTGAAACAGTGACATCAAGAAAGAAACTGTTATAGGAAGCAGATCCTGCTAGAAACCTTTACTCAGAATTATACAAAGTGATCACACGTTTCAGCTTTGCATCATGGGAGGTCAGGAAGAGTAAATCTGCCCCTTACATGCGCAGCACGTGAGCAGCGTGAGGAGGAGAGGAGCCCAGGACATGGTGCAGGAGGGAACCAGCAGAGCGCGGCTTTCTGGGGGAGACCTCCAGTTCTTTCTTATACCCCTGCAGAGCTGTGACCCCGCCTCTTCATGCAAATCTGCTCTCCTCTCTTTGGCTGCTGCTTCTGCAGGCTCCTCCCTCATTCTCACACTCACTGCTCTTGCTCCAGGGCATTCCCTTAGTTTCCTCTCATTGGTCACCAGTCCTGCAGGTTTGCACTGCAGAGAGTTTGCTTTCTGGGCTATCTGCGGGGTCATTGGACAAATACAGACAATCTCCAAATTCAGGTGTTTACAGACTTCACCACTAGTTTTGCATTTTCTTTGCTTTTGTTTCTGGATTTATTCTAATTGTGTTCCTAGCTGTGATTTTCTATCACTGACTGCTTCATATTATCTCAGCAGCAGATGTTACAAAGGGTTATGGGGGAGACTGAGCCCCCACAGCTGTCACAGGATAGAATGAGACATTTCCGGCCCTGAACAAAGTCATCGCAGAGAAATTCTGCTGGAAATAGGGCTAAACACTACCTTGGGCAATTTTCAGTGAAGGTGTGCAAATACTCTTGTTTTGAAAATGTGTGCAAAGTGCACGGGTAATAAATATTTGTAGACTTTGCAGATATGGGGCAGCTTGAAAGTTGCCACTCAAAATGGCAACAACAAACAATACAGGGCTTCCTTTTTTATTGCTGTTCACATCTGAAAGCTATGAGTCAGGAGGCACTGCAATCTTGTCCATAAACATTTGGTGACACTGGTACATACCCCCGTCAGAAGGGGGCGATGTGAGGCAGATTCCTATTCTTTATTTCTTTATTTCTATTTGTGCTCTGTTGCTGGTGATCCACATTTCCATCAGCACAGCGGGTTAGCAGTGACATAATGTGTATGTAGGCCCCTGGAGAATAACATTAACCCTGCTAGAGCCCACATTATTTATCTCGGTGTTTCTGACATCCGGTAACTTGTAGCCTGAGGGCAACCCATTCCAGGGAGAAATGGAGATGTGGCTATCACTCACCTGAAGCATTAGACACTTACATTTCCGCTGTATGTGGTGGTTTCTGCTAATTCTCAGGTAAAACTGCAGGGCTTTGTGTGAGGAGGGTGGGCTGAAACCACGAGGATGGCAGAGGCAGTAAATAAACAGAAGTAAAGGAGGGTGCCAGAAGCAATGGCAAGAGTGTGCAAGTAAGTGACAGATCTTTATCCAAATGTATGTCGGAATGACAGAGAGTGGCCAAGAGCTGGAGATCATGTAACAATCACATGTAAGGCCACCAGACGGCTCCGGGTCATCAGGGACAGTGCCCGGTCCTGGTTTTCTCCCCTTGCTTCTACAGACATGAAAAGGTACATTTTGAAAGGGGTTTTTAAAAATCCCAACAGCAGGATTTTAAAAATTCACGCTCTCCATACCTGGGAAGTTTGATTTCCAGTCATCCTCAGATTGTCATGGATTAGTAGAAGAGGAATGCACAAACTTTCTCCTCTCTTTCTTTTATACACACACACGCTCCCTCTCAGACAAACCCGCAGGCATCACCAGCTTTTCTTTGGTTGGGATCTACCAGCAACATCAGGCCCTCATCTTCATTTCAGCTGCTGGCAGGTTGGAATCCACCTGCAGCACTCATTCTCTCACACACACACACACACACACACACACACATATACACACACACGCACACATACACATCTCCCATTCATGCACTTGCACACACTGAAATCAGACCCCCTCTCTTTCTTTAGCCAGCAACCTCGGAACGTATTTCGTTCCTCTGCTGCTGCTCACTGCTGCCGCGTGGCTATTGGGGAGGTACCAATCTCTGCTCCTGGCACTGAAGCCCCATTCTGCTTCCTCCTCTGTGCAGACCCCTTGGTATTAAAAATTTGTGGGGCTTCAAGTTTCTCCATTCAGATCTTGCACATCACGAGATCGGCATAGAGAAAGTGCTATTCTTGCACAGCCCAAAGATAACATATGCCAATCACTAAAAATTCAAAAATTCAAAAATTATTATTATTATTTTTTATCTTTGCTTTCTAATCCTAGTTTTCTAATTGGTTGTTCACAGGCTTTTTTTCCCACCTTCCCTTTCTTAGTCTTTTGCCAATTCATTTTATAGGGTATCTTTTTCTCTGTTTCTTCTCTATCTACCTATTTTCTTCTTTTCTTCCCTCAAACACAGTCAGGCTATCAATCTTACATGCTGTCTCTCTCTCTCTCACACACACACTCAAATTCTCATTATCATACGCTGCCTCTCTCTCACACACACACATACACACAGAGGCACAGGCTCTCGCACTCACATGCTGTCTCACACACACAGCTCTCACACTCAAAAGCTCTCTCTCATACATAAAAATACACTGTCTCTCTTTCACATGCTGTCTCTCTCACAAACACACAGGCTCTCACTCCACATGCTGTCACACACACTAACACACAGGCTCTCAAATGCTGTCTCTCCAATCATACAGGCTCTCACTCCCACACACAGTCTTTCAACTCACTCTGTAAAACACCCAGTCTCTCAATCTACTCTCATACACACACATACTCTACAGGGCCTCAGCCTCTCTCTAACCTCTTTGCCTCTCTTCGCGGGTCATCGCGGGATGGGCTCCACAGCGGTCCTGATCTTCTCAGGCCGCCGCAAGGTGGGATCAATGGCGGCCCTGCTACAAACACTATTGCTCCTCTGCCACACAGTTGATGCTCCTCCTCCTTCCTGCCCACGCAACTCCGGCAACATTTTCCATCCGAGACCATGCAGGCAGGAAGGAGGAGGGACTCCTGGACGTGAATTTTTCTTCGGGCCGTGGTGGGATGAGCTGCACCACAGCCCTGCCGATCTTCCTGCTGTGCGCAGCCGGATCACAGTATCAAAGTAACATGCCCCCTTGCCCCCCCCCCCCCCAGTACAAAACTGCTTCCTGCTTTTTCTGCCGCCGGTGGACCCGATCCAACAGTGGCAGAAAAAGCCAAATTCTTCCACCACCAGTGCTGCCCCGCACAATAGCACGTTTTGCACACCCGGTGGCGCTGGGCCAGCCCACAAGTTTCACTGTCCCTAATTTATCCAGCTAACTCAGGGGAGGTACAGGATGGAGTGAAGTTATCAGGCTAAGTCAGGCAGATAATTTCAGGGCTTTCTCAGAGCAGTCCTAGCCAGTTAAATATATCCGGGTTAATCAGGTATATTCTGCAGTGTGCCTGAGCTGCTTATTATCCGGTATAAATTAGGCAGATATTATTTCCAGCCTCTTCATGGCTCAGTAATTACCTCAACGTTTCTTGCTTTCCTTAGAGAAATTGGAATTTCAAGTCCATCCAGGCTCTGGGATAAACCAGAACTGAGGACCTGCAACCACCTGGACTCAAAGACCCCAGGAGCAGACATGAGGAGGAACATGTGGTCGTGGATATAGAGAGTGCTCTTAAAGCCACATGTTGGCTGAGCGTTCTGCTCTTACTCTGCTCCTCTAGGCACTCTGGGTGTATGGGCAGGTGGAACCTGTAAAGCTTGGAGTCTCCTGTATGTAGCTGCCATGGATTCAGGAGTGTTACAGCCCTTTGCATGGTACAGTATTATCCTGCTGTTATTGCACTGCCCTTGTACATCCCGTACATGATGGGGATTCACCTGACCAGTCCCTGGCTGCTGACAGATTAGAGGGCAGGGCCCAGGAACATCACAAGCAGAGTCAGAATAAGGCAGTAGAAGTTTTTGTTTCACTTCCTCATCTGACTGAGTCACTGTGAGCTGTGTCGCTGTCCCAGACCTGACAGTAATAATCCGCATTGTCCTCTGCCAGGGCCCCGGAGATGGTTAATGTGGCAGTGTTACCGGAGTTATCGCCGGAGAATCTGTCTGGGATCCCTGACTCTCTCCTGCTATCGCTATATATAAGCAGCCGAGGGGCAGTGCCAGGCTTCTGCTGGTACCAGTGCACGTGCTTACTGCCAATATTACTCCCTGAGCAGGTTAATCTCGCAGTTTGCCCGAGGGACACGTCCACTGAGGATGGCTGACTCAGCACATACTGAGCAACTGCACCTGACAAAAAGGTGAGAAAACCCATCAAAATCATTATTAGCTGAAGTTAAATTAACATATTTTGGTCAATAAGAAACAAGGAGCTATAAGAGTATAAAATGTCAGTGATTTCTCTTAAAACTCTTCCCCTTACATGCAGAGCGCAGGAGGAGCGTAAGGAGGAGAGGAGCCCAGGACATGGTGCAGGAGGGAACCAGAGAGCGCGGCTTTCTGGGGGAGGCCTCCAGGTCTTTCTTATACCCCTGCAGAGCTGTGACCCCGCCTCTTCATGCAAATCTGTTCTCCTCTCATTGGTTCTTTCTGCCACAGGCCCCACCTTGCTCGCCTTTCATTGGCTGCTACTGCTGCAGGTTTCTCTTTTCCTTTATATGGTTGCTACTTTAGCGCTGCTCATTGGTTGTTGGTCCTCACAATGGTGGCTGCTGCAACAGAGGCTTCACTTTCTGGTCTATGTACAGGGCCATTGGACAACTACAGGCAATACATCTGCAAATTCAGGCTTTTTCAGACTTCACCACCAGTTTTGCATTTTTCTTTGCCTTTGTGCTGGATTTTGCCTAATTGTGTTCCTGGCTGTGATTGTCTGTCTCTGACAGGGGTAACCTAGTGACAGAATGAATGACAGCAGATAAAGACAAGAATGGCCCATCCAGTCTGCCATGAAACTTTTTTTTTTTCCGGTTAGTAGCAACTGCCACTCTGTGTAGGCTACCCCCAAGCCTTCTGTAATTTTCAGGAAGGATACCCCTAAGTAAAACACTTTCCTCCCTCTCATGAGGATGGGGAGCACTGTGTGTGTGCCCTGCTCCATGCCCACCACTGCTCGCCTGTGCACGGTGCCAGGCACTGAGTAATGGAGCTGAAGTTTCAGGGGTTATTTGTTGAGAACATTCCCCCTCTGTCCTACAAGAGGGAGATTTAAACTGAACACAGCAGACAGATAAAGCAAGGGAATCGCTACAAACTGGTAAGAAGATGGGGCACTGTGATTAGATTGTATTTAGGTTTCCCCCTTGTGTGTTGGCAGGAGATAAAGGATAAACCCAGGATGATGTTGATGGGATGGAAGTCTCACCGGATCCTCAATGTGCTCTTAGGCAAATCAGAGGCGCTCTTGACAGCAAGTTCCTGTCTGAAGGGAGAGTTTCCTGGTCCTAGCTCTGGCTGCTCCACATTGAATTCACATCTAAGGGTGATGCTGCAGCTGCCAAGCACACCCTGCTCATCTAACCCAAGGCAAACAGCATCTGGCACTCAGACAGCAACTCAACACTTTCCTGATGAGCCCCAGCTACAGCTTCTGTTTCTGTATAACTACAGTGACCTCTGCTGGAGGCAAGAAGCACAGCAGCAGTGCCAACCCTCACTCCTATGAGACTTTCCAGGGTGAGACCTTCCTATTCATCTCTTAAGAGAAACCAGCACTGGAGCGAGAGAAGGAAAGAAGCAAGAGGACACTGGGACAGCTGCAGCTTCAAATCACAAAGCTCATTCTTCTCTTTCTAACTCCAGAGCAACAGAACAGATTATACTACTGAACTGTACATTGAAAAACTGATTACACTGTAACCTCCTGTCACATCCCTTAGCTCGCAGGGAACATAAGAACATAAGAAATTGCCATGCTGGGTCAGACCAAGGGTCCATCAAGCCCAGCATCCTGTTTCCAACAGAAGCCAAACCAGGCCACAAGAACCTGGCAAGTACCCAAACACTAAGAAGATCCCATGCTACTGATGCAATTAATAGCAGTGGCTATTCCCTAAGTAAACTTGATTAACAGCCGTTAATGGACTTCTCCTCCATGAACTTATCCAAACCTTTTTTGAACCCAGCTACACTAACTGCACTAACCACATCCTCTGGCAACAATTTCAAGAGCTTTATTGTGCGTTGAATGAAAAAGAATTTTCTCCGATTAGTCTTAAATGTGCTACTTGCTAACTTCATGGAATGCCCCCTAGTCCTTTGAAAGTGTAAATAACCGAGTCACATCTACTCATTCAAGACCTCTCATGATCTTAAAGACCTCTATTTATTTATTTAATTTATTTAACACTTTTCTATACCGACCTTCATGGGCAAAACCATATCAGATCGGTTTACATCGAACAAGGGTAAACAACTGTAGTGACAACAAACTTAAACAAAGGAGTGGAAGAGACAAAGTTACATTGAACAAGGAATATGGAACTTGGAAGCTTAATCAGCTAGAAAGAAAGGTTATAGCAGGCTGAAGTTTATAACTATAATACTATTATTAAGATAATGCCTAAGGTGCTTAGGAGTATCGGAGTCTATTGTCCAGGCAGGAGATAAGGCTAAACAATTCAGTCATGTCCTACAGGCATAGAGTAAGGGCAGACTAGTGAATGTCAGGGGGTTCAGAGAAGGCTTGACTGAAGAGCCATGTCTTGAGTTTTTTCCTAAATGTTAGGAGGCAGGGTTCCAATCTGAGGTCTGAGGGGATGTTATTCCAGATATCTGGGCCTGCTATTGAGAAGGCTCGGTCTTTTGTCGAGGTAAGGCGTGTGGCTTTAGTAGGGGGAAATTGCAGTATTCCTTTGTGAATTTCTCTCGTTGGTCTGTTTGGGGAATGTAGTTTGAAAGGGATTTCGAGATCTAGTTGAAGTTGGTGGTGGATGGATTTGTGTATTAGAGTGATTGATTTGTGTAGGATTCTAAAATTCACTGGTAGCCAATGTAGGTTCCTGAGGATGGGTGATATGTGGTCTCCACGGTTGGTATTGGTCAGTAGTCTCGCTGCGGCATTCTGTATCATCTGTAATGGCTTGGTGGTAGATTTAGGGAGGCCTAGAAGGAGGGCGCTGCAGTAATCAATTTTGGCGAACAACAAAGATTGGAGAACTGTCCTGAAATCCTGGAAAAATAGGAGGGGTTTGATACGTTTTAGAACCTGGAGTCTGTAGAAGCAGTCTTTGGTTGTGGTATTGACCATTCTCTTCAGGTTTAGGCGATTGTCGAGAATTACCCCGAGGTCTCTTCCATATTGATGGGTGGAAAGAGTATTGTGGGTGTTCTGATGGTGGAAATTGTTTTGGTTTGAGGAGATGAAGAGGAGCTTCATCTTAGAGGCATTAAGGACCAGGTTTAAGCTGTTGAGAACCATAAACCATCTCTATCATATCCCCCTTCAGCTGTCTCTTCTCCAAGCTGAACAGCCCCAACCTCTTCAGCCTTTCCTCATAGGGGAGTTGTTCCATCCCCTTTATCATTTTGGTTGCCCTTCTCTGTACCTTCTCCATCGCAATTATATCTTTTTTGAGATGCGGCGACCAGAATTGTACACAGTATTCAAGGTGTGGTCTCACCATGGAGCGATACAGAGGCATTGTGACATTTTCCGTTTTATTAACCATTCCCTTCCCAATAATTCCTGACATTCGGTTTGCTTTTTTGACCGCTGCAGCACACTGAGCTAACAATTTTAAAGTATTATCCACTATGATGCCTAGATCTTTTTCCTGGGTGGTAGCTCCTAATATGGAACCTAACATCGTGTAATTACAGCAAGGGTTATTGTTTTCATCTTTCTCCTGCAATTACCTTGAACTTGAGTACTGGTTAACATGTTAGCAAGAAATTACAAATGAATTTACAATCTCTTGATCTGACTGGACTGTATTGGTTATGATTTCACAAACTGAGCTTTTCACAAAGAACATGAACCAATCAGAAATCATTCCACTGTAACCTCATGTTCCTTTCCCCAGCTCACAGGGAGTTTCACTGTAACCTCATGTTCCCTCCCCCAGCTTACCGGGAGAACATAAGAACATAAGAAAATTCCATACTGAGTCAGACCAAGGGTCCATCAAGCCCAGCATCCTGTTTCCAACAGTGGCCAATCCAGGCCATAAGAACCTGGCAAGTACCCAAAAACTAAGTCTATTCCATGTTACCATTGCTAATGGCAGTGGCTATTCTCTAAGTGAACTTAATAGCAGGTAATGGACTTCTCCTCCAAGAACTTATCCAATCCTTTTTTAAACACAGCTATACTAACTACACTAACCACATCCTCTGGTAATAAATTCCAGAGTTTAATTGTGCGTTGAGTAAAAAAGAACTTTCTCCGATTAGTTTTAAATGTGCCCCATGCTAACTTCATGGAGTGCCCCCTAGTCTTTCTATTATCTGAAAGAGTAAATAACCGATTCACATCTACCCGTTCTAGACCTCTCATGATTTTAAACACCTCTATCATATCCCCCCTCAGTCGTCTCTTCTCCAAGCTGAAAAGTCCTAACCTCTTTAGTCTTTCCTCATAGGGGAGTTGTTCCATTCCCCTTATCATTTTGGTAGCCCTTCTCTGTACCTTCTCCATCACAATTATATCTTTTTTGAGATGCGGCGACCAGAATTGTACACAGTATTCAAGGTGCGGTCTCACCATGGAGCGATACAGAGGCATTATGACATTTTCCGTTTTATTCACCATTCCCTTTCTAATAATTCCCAACATTCTGTTTGCTTTTTTGACTGCTGCAGCACACTGAACCGACGATTTCAATGTGTTATCCACTATGACACCTAGATCTCTTTCTTGGGTTGTAGCACCTAATATGGAACCCAACATTGTGTAATTATAGCATGGGTTATTTTTCC
The DNA here is from genome assembly GCF_901001135.1 of Rhinatrema bivittatum. Lineage (NCBI taxonomy): Eukaryota > Metazoa > Chordata > Amphibia > Gymnophiona > Rhinatrematidae > Rhinatrema > Rhinatrema bivittatum. Next base: position 50,514,810 of record NC_042625.1, read on the forward strand.
CTATATGCATCACCTTGCACTTATCCACATTAAATTTCATCTGCCATTTGGATGCCCAATTTTCCAGTCTCACAAGGTCTTCCTTGTAATCTCATGTTCCTTTCCCCAGCTCATAGGGAGTTTCACTGTAACCTCATGTTCCCTCCCCCAGTTTACAGGGAGTTACACTGTAATCTCATGTTTCTTTCCCCAGTTCACAGGGAGTTTCACTGTAACCTCCTGTTTCATCCCCCAGCTCTCAGGGAGTTCCACTGTAACAAGCTGGTAGTTGGTCTTCCCATACAAGGTGATTTTGTTCTACCAGCTCAAAAATGATTGCGGGGAGAGAAAAGAGAACTGATTCCTACATAGGGAGTGCCACTGATTATTTGATTTGATTTTTAGAAACATTATTTATTTATTTATTTATATTTATTCTACATATGTAATCAATCACATATCTTATGTATAGTAATCTAAGCAATGTAAAATAAAAAACAAAATCACACCTGCAGCCAACTCCTCAGCAGCGTGGGTCCATTCAGAAGCTGCTGTTGGGTTTTGCATGGCTTCACTATGTTACAGTCTGGTTAGAAGAAACTTGAAGTCAGAAAGCAAAGTGTAACCCAGGAAAGAGGTTTATGTCTCAGTTCCCCTCAGGGCTGTGTCACTGTGGAAATGTTACTGCCAGCATACAGAAGGCAGTAATAATCCGCCTCGTCCTCTGCCTGTAGCCCGGTGATGGATAAATAGGCAGAGGTCCCAGATATGGAACCAGAAAACCTGCTGGGGACCCCTGAAGGTTTGTTGTTATTGTCGCTGCTGCTGCTGCTGCTATAGACGAACAATCGGGGAGCCTGCCCGGGTATCTGCTGGTACCAGGATGGGTAGTTATTCCCAGTGACAGCTCCTCCAGTCCTACTGCAGGGCAGCCTGACATCCCCTCCAGGGGATCCAAGGAGGGAGGGCTCCTGGGTCACCACAAACTGACCACTGACATCTGCAACAAACAACAAAAACACCATTGCATCAAAGAGAGGAGAAAACCATCAGAGGATACAGGGTTCATTTTATTTCCAGTCTTTGTTCTTTTACTCTGAGGGAATAAATCTGCCCCTTGCATGTGCAGCATGTGAGCAGCGTGAGGAGGAGAGGAGCCCAGGACATGGTGCAGGAGGGACCCAGCAGAGCCCGGCTTTCTGGGGGAGACCTCCAGTTCTTTCTTATACCCCTGCAGAGCTGTGACCCGCCCCTTCATGCAAACCTGCTCTCCTCTCATTGGCTGCTGCAGGCTCCTCCCTCATTCTCACACTCACTGCTCTTGCTCCTGGGCATTGCCTTAGCTTCCTCTCAGGGCTGGCTACTTGCAAGCTTTTGATTGATGGTCCTGCAGGCTCTCACAGGGCCGATGCAATATGGTGCGCTGAGCCGAGTGCACTCTTAACGTGCAGTTGGACGCGGGTAGAATAGGCGCTAATCAATCCCCTAATGCAATAAGGGGATTAGCGCTTATTCAATGCACGTGTAACGCGGAGTGAATGTAATAGTGCTCTTCACATGCAAACGCATGCGAATCAGGCTATTAGGCATTCACTACCGATGCAAAAAGAAAAATGTGCTTCTCTGATGCACATTTAACTGTCATCTATTAACGCCTGCCAGGAGCAGGCGTTAATAGATGTGCGCATAAAAAAAAGAATAAAAAGAAAAGAAATAAAAGAAAAAAATATTGACGATCGGGCCCATCACAAAAACCAACGCCAAGTTTAACGGCATCGGGCTTCGTTACCGGCAGACAGCCACGAAAACCGACGCTGATAATCCCGGCATTGGTTTTCATGACTAGGAGAAAGGCATCCGTTTTTGGTGGCCATTCCTGACAGTACAGGTGCTGCAAAAGCTAAAAAAAAAAAAAAAAGCTCCTTACCGGCGTACAGCAGTCATGAAAACCGTTTGGGTTCGTGTTAGAAAGGATGTGCTAAGGGTTGCAAGTGACCCTAGTGCATCCTTGCTAATGCGACCCCCCTAATTTAAATATTGCATGGAGCCCCCCATTTGGGGCACCATGGGCGCGTTAAGAGAGCAGGCACTGACTGTTCAGCGCCCGTTTTCTACGCAACTTTATTGCATCGTCCCGCAGTCTCTTACACCAGGGCCTATGGAATTCAAGATTGCGTGCACGTTTACCCGCAGTTCTACGCACATTTTTTGTTGCAAATGTTACTTCCGATGTAGCAATGGGTTTTGCACACCAGGGAGCTGCGTGTAAGATTCTGTGTTCTGTTTAGCACCTTCGCATGGAAATCCCATGCAAATGAAGGCATTAGCTGTTATCACCCCCTTATTCAGAAGGGTGCGCTGGCTTAACTTAGGTTTTCTTAGTGCTGGAAGTTTTACTCCTGGTCAGAGGAGACGTTGCCAGCATTAGTGTCAGTCTATGGGCAGAAGCTGGAGTTCTGCCACCGGGACCTGTAGCTGGGGTTTTCTCCACAGAAAACATGCTGTGCACTTGCAAAGCCCGTTCTCTGTGCACAAAAAATGTTTTCTACGCTGAAAACATTTTTGTGAGCATAAATCTTATTTTATGTACACAAATCTTGTTTTGTACACATAAACCTTTTATGTGCATAAACCATGTCTCACACCCCCCAAGTTAAAATGTGCATTCAGGCTGGGCTGAGCTCACATTTTTCCTAGAGCTTGCGCGCATGTTTTCCAGTCATTGCACTTTAACTCCCCATGCATTAGCAAACCCTTAGCTTATTGCAGGGCTTCCCAAGCTAGGGGTCTCAAGTCCCTCAAACAGCAGCACCAATGGAAGTCAGCGTGAGGCCTGTGAGCCATCACGCGCTCACAGGCTCTGCTTGACACTGCCTTTGCATGATTTTCGGGTGCAACAGGAAGCCCTGGGTGGGGAAGGATGAGGGCTACTGTAGGGCCTGTGTGTTTGCACTAGTTTACAGGTCCACGCTTACTTTCGTTCTTGCTGCTGCTTGCAGATCACCTTCGGGCTAGGGACCAGCCATGAAGGAAGGGGAAGGCTGAGTGTGCATGGGTCGGTGGAGTTTGTCACTGATTCTCTCTTCTCACCCCCTTTCATCAGCCTACCCTCTCTTCCCATCACTTGTCATCCACCTTTGGCTTGGGGCTAAAAGAAAAATATTGCTGCTGACCCTGGACAGGGGGATATTTGGAGGAAGGGATCAGATGCAGGAGGGGTTTGAGGGCTGAATCAGGCGGAGGGCAATTGCCTGTGAGGAGCTGAGAGAAGGGGAAATGACAGAAAATCAAAAGGGGGATGTAAGAGAGGAGCTGGGGAATGAGAGGAGATCTATTGTGTGGGGGGGGGGGGGGGGGTTGAGAGAAGGGCTGGAGGGGACACTAGGAAGTGAGAGAGAGGAGGGAGGGGATGACAGAGGATCAGTTGGGGTTATAAGAAGGGCCGGGAAGGGTGAGAGACAGGATGGGTTGGGGAGATAAGCGAGCTCAGGGATCTATGAGGGGATCAGTTGAGGAGCACAGGTTGGGTCTATTGGAGAGGAGGAGATTAAGATAGGAATCCCTTCGGAAGGGGTGGAGGTTGAGAGAGGGGATCAACAGGAGTGCAGGAGGGGAACAGTGGAGTGATTGTTGGAGGGAGATCATAGCACTGCTAATTTGTTTTGGTCATCCTCTGGGGTCATGTGAATTTTCAATTGCTAAAATGGGGCCACATTGGCTTAAAGTTTGGGAAGCCCTGGTTTACTGCATCGGAAGTTAAAGTTTTTAACCTGTGACTTAAGAAACTGTGCACTGAGTTTCAGCTCATGGTTTTATCTCAAACCTTATTAATTCGGGCTCATTGGTTACCACTGCAGAGATCTTATCTCCTAGGCAATGGGGCAGGGCCACTGGGACAACTACAGGCGATAAATCTGCAAATTCAGGCATTTTCAGACTTCACCACCAGTTTTGGATTTTTCCTTGCCTTTGTTCCTGGATTTTGCCTAATTGTGTTCCTGGCTGTGATTGTCTATCTCTGACTGCTTCATAGTATGTGTGTGGGTCAAGGTTAGAAAGGGTCATGGGGGAGAATAGCCGTCTTCCAGCTGTCACAAGGCAGAGTGAAATGACCAACCCTAAAGCAGAGTCATCCCAGAGAAATTCTACTGGAAAATGGGCTAAACACATCCCACAATTTCTTTATCTCTTCTTGGCTTTCGCTACAAAAGAACGATGCACTTTTTTCACTATCACCAAAGTACGGGGGTAACCCGGTGACAGAATGAATGACGGCAGAGAAAGACAAAAATGGCCCCATCCTGTCTGCCCTGCAAGTTTTATTTTTATTTCTTTAAGGGTAGTAGCAACTGCCGCTCCGTGTAGGCTACCCCCAAGCCTTCTGTAATTTTCAGGAATAAGAAGAAAATCTGCAGACAATCATGGAGAGGAGACTCCTCAGTAAGTCATTGTCCTCCCTCGCACGAGGATGGGGAGCACTGTGTGTGTGCCCTGCTCCATGCCCACCACTGCTCGCCTGTACACGGTGCCAAGCACTGAGTAATGGAGCTGTTTCCAGGGTTATTTGTTGAGAACATTCCCTCTCTGTCCTACAAGAGGGAGATTTAAGCTGAACACCACAGACAGGTAAAGCAAGGGAATCGCTACAAACTGGTAAGAAGATGGGGCACTGTGATTAGATTGTATTTAGGTTTCCCCCTTGTGTGTTGGCAGGAGATAAAGGATAAACCCAGGATGATGTTGATGGGATGGAAGTCTCACCGGATCCTCAATGTGCTCTTAGGCAAATCAGAGGTGCTCTTGACAGCAAGTTCCTGTCTGAAGGAAGAGTTTCCTGGTCCTAGCTCTGGCTGCTCCACATTGAATTCACATCTAAGGGTGATGCTGCAGCTGCCAAGCACACCCTGCTCATCTAACCCAAGGCAAACAGCATCTGGCACTCAGACAGCAACTCAACACTTTCCTGATGAGCCCCAGCTACAGCTTCTGTTTCTGTATAACTACAGTGACCTCTGCTGGAGGCAAGAAGCACAGCAGCAGTGCCAACCCTCACTCCTATGAGACTTTCCAGGGTGAGACCTTCCTATTCATCTCTTAAGAGAAACCAGCACTGGAGCGAGAGAAGGAAAGAAGCAAGAGGACACTGGGACAGCTGCAGCTTCAAATCACAAAGCTCATTCTAAGAACATAAGAACATGCCATACTGGGTCAGACCAAGGGTCCATCAAGCCCAGCATCCTGTCTCCAACAGTGGCCAATCCAGGCCATAAGAAACCTGGCAAGTACCCAAAAACTAAGACTATCCCATGTTACTGTTGCTAGTAATAGCAGTGGCTATTTTCTAAGTCAACTCAATTAATAGCAGGTAATGGACTTCTCCTCCAAAAACTTATCCAAACCTTTTTTAAACACAGCTACACTAACTGCACTAAACACATCCTCTGGCAACAAATTCCAGAGTTTAATTGTGCGTTGAGTGAAGAAGAACTTTCTCCGATTAGTTTTAAATGTGCCACATGCTAACTTATTGTCTTTGTAACTCCAGAGCAAGGAAAGTACAAAATTCCACAACAGTTCAGATTATACTACTGAACTGTACATTGAAAAACTGATTACACTGTAACCTCTTTTCACATCCCTTAGCTCGCAGGGAGTTATATGGTAACCTATTGTTCCATCCCGCAGCTCACAGGGAGTTACTTTGTAATCTCCAGTCCCATCCTCAATCTCACAGGGAGTTACACTGCAACCTTCTGTCCCATCTCACAGCTCACAAGGAGTTACATTGTAACATCCCATTCCCTCCCCAGCTCACAGGGAGTTACACTATAACTTGCTGACCCTTTCCCAGTTGACAGGGAGTTACACTGTAACCTCCTGCCCCATTCCGCAGCTCACAGGGAGTTACACTGTAACCTCCTCTCATCCCCCCAGCTCACAGGGAGTTACACTATAACTTGCTGTCCCATTCCCAGTTGACAGGGAGTTACACTGTAACCTCCTGCCCCATTCCGCAGCTCATAGGGAGTAACACTGTAACCTCATGTTCCCTTCCCCAGCTCACAGGGAGTTACACTTTTAGAAGGTGTTACTTGCTCTTCCCTTAGAGGGAGATTTTGCTCTACCATCTCTTTGTGAAATGCAAATGTGATTGAGGGGAGAAAAGAGAAAAATGATTCTTGCAGAGGGAGTGCCACAAATTATTTGATTTGCTCTTTCTAAATGTTATTTATTTATTAACATTCTACTTATTTGATTGATCAGGTATCTTACGAATAGAAATCTAAGTGATACACAATAAAAACAAAATCACACCTGCAGCCAACTCCTCAGCAGCCTGGGTCCATTCAGAAGCTGCTGTTGGGTTTTGCAAGGCTTCACTATGTTACAGTCTGGCTAGAAGAAACTTGAAGTCAGAAAGCAAAGTGTAACCGGGGGAAAGAGGTTTATGTCTCAGTTCCCCTCAGGGCTGTGTCACTGTGGAAATGCCGCTGCCAGCATACAGAAGGCAGTAATAATCCGCATTGTCCTCTGCCTGCAGCCCGGTGATGGATAAATAGGCAGAGGTCCCAGATATGGAACCAGAAAACCTGCTGGGGACCCCTGAAGGTTTGTTGTTATTGCCGCTGCTGCTGCTATAGACGAGCAATCGGGGAGCCTGCCCGGGTATCTGCTGGTACCAGGATGGGTAGTTACTCCCAGTGACAGCTCCTCCAGTCCTACTGCAGGGCAGCCTGACATCCCCTCCAGGGGATCCAAGGAGGGAGGGCTCCTGGGTCACCACAAACTGACCACTGACATCTGCAACAAACAACAAAAACACCATTGCATCAAAGAGAGGAGAAAACCATCAGAGGGTACAGGGTTCATTTTATTTCCAGTCTTTGTTCTTGTACTCTGAGGGAATAAATCTGCCCCTTACATGCACAGCACGTGAGGAGCGTGAGGAGGAGCGGAGCCCAGGACATGGTGCAGGAGGGAACCAGCAGAGCGCGGCTTTCTGGGGGAGACCTCCAGTTCTTTCTTATACCCTGCAGAGCTGTGACCCGGCCCCTTCATGCAAACCTGCTCTCCTCTCATTGGCTGCTGCTGCTACTGTTGCAGGTTTCTCCTTTCCTCTCATTGGTCACTACTTGCTGGCTCCTCATTGGACACTAGTCCTGTAGGCTCTCACACTGGTGGTTGCTGCAGCAGAGACTTCACTTTCTGGGCTATGGGCAGGGCCCTGGACAACTACAGAAAATAAATCTGCAAAATTCGGCATTTTCAGACTTTCCCACAGGTTTTGCATTTTTTTCTTCTCTTTTTTCATGGATTTTGCCTACTTGTGTTCCTGGCTGTGATTGTCTATCTTTGATTCCCTCACAGTCTTTATATGGGCTGAGGTGAGAAAGGGATGTGGGGGAGACTGAGCCCGCCCAGTTGTCACAAGAAAGAATGGGGCAATTCCAGCCCTAAAACAAAATCATCTCAGAGAAATTCTGCTGGAAATAGAGCTAAATAAATCCCACAATATTTGTTGATACTTTTCAGCCACTTCTTCTTAGCTTTGGCTAGAAGTGAATGATGCAGTTTATTCGCTATTTTACAAAACTCCATCCAAAATACAGAGGCAGCAATTGGTAGGGAGACTGAGAGAATCTGCAGGCCACCATGAGGGGGAGACCCCTCAGTAAGTCACTGTCCTCCCTCTCATGAGGATGGAGAGCCTGTGTGTGTACCCTGCTCCATGACCATCACTGCTCGCCTGTGCACGGTGCCAGGCAGTGAGTAATGGAGCTGAAGTTTCAGGGATTATTTGTTGAGAACATGCCCCCTATGTCCTACAAGAGGGAGATTTAAGCTGAACACCACATACAGATAAAGCAAGGGAATGGCTACAAACATTGTAACTTGCTGTCCCATTCACAGCTCACAGGAAGTTACACTGTAACCTCCTGCCCCATCCCCTAGCTCACAGGGAGTTACACTGTAACCTCCTGTCCCCTTTCCTGCACTCAGGGAATTACACAGTAACCTCCTGTTCCCTTCCCAACTCACAGGGAGTTACACTGTAAACCTTGGTTCTAACTCCCCACTTACAGGGAGTTAACATTGTAACCTGTCCCATCCCCCAGCTCACAGGAGGTTAAACTGTAATCTATTGTCCCATTCCCAGCTCACAGGAGGTTAAACTGTACTGTCCCATCCCCCAGCTCACAGGAGGTTAAACTGTAATCTACTGTCCCATTCCCAGCTCACAGGGAGTTCCACTGTTACACTTTAACTGGCAGTTTCATCCTGCAGGTAGTAGTGAATCCCAGTGTTATGTGTTTTGCTATCCTATAAGCATTAAAACATTTGCACAATAAGCCCAATGTGGCTGACCTCACATTAAGAATGGAAGTTTCTGGGCCATGGTCCATTGCCTCCTGGCAGAGATGCACCTGACTGGGTGCTGTGTGGATGTGTTTAGTGCTGGATTGGACCAGGGTCGGATTGGCCTATCGGGGGATTGGGCATCCCTGGTGGGCTGGTTACTTCGTTCACCTGTTTTGTTTTGTTTTTTAAGCTTCCTGGCCTGAAGAAAAGGTTGGTGGGGCCACAGCCCAAAGAGAAACCTGCACAGCTGAGGCCCTCTTCCTCCCACCCACCCCCATCTTGCAGTTGCAGCTGGTAGCAGTGGCCATCTTCCACCTCCCTTCCCGGCAATGAGGAGCAGCGCTGCATTCCCACAGCAGCCAAAGACAAGGCCAGAAGAAAGGGGAAGGCCTGAAAACAAAGCCCTTATGATAATCTGCAAAGCCATGCACAATCTAACACCCCTTGACCGTAACACTCCTCTACATCCCCATGAATCCTCAAGACCGATTAGATCGGCATACAAAGGCACACTCTATGCCCCATAGGAAACGTGCTCTCTATCCCCCTCAATGGAACGCTCTTCCGCCTGAACTCCGGCAAGAACCTTGCCTACCGACTTTCAAAAAGAAACTTGAAACCTGGCTATTCAAACTAGCTTACCCATTACCAGATGAGTTTTGCCACTAGCATACCTCCACGATCACTTCCATGACCTCCTTCACCGACTTTTTTGTACATTTATTTATTTATTCTTACCTTATTTTAATTTATTTTACCTTATTTTATTTTAAATCGCACTGGTGGAGATTTACTGTCTTCTGCCTTATCGACTCTTCGCTGACTAAATGCCTCACTTGTTAACAGTTGCTAATTCTTCCCCAGTTGTATCTTCTGTTTCCCCCAGTTCTATGTAACCCAGTTCCATGTAATGCCTGTTGCAATTTTATGTTACACTGTAAACCGATATGATATGTATCTTGCCACATGAATGTCGATATAAAAAAGTTCAAAATAAATAATAAATAATAATAAAACTCTATGGGCCGGATTTTAAAAGGGTTACGTGCATAAGTTATGCGCATAACCCTCTTAAAAGGCCCCTGCGTGCGCCAAGCCTATTTTGCATAGGCTCGGCAGCGGGCGCAAGCCCCGGGATGCGCGTAAGTCCCGGGGCTTTGCAAAGCGGGCGTGTCGGGGGCGTGTCAGGTGGGCGGCGCAAATTTCAGGGCGGGGCGAGAGGCGTGTCGGGGGCATGACGCCACCCCGGGGGTGTGGTCGAGGCCTCCGGACCAGCCCCCGGGTCGGGTGATGGCACGCCAGCAGCTCTCTGGCAGGCGTAAATCTGCTGACAATGGTAGGGGGGGTTTAGATAGGGCCGGGGGGTGGGTTAGGTAGGTGAAGGGAGGGGAAGGTGAGGGGAAGCGGAAGGAAAGTTCCCTCCGAGGCCGCGCCGATTGCAGAGCGGCCTCGGAGGGAACAGGCAGCGTGCGCTGGGCTTGGCACGCACAGGTTGCACAAATGTGCACCCCCTTGTGCGCGCCGACCCCGGATTTTATAAGATATGCGCGGCTACGCACGTATCTTATAAAATCCAGCGTACTTTTGTTCGCGCGTGGTGCGCGAACAAAAGTACACGCGCACGCTGTTTTTGAAAATTACCCCTATGTGTACATACGTGTGGTATGAGAGAGAGTGAGCCTTGGTGTCTGTATGAGAGAGCACCTGCATGTACATATGAGACAGACTTTATGTGTGTGTGAGAGAGCCTGCATGTGTGATTCAGAACCTGCATGTGTATGTGAGAGCGAGAGCCTGCATATGTGTGTCAGAGCCTGGTGTGTATGAAAGAGCAACAGAGCCTGTGTGTATGTGAGAGACTACGTATGTATGACAGAAAGCGAGAGCCTGCCTGTGTGCATGTGAGAGCGAAAGAGACTGTGTGTGTGTGTCTAGGAGTGAGAGAGTCTATGTATGTGATAGCATATATGTGAATGAGCAAGAACCTGTGTGTGTGACAGCATGTGTGTGTTTTAGGGGGGAGAGAGAGGTTCCCCTCCCCCAATCCACAACTATCTGTGAGTGACTAGAAGTCCAATGATTCCAGGTATGGAGAGCTGGAGATTTTTCATCCTATTATTTTAATTTTTTTTTATTTCATGTGTCTACCTTTTGAAATATTTGGTGTTTGGGAAGGATTAGAACAAAATTGTGAGTTATTTTAATTACTGGATGTTTGTTGGCTGTTGCCTGCTTGACATATTTATTCTTTTTATTAGTATGGTTTTAGATTTGAATGATGTTTTATATCTCTTGGCTTTATTGCTTAATGTTTTATGAGGAATGATGTTGTTTCTGTTTTCCATTGTTGCACTGCATAGTAGTCAGGCTTGCTGTGGTTTCCTCAGCATGTGCATGAGCGAGAGTGAGTGAACCAATTAGCATGTGTCTGAGTGAGAGAGAATGAGTTAGCCAATGAGCATATGTGTGAGGAAGATGACTTTTTATACTAGTGAGCATATGTGTGAGTCAGTCTGCAAGTGTGTGAAAGAAAATATAAGGGAGTTTGTGTGAGAATGAACATATATGTTAGAAAGCATGAATTTATAAGAGAGAGAAGAAAGATTATGCATACCTCCTATCCCTGACTAGTCCATGACAATTTCAGCATGACTGGAATCTAAAGTTGTTGCGTCCATCGGTCTTCGACGGCTTCGCCCCGCCTACCTCTCTCTACTTGCGGCTCCTCCCGCTCACCTTGGACTGATGGCCGCGGTGCCTGCTTGCCGACCTCTCCAGTGTCCCCGGACTGGCTTTGGTGCTGCCTCCCGCCATGCTCCTTCAAGGTACCTCGAGGGTGTGCGCGTGCACGCCGCCCTCATCTTTATTTCCACGTTGGCGCGAACCTCAGGGGCGTCCCCCCTGTTCTGATGTCACGGCTCCAAGGTATATCTGCCTACAGCATTTGCTAGCTCGTTGAGTTAGCAACGGAATTTGTATGGATGGGATTCGCTCTCCATTCCTAAGCTACTCTGCCACTCCAGCTCTATCTGGAACTCTTACTACCCTTTGGGGTCACTACGGGGTACCCGCTCCTCGGGGGCCTCTCTGCTTCTTTCAGGTGCTATCAGGAAACCGGTACTCGCTCCTCGAGGGCCCATGTTCCCTGTGTCGCTGTCTGCAACTTCTACCTTCTACTTGGAAGAACTAACTACAGTTTCCATCTGTGAGTACAGTCACCATCTCTCTCCACAGTACTGCTTCACTGGAATCAGGTACTCGCTCCTCGAGGGCCTGCCCTCTGCTCCGGTGCCAGACCTCTCGTCTCGTGGAATCTCTGCTACTGCTAGTGAGTACAACACTACCGAGTCTCTCTGCTCTACGGGATCAGGTACTCGCTTCTCGAGGGCCTGCTCTCCCTGTCTCGCAGCTCTCCTATTCTACTTTGGACTCCGTATGCTAATCTTATTGTGTGCTCATATCTCTCAGTCTCTTTCCACTACAGCACTGCCTACAGAGGATCTGCTGTTCCAGTGTTCTGGGAGAGACCTGCCCAGCCGGGCTCAACATCATTCAGTCTCTGTCCTGGGCACATCTAAAAAAGCCCAGCTCCCTCCAGCAATCTATATTTTTAAAAACTGATACCCCCCAAACAGAACTCATGGTCATGGGAAGGGTATTAGTTACCCTAAGCAAATCTTACAGCCTTGTGCACACACACACACACACACACACACACACCCTCTACAGTCGCACACACACAATTCAATTATGCATTTATAACAGATTTTCACATGAAAAAAGAACATTCAAAAGTACAGTCTTCTGAGGCAAAAATATCACTGACAACATGCATATTATAATTACATGAACTGCTGTGGTGCCAAGCAGAAAATCCTGCCAAAAAGACACTTGGAACTCCTATGAAATTACATTTTTTGTAATGTGTGCTGGGTATGGGCTTGGCCTTCAAAAAGCCATGAATAAACATAATTACCACTACAATAAAGTAAAGTACCCATACCAAAACAACCCTAACTGCCAGCATTCAAAGAGCAACATATTACACCAGGCCCTAGAACACCAATACACTTCCTATTAGGAAAACAGAACAAATCAGACTGCTATAGATCACTACAGATAAATTATATGGTTGCAGAATACCTCCCCTCGATCACACATGGCGGACACAGACAGACCCTGAACAAATACAGAAAAGAGACCAGAAATTATAAATAGAAACATGCTGAGAAGAAGTGAACTGGAACCCACAGCAGGCGAGCCTTTATAAGCAGAGCAACAATGAAAAAACAGAAACATTACCATTCTTCATAAAACATACAAAAAATAAAATCAAGAAATGTAAAACATCAATCATAATAGTAAAATCATAGTCATAAAAAAAAATAAATATTTCAAACTAGTTAAATAGAATATTCAAAATTTCCCAAACATCAATAAAATATTTCAAAACAACTGATGAATAAGAAAATCTAATAACTAAAATATGTTCTAAAATTTCCCAAAAATACAATAAAATATTGCAAAATAGTAGAAACATCAAATTAGAGACAATAATTAAAACTAATAAGGATTACAAAAATCTCCTGCTCTCCATACCTGGGATCTTTTGAGTTCCAGTCACCTTGAGATTGTTGTGGATTGGGGAGATAGGGCCACACAAACTTTATCTTCATACACACACATACACATAAATTCATTCTCTCACACACTCCATCTCTTAAATACATGCCTATGCTCTCACACACACTTGCTCTTTCTCCCTCACAGGCACATTATGTGTGTGTGAGCATGACTGTGAGACCCTGGATAGGCTCTGGCAGGCACACACACATGCACACAGGTTTTCACACAGAAACATAGAAATATAGAAATGATGGCAGAAAAGGACCAACGGTCCATCCAGTCTGCCCAGCAAGCTCATGGCAATTTCTGCCGTGCCATACAAATCAGCCCCATACTTAGTTTCCCAGACTGTCAAAGTCAGGGCCCTTGTTGCTTGCTGTTTGAGTCCAATTCCCCCATTACCTTCTGCCGTAAGAACAGAGAGCAATGTCAGAGTTACAGCAAGAGTTTCAGGTTTATTGGTTAAGGGCAGTAACAGACACACCAGCAAGTTACCCCTATGTTTATTTGTTTTCCCAGACTATGAAATTCAATATCCTTGTTGCTTGCTATCTGAATCTAATGCCCCTTTTCCTCTTATCCCCCTGTCGTTGAAGCAGAGAGCAATAAGGGAGTTGCATCAACAATATGAAGGCTTATTGGTTAAGGGTAATAACTGCCACATTAGCAAGTTACCCCATACACTAATTTCTTCATTTCCATCCTCTAGCCTTTAGGGATCCACAGTGTTTATCCCATGCCCCTGTTGTGTTTGAGGCATTGTGGACCCTTGATCGCAATGGAGATGACTTTGCCCATGGGGAGGAGCCCCATGGGGAACCAGTGTGATAGGCTGACACATTAGCAGACACAGAATAGATAGAGTCTTTATTGTACTGCTGTAAATAGATGGTAAAGCAGGAAGGTAAGGCACTGATCCACAAGTTGCCAATACGCTCAACAGGCTCAGAAGTATAGTCTCACCCAGATGTTCAGGATAGGCAGGAGCCCGCAGTGCGGGTAACGCTGCGGCTGGTGGGTGGAGTTGGAGCACCGGATCATAGAGGTACTCAGAGAGTGAAGGCGTCTTCCCAATGATAGAATGATGGGGCCGAAGGTCCGTGGTGCAGGATATGAAGTTGATAGGCCCTCGAGGAGTGAGTACCCAATGGTCCAATATCCTGGAAATGAATAGAGAGAAAAGACCCCTGAGGAGCGGTTGTCTAGGTTAGTGAGGACTCAGAAGGGAAATTGGAAGCGAGAGACCCCCGAGGAGCAGGTGTCTAGAGCTTCTGCTGGAGCAAGGCCCTTAGCATGAAAAGAGGCGTCTAAGCTTACAACTTAGAGCAGGCAGAGTAGCGAAGCGAAGTCTTTGCTAACTCAAAGTGGTAGTGGAGGCGGAGGCTAGATATTCCCGGAGGTACTGACGTCATGGGGTGGGGCCGCCCCGAGGTTCCCACCATGACGTGTATTTGAGAGTAGGAGATGTACACACTCGCGCCCTAGGAGGCCACAGGAATGAGCATGGCGGATGGGGACGCCCATGCTGGTCTGGAAACGCCGAGGCCCTTGGCACTCGGCACCGGAGACAGCCATCTTGCCCAAAGAGAGAGAAAGGGGAGAAAAAGAGGTAAGGCAGAGCGGTCACAGCCGTCTGCGACCGATGGATGCAACAGCCCCTTTGAAATCTTTCACAGTTTTGTCTTCACCACCTCCTCCAGAAGGGCATTCCAGGCATCCATCACCTTCTCCGAGAAGAAATATTTCCTGCTATTTGTTCTTTCTCCCTGGAGTTTCATTTTCTGACCCCTAGTTCTACTGATTTCTTTCCCACAGAAAAGGTTTGTTGTTGATTGTGCATCATTAAAACCTCTCAGGTATCTGAAGGTCTGTATCATATCTCCCCTGCACCTCCTGTCCTCCAGGGTATAAATATTTAGGTCCGTCATCCTCTCCTCATAAGTCATTTGATGGATTCTTCACACTATTTTGGTCACCCTTCTCTGGACCGCCTCCATCCTGTCTCTGTCCCTTTGTAGATACGGTCTCCAGAACTGACACAGAACTCCAGGTGAGGCCTCTCCAAGGACCTGTACAAGGGGATCATCACCTCCTTTTTCTTACTTGTTATTCCTCTCTCAATGCAGCCCAGCATTCTTCTGGCTGTAGCGTTCGCCTTGTCACATTGCTTCGCATATTCAGATTGCTAGACACACACACAGGATCTCACACAGAAACTCGCACACACACACATACACATGAACACAAGCATTGACACAGACATACACTCAAGCTCTCACATGGACAAACAAACATACACATCAGCACAATTTCTGACAGAGACACACATACAGGCTCTCACACAAAAACACACACATACACATGAACACAAGCTCTGATACAAACACACACACTCAAGCTCTCATACAGACACATGCACACAGGTTCTCACACACACACACACACATGGCTTCCTTTATCCAGGCCTTGGTGGGATGAGCTGCACCAGGGCTCCCTCCGTCCTCCTCTTCACTTCAGGCTGTGGTGGGATGAGCTCCACCATGGGCCTCGCCAGCTTGCTTCTCCCTTAAGTTCAGGTGTGGTGGGATGAGCACCATGGCCCCTCAGGCTGCTCTTTCTTTGGGCTGCACTGGCCTTTCTGCGAAGAGAGGGTCGGGAGCTGGAAAGCAGTGAGCGCATGCGCAGAGCTAAAAGGGGAAACTGCCGTGGCCTTTCCTAATGCCAACGGGTTGAGTTTCACTGGCAGCCCTGCAGCCTCTCCTGCTGCCGCTGCCCCCCCCCCCCCCAGTATGCCGCCCTGTGCAAATGCACGAATTTACTCAAAGCTTTCTGAAGGCCAACATGCTTTACAATAATCTTAATATCATATGGGTGCAGGTGTCTTTTTATTAAATCTTTCTGGTTGGTACTATAGCAGTTCATGTAAATAATATACATGTTGAAAAATTATATTTTTATTTTAGAATACTGAATGTTCGTTTTCCATGTAAAATCTGTTATTATAAATGCATAAGTTTTAATTATTTGCGGGAAGGTGGGGCCAGGATTGTGTGCAAGACTATAAGGTTCACTTATGACACCTAATACCCTTGAACCAGCCCTGAGTTATTGGCTCTGCCCAGTCTTGGCCAGGGCTTAATTTTCTCTTTTTATAAACCCAGGGATAAGTATGGATCATTTCTGGTTTCCCTCTCTCTTGGAGACGGTAGGCAGAGCACAGCCTGGGAATCATGAAAGCAGCAGCCTGTGCAGCTTGCAGTCAATGGGAATGTGCTAGAGTGATGGGAGGGTTGGGGAGAAGTGGAGGCAAACTACAGGCACAGGAAGGAAGGGGTTTAGCCAGGAGGAAGTGCCTGTGCAGTGCTGGGGAGGCTTCTGTCTGAGGTGACTGTGCTGAGCTCTGAGAGACGCAGCTGGCTGTGGAACCAGAGAGTCTCCTAGAGAAGGGGATTGGGAAAGGGAGGAGGCTGCTGCAGAATGGGGAAGGGCCGACGGCAAGCAAGAACTTTATACCAAGATGCAGCAGTGCTGGACTGGGGCGCTCACTGTGTGAGCACATAAGCAGCAGTACAACAGTAGCCTTCCTCCTCCCTTTACACCCCCTTTATGTAGTCCTGCCCCTCCCCCCCCTCCCCACACACTATTTCGCCTCTTACTTTTACATCTTATTAATTTTGTATCATTGTATAATTGCCTTGTAATTCCATAAGTATTACTTGTACTCAGCCCTCAGTTGTACACAGCCCTCAGTTGTACACAGCCTTCAATTGTACACAGAACTTCAATTGTACACAGCCTTCAATTGTATATAGCATTCAATTGTACACAGCCTTCAATTGTACACAGAACTTCAATTGTACACAGCCTTCAATTGTAAACAGCCTTCAATTGTACACAGCCTTCAATTGTAAACAGCCTTCAATTGTATACAGCCTTCAATTGTTTCTCATGGTTTGAATTATCTATCCTCTTTATTGGTATATGATAATCGCAGTTTTATAACCACTTAATCTGGTTTCAATTGTTTTTCCTTTCTGCGTTCCTTTTATTTCTCCCTCTTAGTCTCTCTCGTTCCCTTCCCCGCCTCCTCCTTTTTCTAGCCTGCCCCCCTTTCCCCTTTCCTCGTTCATTGTAATTTTCTGTTCTTTTCAGTTCATTGTAAACCGGTGTGATGTGTTTTACGAACATCGGTAAATAAAGGTTCATAAATAAATAAGTAAATAAATAATGTTAGAACGAGTGTTGTATGTCTGTGTTAGAGAGAGTGAGCGAGAGAGACACGTGCCCATACACACTTTCAGGCCGATACGGTACAGGGCGCTCCGGTGTTAATTTCTGCCAGCGCCGGGGAAGTGCACAGAAGAGCAGTAAAAACTTAAGTCGGAGGGTGCTTTTCTGTGCACCCTCCGACTTAATATCATGGCGATATTAAGTCGGAGGTCCCGAAAGTTTAAAAAAAGTGAAAAAAAAAAAAGAAAAAAATTTGAAATAGGCCTGCGGCTCGCAGGTTGAAAACCAGACACTCAATTTTGCTGGTGTCCGGTTTCCGAATCCGTGGCTGTCAGCGGGCTCGAGAACCGACGCCGGCAAAATTGAGCGTCGGCTGTCAAACCCACCGACAGCACCCGCTCCTGTCCGAAAAGAGGCGCTAGGGACGCGCTAGTGTCCCTAGCGCCTCTTTTTACCGCCGGCCCTAATTTAAATAAATTAAATTACTGTATCGCGCGCTCAGGAGAGCAGGCGCTCGCCCGCTCTCCCGCGATTTTTACTGTATCGGCCCGTTTGTCTGTGAGAGAGAGTATGTATGTGGGTATCTTTATCTCTGACACAATCACACACACACACATTCTCAGTGTGTGGGTGTGACTTTATGTCTGAGAGAGAGTATGTGTCTTTGTGTGTGTTAGTGTATATGTGCTAATAAAGTTTCTGTGATCTAAAAATCTGTTTGTGACTGAGCGTGTGTGACTGACACTGGCTGGCAGTGTCATTACTTGCAATTGGTTCAAGAACCAGACCGGGGATCCAGGATGTATCTCTGTAAGAGATATAAACAGATGTGCAGGGGACCCAATCAATTTACATGAATGGAACGGGAGCCGCAGTTCTGCTCACCCCGGTCTAGAATGTGTTCAGCTTCTTAGTTGTTTAGGAAAGATGAAATTTATTTTGGAGATATTTCGGCTCAATTCTGCCGGGTTCCAGGGTCAACTTGGCGTGCTTATGGGAGCTGTTGACACACATGCTGCAGGGAAAGTGCATGAAGGCATCAGATACCCCTTAGGCCAGTTTTGAAAAAAATCCCACAGAGCTGATATTTTCCTGCAGTCCACTCCTGGATCTGACACGAGTTGTATTTCCTGTACTTCTGAAGAACTTGGGACAGGTGTGACAGGTTTACTTCTGCTCACTTTCAGATCTGCATTTGGAACTTTTCCAGCACAGAAAGCTATATTGCAGCTGTTTGGGGTCCCTGTAATCTGATACGATGCCTGATCCAATGTCTATTGCTGGAATCTGGGGTAAGGTTGTTCCACACTAAACATCTTGCAAGCCTTTCTCTATATCCAAGCAATTTACTATTTCCTGCTATTAATACTTCTCAGAAGAAATGGACTGCAGGGGAATGTGAAATTAGCAGTGAGTGCTTACCAAGTGGTAGACAAAGATTTATAGCTGTTTCCCTAATATTGGCAAAGAAAGTGATTCTGACCTGTTGGCATAATGATGGGATCCTGTCCTATGGAGTATAGAAATAGGCAATGCATCATAATGCATTGCTGAAAATGCTGCAGAAAAAAAGATTTCACTGTCAAAAGAAACTTGCTGTACCTTCAGGTATATTTCTTATTATGGGAAAAAGTACTTAAATTAGATTAACGTCTAATTGATTGTTAGTTGGGTGCTATTACTACCCTTAACAGAAACAAGGGGGTAACCTGCATGGAGCGGCAGCTACTACCTTGGGAAGCTTGCTGGGCAGTCTGGATGGACCAGTTTGGTCTTTTTCTGCCGTCATTACTATGTTACTATGGAAGGGATGTATGTGAAGTGGATGTGTAACTATGGGGATGGGTAACTGAATAAAGGATTAAGGAGTTATAAGGATTATTATGTAAAAGATGAGAAACAGTCATTCATGTTAGCTATTCAACTAGACCTCTCGTATTTTTAAATTAGCAATAAAACTGTATGAACTTTCCCCAGTGAGTGTCGCTACAAAAGTGTTGCACGTATAGGGGCAGATTTTAAAAGCCCTACGAGCGTAAATCCAGCTGTAGGGGAAGATGGGGGGGGGGGGGGGGCGGAAGGAAAGTTCCCTCCGAGGCCGCTCCAATTTCGGGGTTCCCCTAGGGATCGGCGTGCGCATGTTATAAAATCGGGCGTAGGTACTAAAATCTGGCCCATAGTATATATCAATGTGAAGGTCTTCATTGAGTCTCTGCTATGTTGTTTTATCTCATGCGAATAAAAATTATTGATAAAAAAATTTGTAAATGTGTCTCTGTATCATTTCTAGATAAAGATATACGGAGAATCTATACCACAGTTAGGTGGACTAAGCAGCTTGGGAAAATTGACCATTTCATCCTACTCTCTGTTTCAAGTCTTTTAATCAATTTGTAATCCATGAAAGGACATCGCCTCCTATCCCATGGCTTTTTAGTTTTCTTAGAAGCCTCTCACAAGGGATTTTGTCAAACACCTTCTGAAAATCCAAATACACTACATCTACCGGTTCACTTTTGTCCACATGTTTATTAACCCCTTCAAAAAAATGAAGCAGATTTGTGAGGCAAGACTTCCCTTGAATAAATCCATGCTGTGTTCCATTAAACCATGTCTTTCTATATGTTCTGTGATTTTGATCTTTAGAATAGTTTTCACTATTTTTCCCAGCACTGAAGTCAGGCTCACTGGTCTATAGTTTCCCAGATTGCCCCTGGAGCCCTTTATAAATATTGGGGTTACATTGACCACCCTCCAGTCTTCAGGTACAATGGATGATTTTAATGGTAGGTTACAAATTTTAATTAAGAGATCTGAAATTTCATTTTTTAGTTCCTTCAGAACCCTGGGGTGCATACCATCCGGTCCAGGTGATTTGCTACTCTTTAGTTGTCAATCTGGCCTACTACATCTTCCAGTTTCACAGTGATTTGGTTCTGTTCACCTAACTCATCACCCTTGAAACCATCTCCAGAAATGGTATCTCCCCAACTTCCTCATTAGTAAACACAGAAGCAAAGAATTAATTTAGACTTTTTGCAATGGCCTTATCTTCCCTAAGAGCCTCTTTAACCCCTCGGTCATCTAACGGTCCAACCAACTCCCACACAGGTTTCTTCCTTCAGATATATTTTTAAAAGTTTTTATTATGAGTTTTTGCCTCTACGGCCAACTTCATTTCAAATTCTCTCTTAACTTGTCTTATCAATGTTTTACATTTAAATTGACAATGCTTATGCTTTTTCCTATTTTCTTCAGATGGATCCTTCTTCAAATTTTTGAAAGATGTTTTTTTGTCTCTTGCATGTATTTAGGTCTTGCAGTGGGCAGAGGTATTGTAACAAGTAATGTGCAAAGCAATTGGCTCTCGGAAAGTCATCCTCATTCACAGGCCGATACTATAAAGTAAGGGGTTTAGTGAGTCAAAAACATGCCTCCAACCCCCTCCCCCGAAACTAATAGTGCTCATCAAGCAAATGCATGTTGCTAAGGCTATTAGTTATTCACCCGGGATACTGGAAAAAAATGTTTGGCCAATCTGCACATTTTACGCTCAGAAATTAACGCCTGCCCAATTTCTGAGCAGCCCAAAAAAGTGTACAGAAAAGCAGAAAATACTACTTTTGTGTACATTCTCCAACTTAGTATTCTAGCAATATTAAGTTGGAGGAATCAAAATGTTTAAAAAAATAATTTTTTTAATGTGCTGGCTGGTCAGGTTAGGAAAACAGATGCTAAATTATAGCTGCTTCCATTTTCCTGACCCATGGCTGTCAGTACATTTGTAAAATTGAGCGTCTGTTTTCTGAACCCACTGACAGCCACCTCTCCTGAGCCAAGGAGGCACTAGGGGTGTGTAATCATCCTTAGCATTTCCTTTAAGTGCGACCCCCTTCATTTAAATACAGGCTCACACGCCCAGGGGAGGTGGTTGGCACGCCCAGGGGAGGGGGCTGGCACGCATTCAGAGAGTGGGCACTCAACACTGAGCACCCATTATCCCACAGACCTTACAGAATCAGCCTGTCAATTTGTCCAAAAGTTCATGAGGGCTCTGCATTTAGCCAGAATGAAGGGAGGTGTTCCCCAGGCATGTTTTGGGTGGGGTGGATAAATAATGTGCATGCATGGAAATGACTGCATGCATTTCTAATCTGTGAGCTGGATTTTCCATAGAAATTTTATCCTCAGAAAAGTAAAGTGCAAAAGTTTACCCATAGCAATTGTACAAGGTCTGTGGTACAAAGTACCTGTGCACTTTGCATCTCACCCCCATTGTGCACTGTTTCTTTGGGAAATATTTAGCTTCAACCCATCAGATCTTTGCAGAAGTATTCTGTTGCTCTTAATGTCAATTTAAGAAGAATAAAAGAAGGAGGAGGCTGGAATCTCGAATGGAGAGCAAGCAGGGATGTGACTTAGCACAGCCTGAAGCTGAACTCTGCAGTGCAAGGAGGAGCGGCTGTGAGGTTTGCGTCTCAGTTCCTCATAGGGCTCTAGCACTGTGTGAGCATTAACATTCCACAAACAACAGTAATAATCAGCATCGTCCTCTGGTTGGGTCCCAGTGATGGTTAAGGACATGGCGTTACCGGATCGGGAACCAGTGAAACGGTCGGGGATGCCGGAGGCTCTGGTGCTGGTGCTATAGATAAGTAACCGAGGGATATTCCCTAATTTCTGCTGAACCCAAAACGGATAATTGCTGTCAGTGATAGAGCCTTGGTTTATGCGGCAGGACAATGTCACAGTCCCTCCAGGGGACACCGACGCCGAGGGATCCTGAGTCACCACAAATTGGGCATCAGAACCTGGAGAGGAAAAATCAGATCCTTAATGGCGCCATCATAGACCCCCGCAAGAAAGAGCCTGGAGAGAGAGAGAAAGGAGAGAGACTGGAGAAATGCTTTATCTAATCACAAAGAATGTGAAATTCTGCCCCTTACATGCAGAGCGCAGGAGGAGCATGAGGAGGAGAGGAGCCCAGGACATGGTGCAGGAGGGAAGCAGCAGAGCGCAGCTTTCTGGGGGAGGCCTCCAGGTCTTTCTTATACCCCTGCAGAGCTGTGACCCGGCCCCTTCATGCAAACCTGCTCTCCTCTCATTGGCTGCTGCTGCTGCAGTTTCCTCCCTTGCTCTCCACTCATTGGCTGTTGCTGACACAGGCTCCTCCTCCTTCTTTTGACTCTCAGACACAGATGGGGAATATTTTTACTGTGTAAAATGCATTTCCAGTTAGGGCTGGTGAAAGGGAATTGGGCATCCTAGACTAACCTTTAGTCTTGCAGCTCCCCCCTCCCCCGCCATTAACTTTCAGGGCCCCACCCCTGCAATTTTGATAATTAAATTCAACAATCATGATGACTCCATCACAACCTGCCCCAGAGCAATCCTGTAAAAGCACATAAGTGGACATCATACTTTCAGTCTTAATCGTTGCATTATACAATACGCTTGAGGGCTGCGTCTCAGGGACTGCTCTCTTTCAGTGGTGGCTGTGAGTGGGCACCGTGCAGCTGTGCGAGCGGTGAGACTTCCAAAGGGGGAAGGGGAGAGAATGCTTAGGTCAGCCCAGGAAGAGGGAAGGCAGTGCTGGGACTGGGCCTAAAATCCTCCACTGAATTTTCTGTAAGGTCTCAGCTAGTGATGAACACAAAACAAATACGTTTCAGAAATCAGGTCCTAGTGTTTGATGAATGTCTCATCTGGGATTTTTGGAGGTAAACTGCAAAAGAAAATCAAGAAATACATTAAATCTATAAATGATTTATGTGACTGACCTGAACTAGAAAATGAAAGCAGGGGTGAGCTTCAAACCTCTGTGTACGAAATGCAGTGAAAGAAGTTGAACTTTTGAAATCAGCTGAGAAGCAATCATAAGTGAGTCTAGAACTTGCATAGAAAAGCAGGCAGTGTTGGAGAGTTCTCCAGCCGGATCTTGAGTCTCTTAAGGATTCAGTATTTGCTATGGAGTTTGCTGCTACTTCGGGGTCACCTGTACCAATGGAGAGAGCAGGAGATCCGGGTGGGCCCTACGGTCTTCATCTGCCCTCGTGTTCTGTGTTTCTACATTTTCCTTTTTGATATTTAAGGAGTGCAGGGCATCTTTGTACTTTGCTCCTCCTAGCCCTGCAGGTGGGGATAATGTTTGAGGCTGGCAGTTTCCTGTAGGGGGGGAGGGGGCTGATTATGTCATCTGAGAAGTAAATAATCCTGGCTGCATTTCCTGCAGTCTTCCATGCGATGACATCTCGGATTGAATCACTTCTTGTATGAGTTCAGTGTTATGGAACCAGTCACATGGAGGGATGACATCACTGTGATGTCATATTCCTCACTCCAAGTTACCTACATTCTATCTTAAAATCCTGCATAAAATGTTAAAAGCAGGAAATATTTACACAGGTTTGCATGGTTTCACAACTCTCAGCTTTCATGCCCTGAGTAAGAATTGTCCACATTCAGAGTAGCATTTTGATGATACATTTTACCTGCATGCTTATATATTTATTACATTTTAAGTCCACCTTTTTCAAATCTATTATACAAGGCAACTTACAGTAATAAAACATTTAACATCAAAATAAAACATTACAATAAGGTTACAAATTAAAATCAATGTACAATTAACAATACACAAGAAACATTAAATATAAAACATTGAATAAACATCATCAAATAGAACAATTTGTAATTGCTTTCCGAAATTTGACTTAATACCAGCAGCAAGCTATTCTGAAATGTAGGAAAGCCAATGAATGAGCCTTTGCAGAGGGGATCACTAACTGACATCTAATATCTGACCGCAGTTTCTGACATAGAGCATAACATGTAATGGCTTTCTTATGCTATTCACGGCCAGCATCTTTCATCATCATAATTTTTAGATTTTAGAAATGCTGCTGTGTGTATTCATTTCTATAAATATCTCAGTGTAACCCTTACCTAGGACACAAAAGATAAAAGAGGGTCTGATGCTATTTTTTTGTGATTGTGGAACCAGCCTCTGTGATTTAAAAAACATATTTTGGTCGGGTAGATAGTGAACTGGATCTAGTCCTACCAAGGATAATATTTTCTCATGCTGGACAGGGGAAACCCCAAAATCCTTATCTTTCCCTCTGTGACCATCTGTCTGCTCCTCTAAAGCAGAATTTATTTATTTAAAAATGCTTACTATGCCTCCCCATTCAATGACCATAGAAACATTCAAGATTCAAGAGAAAAAAAAACACCAAAAAAACCATTCTAGCATTTAATTAGTATCCCTTTCTTATTTGTATTTAGCTGTCACTAATAATCTCTGTTTAGATACTAATATTGGGGCATAAAGTGCTGTGGGATCATTTAATAGCTAAGGACAAGTAAAGTTCCAGAAAGTGTCCTGCTCTACCCAGCTTGACCAAGGTGTAAATGCTCATAGTTTGGGCAATAAAATCCCAGTTCTGCAAGCCCTAATGGTGGAGGCGGACTTGGACGTTGTTGCTGTCACAGAGACGTTGTTCACGGAATCTCATGATTGGGATACGGCAATACCAGGCTATAACTTGTTAAGGAAAGACAGAGAGGATAGGAAAGGGGGAGGAGTGGTTCTTTATGTCAGAAACAATATCCAAGCTTCTGAGCTGCAAGGAAGATGGGGGAATGAAGAAGCACTATGGGCCAACCTAAAAAATGATGATGGGGCATCCATTTATATTGGCGTGGTTTACAGGCCTCTAAATCAAAAGGAAGAGCATGCCAGAGATCTGGTTGAAGACATCCAAAAATGGGAAAGAAGGGAGAAGTGGTGATCGTTGGAATCTTTAATCTGCTGGATGTAGACTGGAGAATCCCTTCTGCAGAATCTAACAAAAGTAGAGAAATAGTGGATGCTCTGCAAGGGGCTTTGTTCAAACAAATGGTAATGGAACCCACAAGAGAGGGAGCTATACTCGATTTAGTGCTCATTAATGGAGATAATGTCTCTGATGTCCAGGTGGGTGCCCACCTCAGCAACAGTGATCATCAAACGGTATGGTTTCATATCACACAAAGGATATGTAGAAGAAGCACGAAGACCCGAATTTTGCAGTTCAAAAACTCGGACTTTGATGAAATGGGGAAGTACCTGGAGGAAGAACTAAAAAGCTAGGAGAACAAAAGAGATGTGGCTCAACAGTGGACCAAACTAAAAGGAGCAATTATCAAGGCAACTAATCTATATGTTAGAAAAGTAAAGAAAAGCAAAAGAAAAATGAAACTTATCTGGTTGTCAAAGGAGGTTGCTGACAAAATACAAGCTAAAAGAACAGCATTCAAGAAATATAAAGGATCCCAAAGGGAGAAGCACAAAGAAGAATATCTGATACAACTGAGGGAGACGAAGAAAGTAATCAAGACGGCAAAAAGTCAAGCAGAAGAAAGGATTGCCAAAGAGGTAAAGAGAGGTGACAAAACATTTTTCAGATACATCAGAGAAAGGAGAAAGGTTCAAAGTGGTATAGTGAAACTGAAAGGTGAAAAGGATCAGTGTGTAGAGAGAGACGAAGAAATGACAGAAATATTAAATGAATACTTCAGTTTGGTGTTCACTAAAGAGGACCCAAGAGGACCATCACTAGTTAACAAGAAACTGGAGAGGAGTGGAGTAGATGTAACTCTGTTTACAGTGGAGAATGTGTGGGAAGAGCTGGGGAAACTGGACAAAACCATGAGACCTGATGAGGTTCATCCCAGGATACTGAGGGAGCTCAGAGATGTGCTGGCGAGTCCGCTGTGTGACCTGTTCAATAGATCCCTAGAAACGGGAGTAGTACCGAGTGATTGGAGAAGAGCGGTTGTGGTCCCGCTTCACAAGAGTGGGAGCAGAGAGGAGGCCGGAAACTACAGGCTGGTTAGCCTCACCTCGGTGGTGGGAAAAGTGATGGAGTCGCTGCTGAAAGAAAGAATAGTGAACTATCTACAGTCGGGAGAATTGCTGGACCAGAGGCAGCATGGATTCACCAGGGGAAGATTCTGTCAGACAAATCTGATTGACTTTTTCGACTGGGTGACTGGAGAATTGGATCAAGGAAGTGCACTCAATGTCATCTACTTGGACTTCAGCAAGGCTTTTGATATGGTCCCACACAGGAGGCTGGTGAATAAAATGAGAAGCTTAGGAAGAGTGCCAAGGTGGTGGCCTGGATTGCAAACTGGTTGACAGACAGATGTCAATGTGTGATGATAAATGGAACTTACTCTGAAGAGAGAGCGGTGTTAAGCTGAGTGCCGCAGGGATCGGTGTTGTGACCGGTCCTGTTCAATATCTATGTGAGCGACATAGCGGACGAGATGGAAGGTAAGTTTTGTCTGTTTGCAGATGACACTAAGATCTGCAACAGAGTGGACACGCCGGAAGGAGTGGGGAGAATGAGACGGGATTTAAGGAAGCTGGAAGAGTGGTCGAAGATATGGCAGTTGAGATTCAATGCCAAAAAGTGCAGAGTTATGCATATGGGGTGTGGAAATCCGAAAGAACTGTATTCGATGGGGGGTGAAGGACTGATGTGCACGGAGCAGGAGAGAGACCTTGGGGTGATAGTGTCTAACGATCTGAAGTCGGCGAAACAATGTGACAAGGTGATAGCTAAAGCCAGAAGAATGCTGGGCTGCATAGAGAGAGGAATATCGAGTAAGAAAAGGGAAGTGATTATCCCCTTGTACAGGTTCTTGGTGAGGCCTCACCTGGAGGACTGTGCTCAGTTCTGGAGACCGTATCTCCGAAGAGACAGAGACAGGATGGAAGCGGTCCAGAGAAGGGCGACCAAAAAGGTGGAAGGTCTTCATCAAATGACTTATGAGGAGAGTTTGAAGAATCTAAATATGTACACCCTGGAGGAAAGGAGGAGCAGAGGTGATATGATACAGACTTTCAGATACTTGAAAGGTTTTAATGATCCAAAGATAACGACAAACCTTTTCTGTCAGAAAAAAATCAACAGAACCAGAGGTCACGATTTAAAATTCCAGAGAGGAAGACTCAGAACCAATGTCAGGAAGTATTTCTTCATGGAGAGGGTAGAGGATGCCTGGAATGCCCTTCCGGAGGAAGTGGTGAAGACCAGAACTGTTAAGGACTTCAAAGGGACGTGGGATAAACACTGTGGATCCATAAAGTCTAGAGGATGTGAATGAAGAGAAGAGGCATGGGGGTAGCTTGCGGGAATGACAGCTACTACCTGGAGATAATACCCTTATTCAATAAACATACACACGGTTAATGCGACTCCAACATTGCTCTAAGCTTCAACGGCAAGAGGAAATGTGGAAAAAAGGATTTGCATTCACAAAAAAAGCTTGCTTGTTACGGCAGTTACTACCCCAAACCAAATAAGCCTGATACTTCAATGCATATCCAGCATAGCTCTCTGCTTCAACGGCAGGGGAGAATGAAGAAAAGGGGATCTATATACAGACAACAACCATTCAAGGACTAAATTACATAGTCTGGGTAAACAAATAAGCATGATTGTAGCTTGCTTATTGCAGCAGTTACTACCCCTAACTAATTAAGCTAGATATTTCACTTAGATGCAGTTCCAACACTGCTCTCTACATTAATGGCGGGGGTGGAAGGGAAATAGAGCCAAAAGGTTACTAAGAGCCAAGAGTAACAGATAAGTATGAGAAAAAAAAACAAGTGTGAAAGCTTGCTGGGCAGACTGGATGGGCCATTTGGTCTTCTTCTGCCGTCACTTCTATGTTTCTATGTTTCTTATGGGTAGAGCAGATTGTTTCTCCCTTCTCAGTTCCACAGAAGAGCGAGACCCTTTCTGAACTCCTTGTCAGTCAAGTACCCCTGTGGCAGACCGGTTCTGATGTCCCAGGACAATCCTCTCACACTGTTTCTGAGGAGTCCTTCCCTGCCGGGACCTTCAGATCTAGAACCTCACAAACTCTTCTCTTCAGCACTTGTGGAATGCTTCCTCAAACCCCAGATACCTTCCCCCAGCAGGAACACTTCTTCTCCTTCAGCTGGCGTTTTCCCTCTGGTGGGATAAGGCCCACTGGCACCACCCTGTGGGGAGATGGACGCCCTGCAGAACTACAGCTCCTGGACTCCTCCCTCCCTCTGCTCTCTGCCTCACATGGGTGCAGAGATTTTATGAACTGCCATGTCCCCCTCCCAGAGGGGAGTGCACTATTCCCCCACACACTGACTCTACACTGACATCACCACACAGGCAGGGCCCGCATGAGACCCCTGACACACACTGAGGGCACTCAGACCAGCTAACGCCACTGCTGCAAATTTTGTATGCGGCAACACTGCTTACAGGTGGCAGAATCTGACACCTGGTTACAGATGAATAAAATCTGTGGTCTCTTCTCGGAAAACCCTCTTGATAAGAACAAGGAATCCCTGCTGCCACTCTCCTGGGTGCAGAACCTCTTCCACAGCAGAACACACTCCCCGGAGCTTGGTCTACTCTAAAGTGGTGCCCATGTCTTCCACAGATTGGGGAGCAATCACCCCTAGAACAAGGACTATGGAGAATGCTCCCTTTCACTAGGAAACTGCACCAGACTCCTGCTCAGAGCCCCTCACAGCTCCTCAGAGCTCCACACACTCCGACCCCGTGCTCTGGATACCTTCAGGAGAGACAGTGGGATGGGAAAGGTCTAGGAAGCCTCTGGCTCCCCCACTCGATTGAATCCTCGCAACCTTAGACCCCTCCCAGTGGAGAGTGTCTGACAATCACAATATCTGACATCAATGTGCCATGCGTCTGTGAAGACAAACACATCACCAGTAAGGGACAGATTTAGGACCCTGGCCCTGCTCTAGCAATTGGGAACCCTGCCTTGACAGGAACGGTCCTGGGCCTGCTCTGGCTCGTTGCTGCAGGCCTGGCCCCCTGTACTGGGCTCTCGCTGTGCTTAGGAAGGTTCTTGTCTCACTTCCCCTCTTGCTGTGTCACTGTGCAATGCGCTGCCACTCCATGTACCACAGTAATAATCAGCATCATCCTCTGCCTGGACCCCATTAATGGTTAAATACCCCTCACTGCCAGAGCCAGAACCCACAAAGCGGTCAGGGACGTTGGAGCCTTTGCCCTTGTTAGACTCTGAGAAATAATGCATCATGTATTTGGGAGATTTTTCATATTTCTGCTGGTAAAAAACAACTCGGTTGTTGCTGACAGTTAATCCCCCTTCTAATTTGCAGAGGAGTCTCACCGTCTCCCCTGGCTGGGCGATCACTGTGCGCTGCTGTGTCACTGAGTGCTGGGCCCATGAACCTGGGAACAAAAAGCAGCTTTAATTAATCCTTAGAACCGGCCCTGCGTGACCTCGCTGACTCTGCAGCTCCTGCACACCAATTACCTGTCAGGAAAATGCTCAGGAGGCCAAAGGTCAGCCCAGCGGAGATCATGGTGCAGGGACAGGAGGAAGGGGCAGGACTCTGCACTGCTGTCTCCTGGGTCCCCGCCGGCCTTGTCTTTATCCCTGCAGAGACCCAAGGGGGGCAGGGATGGGGCCCTCCATTATGCAAAGAGCTCTACACTGTCAGATCCTATTGGCTGGTTTGAGATTACACATTAATGCAATCAATTCAGGGGCCAGATTAACTGAGAGCTTTCTATGTTTAGCATCTGCTCTATGGGAATATTCTTTTGTAGAAACTGTGGAGTCTTCATGGTTATTGGAAAATACTCAGTACAAGAGGCATTATGTCTGTGAAATACTTTCAATGGAATAAATAATCAGGAAAAGTCACAAACATCATTTCTACTTCCTGAGCCAGCTGCAGAGTGATATGCTAAGTGTACCTTAAGCCATTGTCTGAGGTATTAAGGGAATCTGCTGTACCTTGCAGCTCATGGAGCATTTCTCTGTGACCAGAGCATCCAGGACCCTCCGAGCCTCTGACCAGAAGGAAACACTGACATCCTGTTGCCAGCACCCTGCATGCACTGAACTGCCAACCTCTCATCTGCAGCTACACAGCTCTGGCAGTCACACATCTGCTCAAGCATCAATAATAAAGAGCACCTCTGCTGCAACTCCACCAACAATGCGTGGATGAGACGATGGTGCAAGGAAGAGGGATTCAGTTTTGTTAGGAACTGGGGAACCTTTTGGGGAAGGGGGAGTCTCTTCCGAAGGGATGGACTCCACCTTAACCAGGGTGGAACCAGACTGCTGGCGCTAACCTTTAAAAAGGAGATAGAGCAGCTTTTAAACTAGAACAAAGGGGAAAGCCGACAGTCGCTCAGCAGCGCATGGTTCGGAGAGATGTATCTTTAAAGGATACTAATGATGCATTAGAATTAGGGCATCCCGACAGTGAAGTTCCAATAATTAGAAAAGTAGTCCAAGTGCCTGTAACTAAAAACTCACCTGAGCTAAAAAATTCTAACTTATCCCTATCAATTAAAAAGCAGAATAAAAATACAAACAAAAAACAAACTTTGAAATGTTTGTATGCTAATGCCAGAAGTCTAAGAAGTAAGATGGGAGAATTAGAATGTATAGCAGTAAATGATGACATAGACTTAATTGGCATCTCAGAGACATGGTGGAAAGAGGATAACCAATGGGACAGTGCTATACCGGGGTACAAATTATATCGCAATGACAGAGAGGAGCAGTCGGGAGAAGGTGTGGCACTTTATGTCCGGGATGGCATAGAGTCCAACAGGATAAACATCCTGCATGAGACTAAATACAAAATTGAATCTTTATGGGTAGAAATCCCTTGTGTATCAGGGAAGACTACAGTGATAGGGGTATACTACCGTCCACCTGGTCAAGATGGTGAGATGGACAGTGAAATGCTAAGAGAAATTAGGGAAGCTAACCAAATTGGTAGTGCAGTAATAATGGGAGACTTCAATTACCCCAATATAGACTGGGTAAATGTATCATCGGGTCACGCTAGAGAGATAACGTTCCTGGATGGAATAAATGATAGCTTTATGGAACAATTGGTTCAGGAACCGACGAGAGAGGGAGCAATTTTAGATCTAATTCTCAGTGGAGCACAGGACTTGGTGAGAGAGGTAACGGTGGTGGGGCCGCTTGGCAATAGTGATCATAATATGATCAAATTTGATTTAATGACTGGAAAAGGAACAGTGTGCAAATCCAAGGCTCTCGTGCTAAACTTTCAAAAGGGAAACTTTGATAAAATGAGAAAAATTGTTAGAAAAAAACTGAAAGGAGCAGCTACAAAAGTAAAAAATGTCCAAGAGGCGTGGTCATTGTTAAAAAATACCATTCTAGAAGCACAGTCCAGATGTATTCCACACATTATGAAAGGTGGAAAGAAGGCAAAACGATTACCAGCATGGTTAAAAGGGGAGGTGAAAGAAGTTATTTTAGCCAAAAGATCTTCATTCAAAAATTGGAAGAAGGATCCAACAGAAGAAAATAGGATAAAGCATAAACATTGGCAAGTTAAATGTAAGACATTGATAAGACAGGCTAAGAGAGAATTTGAAAAGAAGTTGGCTGTAGAGGCAAAAACTCACAGTAAAAACTTTTTTAAATATATCCAAAGCAGAAAGCCTGTGAGGGAGTCAGTTGGACCGTTAGATGATCGAGGGGTTAAAGGGGCACTTAGAGAAGATAAGGCCATCGCGGAAAGATTAAATGATTTCTTTGCTTCGGTGTTTACTGAAGAGGATGTTGGGGAGGTACCCGTAATGGAGAAGGTTTTCATGGGTAATGATTCAGATGGACTGAATCAAATCACGGTGAACCTAGAAGATGTGGTAGGCCTGATTGACAAACTGAAGAGTAGTAAATCACCTGGACCGGATGGTATACATCCCAGAGTTCTGAAGGAACTAAAAAATGAAATTTCAGACCTATTAGTAAAAATTTGTAACTTATCATTAAAATCATCCATTGTACCTGAAGACTGGAGGATAGCAAATGTAACCCCAATATTTAAAAAGGGCTCCAGGGGCGATCCGGGAAACTACAGACCGGTTAGCCTGACTTCAGTGCCAGGAAAAATAGTGGAAAGTGTTCTAAACATCAAAATCACAGAACATATAGAAAGACATGGTTTAATGGAACAAAGTCAGCATGGCTTTACCCAGGGCAAGTCTTGCCTCACAAATCTGCTTCACTTTTTTGAAGGAGTTAATAAACATGTGGATAAAGGTGAACCGGTAGATATAGTATACTTGGATTTTCAGAAGGCGTTTGACA
This sequence comes from Rhinatrema bivittatum, assembly GCF_901001135.1. Classification (NCBI taxonomy): domain Eukaryota; kingdom Metazoa; phylum Chordata; class Amphibia; order Gymnophiona; family Rhinatrematidae; genus Rhinatrema; species Rhinatrema bivittatum. The sequence goes on from NC_042625.1 coordinate 50,547,195, forward strand.
AAGTTCCTCATGAGAGGCTTCTAGGAAAAGTAAAAAGTCATGGGATAGGTGGCGATGTCCTTTCGTGGATTGCAAACTGGCTAAAAGACAGGAAACAGAGAGTAGGATTAAATGGGCAATTTTCTCAGTGGAAGGGAGTGGACAGTGGAGTGCCTCAGGGATCTGTATTGGGACCCTTACTGTTCAATATATTTATAAATGATCTGGAAAGAAATACGACGAGTGAGATAATCAAATTTGCAGATGACACAAAATTGTTCAGAGTAGTTAAATCACAAGCAGATTGAGATAAATTGCAGGAAGACCTTGTGAGACTGGAAAATTGGGCATCCAAATGGCAGATGAAATTTAATGTGGATAAGTGCAAGGTGATGCATATAGGGAAAAATAACCCATGCTATAATTACACGATGTTGGGTTCCATATTAGGTGCTACAACCCAAGAAAGAGATCTAGGTGTCATAGTGGATAACACATTGAAATCGTCGGTTCAGTGTGCTGCGGCAGTCAAAAAAGCAAACAGAATGTTGGAAATTATTAGAAAAGGAATGATGAATAAAACGGAAAATGTCATAATGCCTCTGTATCGCTCCATGGTGAGACCGCACCTTGAATACTGTGTACAATTCTGGTCGCCGCATCTCAAAAAAGATATAATTGCGATGGAGAAGGTACAGAGAAGGGCTACCAAAATGATAAGGGGAATGGAACAACTCCCCTATGAGGAAAGACTAAAGAGGTTAGGACTTTTCAGCTTGGAGAAGAGACGACTGAGGGGGGATATGATAGAGGTGTTTAAAATCATGAGAGGTCTAGAACGGGTAGATGTGAATCGGTTATTTACTCTTTCGGATAGTAGAAAGACTAGGGGACACTCCATGAAGTTAGCATGGGGCACATTTAAAACTAATCGGAGAAAGTTCTTTTTTACTCAACGCACAATTAAACTCTGGAATTTGTTGCCAGAGAATGTGGTTCGTGCAGTTAGTATAGCTGTGTTTAAAAAAGGATTGGATAAGTTCTTGGAGGAGAAATCCATTACCTGCTATTAAGTTCACTTAGAGAATAGCCACTGCCATTAGCAATGGTTACATGGAATAGACTTAGTTTTTGGGTACTTGCCAGGTTCTTATGGCCTGGATTGGCCACTGTTGGAAACAGGATGCTGGGCTTGATGGACCCTTGGTCTGACCCAGTATGGCATTTTCTTATGTTCTTATGTTCTTAACTCTAAGTAGACCTGAGCCGAGATCTGTTTCCTGAGAGCATAAGCATAGTACTCTCACCGGTGCAAATATAAAAAATAATAGAAGAGGGGGGGGAGCGTGACGTCACGCTACGAGATGGTCGCCTGATTCCTGAGCTCCCGCCGCCTCCCTACTAAATCGGCCGCAATCCGCGTTCTACTTGCCTGCTCTGTCCCCTCTTCAGCCTAGAGAGGGCGCGGCACACGGGTGCGATGGCCAGTAGAAAAAAAACTACAGATTTACAACGTTTCTCGTACCAAAAGGAGGATCCTAAGGAGGCGAATGCTTCCCCGGTGGATGAAGGGGGTGGCCAAGATGGCGGCGCCTCGTGTGCCGAACTTTCCGAGCCCTCTACTAGCTTACCGGTCGCCCCAGACGATTCCTTCTCCGATCATCCGACCCGGGCCGAGTTCCGGGAGTGGTTTGCCGGGATACGGGCAGACATTAAGGCGTATCGTCAGGAGCTTTTGACCCGTGTGGAGGAGGTGAAGGAAGACCTAACGGCCCTGGGCCACCGCGTCGGCGACATCGATGTGCGTGTGGAGGGCCAGGCTGTTCAAATTAATACTAATAAAACCACATGTGAATCCTTGCGGGCCGAGAACGCTCAGCTGATCGCTAAACTAGCCGACTTGGAGAACAGAGCGCGCCGGAGCAATCTTCGCTTTAGGGGCTTCCGGGAGGCCCTTGGGCCTGAGGACTGCCATGCGCTGGTCCGGGACTTTTGTATTTCTCTGCTCCGGGAGGCAAACACTACGGAGGACTTCGAACCCCCAGATGTTCAATTTGACCGGGCACACAGGGCTCTGCGTGCCCCCCAACCAAACCGCCCCCGCGACATTATTGTCTGCTTCACCTCTTTTCAAATCAAGGAGCGCATCGCGATGGTGGCCAGGGAGAAAAATGAGTGGGTGTGGAAGGAGCAATCCATTGCGATATTTCCTGATCTTTCACAAGCTACGCTACAAAGTAGATATGCCTTTAAAGAAATGGCCGCGTTCCTCCGCACCAAGGCAGTTCGCTATTTATTTATTTATTTATTTATTTTTAATTTTTATATACCGGAATTCCTGTATGCAATACAAATCAGTCCGGTTTACAAGTAACGAAAAGGTTGCCCTGGTCTGGTAGATTAGACTGGGGTTTTTTTACATAGAACATAGAACACTAACAATCAACTATTGAACATTATTACAAGGAACAGTGAAAGTAACAATAGTATTTAACAAACATATAATATTATTATAACATTATTCGTGTTCACGTTTTACAAGGAACTTTGGTAGCGTAAATAGTCTGCAAGTAATCGGTTAAATAATATAATATGAAAGGATGACTTAAATAAATAGATATTGTGAATAATCAAGTCCGTGTATGAAATTGAGTGTCAATGTGTTTGTGACACCTTGCAATGGTTGGATCTGAAAGACAGGAGGAGGTGCCTAGTTTCACTCTGGGAATTGGAATGCTTGCCTGAAGAGCCAGGTTTTTAACCTTTTTTTGAACTCTGGTAGATTGGGTTCGAGTCTTATGTCTGGTGGGAGCGCATTCCATTGATGTGGTCCCGCAGTGGATAGTGCTCTTTTTCTTAACGTTGATTTGGCGGGAACTGCGACTAATGTGCCTTTGTAGGCACTTCTGATGGGTCTGGCCGATGATTGTAGACGAAGTTGGGTTTGTAGAGATATAGGTGCGACGTTATGAATTGTTTTATGGATAATGGTTAAGGTTTTATATATGATTCTCTGTTTGATGGGTAGCCAGTGGAGGTAGCTCAAGGTGGGGGTAATATGGTCTCTTCTATTAGTGTTAGTTAGGATTCTGGCTGCGGCGTTTTGTACCATCTGTAGGGGTTTGATGCTGTTGGAGGGGAGGCCCAGTAAGATTGAGTTGCAGTAATCAAGTTTCGAAAAAATAATGGATTGAAGAACGAGGCGAAAGTCATTGAAGTGAAGGAGTGGCTTTAGCTTCTTTAGGACCTGTAGTTTAAAGAAGCAGTCCTTGGTGGTTGTGTTTATGAATTTTTTAAGGTTAAGTTGATTGTCAAGCCAAGTACCTAAATTCCTGACGTCTGCAGAGAGCTCCATGTTTAAAGATGTGGTTTGTGCCAGACTAGGTGGGTGGTTGTTCGGGTTTTGTGAGATTAGTAGCAGCTCTGTTTTGCTGGAGTTTAGAATCAGGTTTAGGCTGGAGAGTAGTTGTTTAATTGGTTTAAGACAATTCTCCCAGTAGACGAAGGTTTTTTGAATTGATTCTGTGATGGGGATTAGGATCTGGATGTCGTCTGCATAGAGGTAATGAGTAAGCTTGAGTTGAGATAGCAAATGGCAGAGGGGGAGGAGGTAAATGTTGAACAGGGTAGGGGAGAGGGATGAACCTTGTGGTACGCCTTGGTCTGATAGGATGGGGTCAGATTCCTTGTTGTTGATTCTGACCTTGTAAAACCTGTTGGATAGGAACGATTGGAACCAACAGAGGGCTGTGCCTTTGATTCCTATGTTTGATAGTTGTTCTAGGAGATGTGAGTGATTTACCGTGTCGAACGCTGAAGATAGGTCTAGTAGGACCAGTAAGAATGACTGTTTTTTCTCCAGGTTCAAAAGTAAATTATCAGTGAGGGAAAGCAGAAGGGACTCTGTGCTTCGAGATTTGCGAAATCCATATTGTGCCGGGGAAAGAATGTTGTGCTCCTCGAGGTATTCGGAAAGTTGTTTATTTACCGCTTTTTCCATCAGTTTGGAGATCAGGGGCAGGTTTGCTACCGGTGGCTTCACCCCTTCGGTCTCTCATTTACCCACGAGGGAGTTGCTCATAGTTTTGTGACACCGGAGGAGGCCATGCCGTGGTTTGTGGACATGGGTTATGTGGGTCTACAGACACCGCGGAGGAATGCTAGCTCTCTAACGGCCCGAGCGCCTTCATCAGCATGGCAGCGCGTGGGGAAGAGGAGCAGCCGCCTCCGGAGGCAACCGGGGGGCCCCATCTCAAACCAGGGCCCGACCTGATCTTATTTTATGCTTTAGCCAGCAGGGCTCATTATTTTTCAATGCGAGGATAGTTAAACTGTTGAAACATTTGGGACAGAGTGTATTTAAGTCTATGTATCCTATATATGGCGGATGTATGGTTGACTATTGCTATGTGATTATTCTGTGAGGGGGGGGGGAGGGGGGAGGGCACCATTTCTTGTTTTTGTGATATTACCTACTTCCCCTGATTGGGCTGGGTGATAGCTTGCTAGGAGGGTATGGCAGGCGTTCTATTCGGGGACCCTTACAGGATTTGGGTCCACCTGGGGATCATGCCTATTTTTGTTGCTTCAATTGTGGATGTTCATGCGTTACTCCTCCATGCTGCATATTTTTTGCTAATGGTAGGGTTTCCTCTCTCAGAGATCTTCTGTGCTATTCTTGATTTTTCTTCTCAGATGTTTGGGCTAACTTTGATACATAGTCTGATGCTTTATCTTACCATTGCTGGTATTTCCTGTTTCATGGGGGTCATTGGATTTTTTGTGGCCAGTCCCTTGTTTGCTTATGTTTTCTAACATGGCCTGGCTTAAAATTTTGTCCCTTAATGTTAAGGGACTGAACTCCCCTCAGAAGAGAGCCCTTTTTTATAGAGAAGCAGCCTCCTCTGGGCCAGATATCATTTTTGTGCAGGAAACGCACTTAACGCGTAGATATGAGGCCCTCATGAAATCTCCTAAATTCCCCACGCAGTTTTTTTCTGCTGCTAACAAAAATGCTAAGTATGCAGGAGTGGGCATATTTTTTGCATCTCATGTAGTGTTTGAATGTATAAAGGTTGTGGCAGACCCCCAGGGTCGGTATTTGCTGTTGGGAATTAAGATATTTAATCAGGAGTTTACGCTCCTCTCTGTGTATGCCCCAAATAGGGAGCAGGCAGTGTTTTTTAGGCATCTCCAACACATCATTACTCAACATGCGCAGGGATCCCTCATTGTGGGAGGTGACTTTAATGTACCATTGTCCCCGACCCTGGATACGTCAAAGGGGATTACCCACACAGCTAGGGTCCATACCAGAGCCCTCAAGGACTTTTTATTGGAGCATAATCTGGTTGATTCCTGGAGGGCAACTTACCCGCATTCTCGCTCCTACTCTTTTTACTCCACACCGCATGATTCCTATACTCGTATTGATTACATGCTGGTAGATAAAAACTTGTTCCACCGGATCCGTAGCCCTGAAGTTGGGGTAGTGACATGGTCAGACCATGCTCCTGTCTCCCTACAATTTTGTATACCAACCGGAGATCATGGCACCAAATTTTGGCGACTTAATGACTCTCTGCTCCAAGAGTCTCAGTTCCTGCAGTCCACTACGCAGGTGATCCGAGACTTCTTTCTTATTAATGCGGGTTCCGTTCCTTCTCCGGTCACTGTCTGGGATTCCTTTAAATCATATATTAGAGGCCATTTTATCTCCCGCTCTTCCTATGTTAAGAAGAAGAAGGAGGAGGCTTGTTCTCATTTACGGGTCAGAATTGCGAATTTAACTGCCCAGCATAGTAAATCTGGCTCTCAGCGCCTGAGGTCACAGCTTACTCAAACCAGGGAGGAGCTACATAGACTCGAGCTTGATCATATTACACATGCCCTTAACCTCACCCGGCAACTCCATTTTGAGGGAGGCAACAAAGCAGGCAAGATTTTAGCTCACCAGTTGAAAAAACAATCATTTCAAAATCACATTCTTAAAATTAAGAATGCTCAGGGGCAGATTGAAACATCTACCTCGGCTATCACGCGACAATTTTTACACTTTTACCAGCAGTTGTACTCGGCGGAATCCAACATTCAGACTGCTGATATTTGTCATTATCTCCGAGAACTTTCTCTTCCCTGTCTCCATAAAGACATGCACGACAGATTAAATGCGGAAATCACGACCCCTGAGATCCTTGAGGTCATTAAAACTCTCAAGGTGGGCAAGGCCCCGGGCCCCGATGGACTCACTGCCACCTTTTACAAGTCCTTCCGTCAGGTTCTGGCACCACATTTGCAAGGGCACTTCAACTACCTACGTAGTGGGGGAAAGCTGAACCCCGATTCCAATACTGCGGGCATTACTATCATAGCTAAGCCAGGCAGGGACCCTTCCTTGTGCGCCTCCTATCGCCCGATTTCTTTAATTAATTTAGATCTCAAAATCTTGGCAAAGATATTGGCCGATAGGATTAATACCTTTATTACACACATTATCCATCCGGACCAGGCTGGCTTTATCCCCGGCCGTATGGCCAGCGACAATGTTCGCAAAATTATTAATATTATCTGGGGGGCTATGCAGAGCCGGGATGTTCATCATCTTCTCCTGGCCATAGATGCGGAAAAGGCCTTTGACATGGTCCACTGGCCTTTCTTGTTTCAAACCTTACAGGAAATGGGGTTTGGGTCTTCTTTTCATAATTGGATCCAGGCCCTTTATCATAATCCTCTTGCGTGCATAAAAATCAATGGTAGATACACTACACCCTTCCCGGTCCAGAGGGGGACCAGACAAGGATGCCCCTTGTCACCCTTGCTTTTTGCTATTTTTCTCGAACCCTTAGCCATCTCTATCCGCCACAATACCAGGGTACAGGGATTTTCCATACATACCTGCGAGCCTAAGTTGTCGCTTTTTGCTGACGATATCATCTTCACTGTTAGCAATCCTGTGGGTTCCCTCCCGGAGCTCGAGTTGGAGCTGGCCCGCTTTAGTGCTCTTTCGGGATTTAAGATCAATTGGGATAAGTCCGAAATTTTGAATATTACCTGCCCCCCAGCTATAGTAGGTCAACTACAGAACGCTCATGCGTTCAGATGGGCGCCCACCAAACTTAAGTACCTTGGGGTGTATTTGAGTAATAATGTATGTGATTTGTTTCAGCTTAACTATGTTCCCCTTCTCAAGAAAATGGATGCTGACTTGGAGAAATGGA